>NW_026125444.1:20202500-20772620 GCF_943737965.1 Phodopus roborovskii | reverse complement strand
GCTGGCCAGCCACAGGCCTTTACTGGCCAGTAAAGGCCTTTGACTGGACAGCACGGACTTTTGCTGGCCAGCCACAGGCCTTTACTGGCCAGTAAAGGCCTTTGACTGGACAGCACGGACTTTTGCTGGCCAGCCATAGGCCTTTACTGGCCAGTAAAGGCCTTTGACTGGACAGCACGGACTTTTGCTGGCCAGCCACAGGCCTTTACTGGCCAGTAAAGGCCTTTGACTGGCGCGCACGGACTTTGCTGGCCAGCCAAGGCCTTTTACCGGCCGGTAAGGGCCTTTGGCTGGGCAGCACGGACTTTTGCTGGCCAGCCATAGGCTACTGGACTTTGACTGGACTTGCTGGCCAGCCACAGGCCTTTACTGGCCAGGAAAGGCCTTTGGCTGGCCAGCACGGACTTTTGCTGGCCAGCCACAGGCCTTTACTGGCCAGGATGGCAAAGGCCTGGCCAGCCACTTTACTGGCCAGTAAAGGCCTTTGACTGGCCAGCACGGACTTTTGCTGGCCAGCCATAGGCCTTTACTGGCCAGTAAAGGCCTTTGACTGGCCAGCACGGACTTTTGCTGGCCAGCCATAGGCCTTTACTGGCCAGTAAAGGCCTTTGACTGGACAGCACGGACTTTTGCTGGCCAGCCACAGGCCTTTACTGGCCAGTAAAGGCCTTTGACTGGCCAGCACGGACTTTGCTGGCCAGCCACAGGCCTTTACTGGCCAGTAAAGGCCTTTGACTGGACAGCACGGACTTTTGCTGGCCAGCCACAGGCCTTTACTGGCCAGTAAAGGCCTTTGACTGGACAGCACGGACTTTTGCTGGCCAGCCACAGGCCTTTACTGGCCAGTAAAGGCCTTTGACTGGACAGGGCCTTTGACTGGCCAGCCACGGACTTTTGCTGGCCAGCCACTGGAGGCCTTTGCTGGCCAGCCAGGCCTACTGGACAGGCCTTTGACTGGCCAGCACGGACTTTTGCTGGCCAGCCACAGGCCTTTACTGGCCAGCCACAGGCCTTTGACTGGCCAGCACGGACTTTTGCTGGCCAGCCACAGGCCTTTACTGGCCAGTAAAGGCCTTTGGCTGGCCAGCACGGACTTTTGCTGGCCAGCCACAGGCCTTTACTGGCCAGGAAAGGCCTTTGACTGGCCAGCACGGACTTTCTGGCCAGCCACAGGCCTTTACTGGCCAGTAAAGGCCTTTGACTGGCCAGCACGGACTTTGCTGGCCAGCCAAGGCCTTTACTGGCCAGTAAAGGCCTTTGACTGGACAGCACGGACTTTTGCTGGCCAGCCACAGGCCTTTACTGGCCAGTAAAGGCCTTTGACTGGCCAGCACGGACTTTTGCTGGCCAGCCACAGGCCTTTACTGGCCAGTAAAGGCCTTTGACTGGACAGCACGGACTTTTGCTGGCCAGCCATAGGCCTTTACTGGCCAGTAAAGGCCTTTGACTGGACAGCACGGACTTTTGCTGGCCAGCCACAGGCCTTTACTGGCCAGTAAAGGCCTTTGACTGGCCAGCACGGACTTTTGCTGGCCAGCCATAGGCCTTTACTGGCCAGTAAAGGCCTTTGACTGGCCAGCACGGACTTTTGCTGGCCAGCCACAGGCCTTTACTGGCCAGTAAAGGCCTTTGACTGGACAGCACGGACTTTTGCTGGCCAGCCACAGGCCTTTACTGGCCAGTAAAGGCCTTTGACTGGACAGCACGGACTTTTGCTGGCCAGCCACAGGCCTTTACTGGCCAGTAAAGGCCTTTGACTGGACAGCACGGACTTTTGCTGGCCAGCCACAGGCCTTTACTGGCCAGTAAAGGCCTTTGACTGGCCAGCACGGACTTTTGCTGGCCAGCCACAGGCCTTTACTGGCCAGTAAAGGCCTTTGACTGGCCAGCACGGACTTTTGCTGGCCAGCCAAGGCCTTTACTGGCCAGTAAAGGCCTTTGACTGGCCAGCACGGACTTTTGCTGGCCAGCCATAGGCCTTTACTGGCCAGTAAAGGCCTTTGACTGGCCAGCACGGACTTTTGCTGGCAGCCACAGGCCTTTACTGGCCAGTAAAGGCCTTTGACTGGGCAGCACGGACTTTGCTGGCCAGCCACAGGCCTTTACTGGCCAGTAAAGGCCTTTGACTGGACAGCACGGACTTTTGCTGGCCAGCCACAGGCCTTTACTGGCCAGTAAAGGCCTTTGACTGGACAGCACGGACTTTTGCTGGCCAGCCACAGGCCTTTACTGGCCAGTAAAGGCCTTTGACTGGACAGCACGGACTTTTGCTGGCCAGCCACAGGCCTTTACTGGCCAGTAAAGGCCTTTGACTGGACAGCACGGACTTTTGCTGGCCAGCCACAGGCCTTTACTGGCCAGTAAAGGCCTTTGACTGGACAGCACGGACTTTTGCTGGCCAGCCACAGGCCTTTACTGGCCAGTAAAGGCCTTTGACTGGCCAGCACGGACTTTTGCTGGCCAGCCACAGGCCTTTACTGGCCAGTAAAGGCCTTTGACTGGACAGCACGGACTTTTGCTGGCCAGCCACAGGCCTTTACTGGCCAGCAGGCCTTTACTGGCCAGCCACAGGCCTTTGCCTGGCCTTTGACTGGCCAGCACGGACTTTTGCTGGCCAGCCACAGGCCTTTACTGGCCAGTAAAGGCCTTTGACTGGACAGCACGGACTTTTGCTGGCCAGCCACAGGCCTTTACTGGCCAGTAAAGGCCTTTGACTGGACAGCACGGACTTTTGCTGGCCAGCCACAGGCCTTTACTGGCCAGTAAAGGCCTTTGACTGGCCAGCACGGACTTTGCTGGCCAGCCACAGGCCTTTACTGGCCAGTAAAGGCCTTTGACTGGACAGCACGGACTTTTGCTGGCCAGCCACAGGCCTTTACTGGCCAGTAAAGGCCTTTGACTGCGGACAGCACGGACTTTTGCTGGCCAGCCACAGGCCTTTACTGGCCAGTAAAGGCCTTTGACTGGCCAGCACGGACTTTTGCTGGCCAGCCACAGGCCTTTACTGGCCAGTAAAGGCCTTTGACTGGACAGCACGGACTTTTGCTGGCCAGCCATAGGCCTTTACTGGCCAGTAAAGGCCTTTGACTGGACAGCACGGACTTTTGCTGGCCAGCCACAGGCCTTTACTGGCCAGTAAGGCCTTTGGCTGGCCAGCACGGACTTTGCTGGCCAGCCACAGGCCTTTACTGGCCAGGAAAGGCCTTTGGCTGGCCAGCACGGACTTTTGCTGGCCAGCCACAGGCCTTTACTGGCCAGTAAAGGCCTTTGACTGGACAGCACGGACTTTTGCTGGCCAGCCACAGGCCTTTACTGGCCAGTAAAGGCCTTTGACTGGCCAGCACGGACTTTTGCTGGCCAGCCACAGGCCTTTACTGGCCAGTAAAGGCCTTTGACTGGACAGCACGGACTTTGCTGGCCAGCCACAGGCCTTTACTGGCCAGTAAAGGCCTTTGACTGGACAGCACGGACTTTTGCTGGCCAGCCACAGGCCTTTACTGGCCAGTAAAGGCCTTTGGCTGGCCAGCACGGACTTTTGCTGGCCAGCCACAGGCCTTTACTGGCCAGGAAAGGCCTTTGGCTGGCCAGCACGGACTTTTGCTGGCCAGCCACAGGCCTTTACTGGCCAGCAAAGGCCTTTGACTGGACAGCACGGACTTTTGCTAGCCACAGGCCTTTACTGGCCAAGGCCTTGACTTTTGCTGGCCAGCCACAGGCCTTTACTGGCCAGTAAAGGCCTTTGACTGGACAGCACGGACTTTTGCTGGCCAGCCACAGGCCTTTACTGGCCAGTAAAGGCCTTTGACTGGACAGCACGGACTTTTGCTGGCCAGCCACAGGCCTTTACTGGCCAGAGTGCGCCAGCCAAGGCCTTTGACTGGCCAGCACGGACTTTTGCTGGCCAGCCATAGGCCTTTACTGGCCAGTAAAGGCCTTTGACTGGACAGCACGGACTTTTGCTGGCCAGCCATAGGCCTTTACTGGCCAGTAAAGGCCTTTGACTGGACAGCACGGACTTTTGCTGGCCAGCCATAGGCCTTTACTGGCCAGTAAAGGCCTTTGACTGGACAGCACGGACTTTTGCTGGCCAGCCACAGGCCTTTACTGGCCAGTAAAGGCCTTTGACTGGCCAGCACGGACTTTTGCTGGCCAGCCACAGGCCTTTACTGGCCAGTAAAGGCCTTTGACTGGACAGCACGGACTTTTGCTGGCCAGCCATAGGCCTTTACTGGCCAGTAAAGGCCTTTGACTGGCCAGCACGGACTTCTTGCGGCCAGCCACAGGCCTTTACTGGCCAGTAAAGGCCTTTGGACTGGCTGGCCAGCCATAGGCCTTTACTGGCCAGTAAAGGCCTTTGACTGGACAGCACGGACTTTTGCTGGCCAGCCATAGGCCTTTACTGGCCAGTAAAGGCCTTTGACTGGACAGCACGGACTTTTGCTGGCCAGCCATAGGCCTTTACTGGCCAGCCAAGGCCTTTGACTGGCACTGGACAGCACGGACTTGCTGGCCTTACTGGCCAGCACGGACTTTGCTGGCCAGCCACAGGCCTTTACTGGCCAGCCATAGGCCTTTACTGGCCAGCAAGGCCTTTGACTGGCCAGCACGGACTTTGGTGGCCAGCCACAGGCCTTTACTGGCCAGCTGCCTTGACTGGCCAGCACGGACTTTGCTGGCCAGCCATAGGCCTTTACTGGCCACCAAAGGCCTTTGACTGGCCAGCACGGACTTTTGCTGGCCAGCCACAGGCCTTTACTGGCCAGTAAAGGCCTTTGACTGGACAGCACGCGGACTTTTGCTGGCCAGCCACAGGCCTTTACTGGCCAGTAAAGGCCTTTGACTGGCCAGCACGGACTTTTGCTGGCCAGCCACAGGCCTTTACTGGCCAGTAAAGGCCTTTGACTGACCAGCACGGACTTTTGCTGGCCAGCCATAGGCCTTTACTGGCCAGTAAAGGCCTTTGACTGGCCAGCACGGACTTTTGCTGGCCAGCCACAGGCCTTTACTGGCCAGTAAAGGCCTTTGACTGGACAGCACGGACTTTTGCTGGCCAGCCACAGGCCTTTACTGGCCAGTAAAGGCCTTTGACTGGCAGCAGGGGCCACAGGCCTACTGGCCAGCTTGACTGGACAGCACGGACTTTGCTGGCCAGCCACAGGCCTTTACTGGCCAGTAAAGGCCTTTGACTGGACAGCACGGACTTTTGCTGGCCAGCCACAGGCCTTTACTGGCCAGTAAAGGCCTTTGACTGGACAGCACGGACTTTTGCTGGCCAGCCACAGGCCTTTACTGGCCAGTAGTGGCCTCTGACTGGACAGCACGGGCTTTGCTGGCCAGCCAGGCCGCCTTTACTGGCCAGTAAAGGCCTTTGACTGGGACAGCACGGGCTTCGGCCGGCCAGCCATGGGCCTTTACTGGCCAGTAAAGGCCTTTGACTGGACAGCACGGGCTTCGGCCAGCCAGCCATAGGCCTTTACTGGCCAGTAAAGGCCTTTGACTGGCCAGCACGGACTTTTGCTGGCCAGCCACAGGCCTTTACTGGCCAGTAAAGGCCTTTGACTGGACAGCACGGACTTTTTCTGGCCAGCCACAGGCCTTTACTGGCCAGTAAAGGCCTTTGACTGGACAGCACGGACTTTCGCTGGGCTGGCCAGCCACAGGCCTTTACTGGCCAGTAAAGGCCTTTGACTGGACAGCACGGACTTTGGCTGGCCAGCCACAGGCCTTTACTGGCCAGTAAAGGCCTTTGACTGGACAGCACGGACTTTTGCTGGCCAGCCACAGGCCTTTACTGGCCAGTAAAGGCCTTTGACTGGACAGCACGGACTTTTGCTGGCCAGCCACAGGCCTTTACTGGCCAGTAAAGGCCTTTGACTGGACAGCACGGACTTTGCTGGCCAGCCACAGGCCTTTACTGGCCAGTAAAGGCCTTTGACTGGACAGCACGGACTTTGCTGGCCAGCCACAGGCCTTTACTGGCCAGTAAAGGCCTTTGACTGGACAGCCCGACTTTGCTGGCCAGCCACAGGCCTTTACTGGCCAGTAGCTGACTGGACAGCACGGACATTTGCTGGCCAGCCACAGGCCTTTACTGGCCAGTAAAGGCCTTTGACTGGACAGCACGGACTTTTGCTGGCCAGCCACAGGCCTTTACTGGCCAGTAAAGGCCTTTGACTGGACAGCACGGACTTTGCTGGCCAGCCACAGGCCTTTACTGGCCAGTAAAGGCCTTTGACTGGACAGCACGGACTTTTGCTGGCCAGCCACAGGCCTTTACTGGCCAGTAAAGGCCTTTGGGCGCCGGGCGCTGGCCAGCCACAGGCCTTTACTGGCCAGTAAAGGCCTTTGACTGGCCAGCACGGACTTTTGCTGGCCAGCCACAGGCCTTTACTGGCCAGTAAAGGCCTTTGACTGGACAGCACGGACTTTTGCTGGCCAGCCACAGGCCTTTACTGGCCAGCCAAAGGCCTTTGACTGGCCAGCACGGACTTTTGCTGGCCAGCCACAGGCCTTTACTGGCCCGCCCAGGAAAGGCCTTTGACTGGCCAGCACGGACTTTTGCTGGCCAGCCACAGGCCTTTACTGGCCAGTAAAGGCCTTTGACTGGCCAGCACGGACTTTTGCTGGCCAGCCACAGGCCTTTACTGGCCAGCCTGGCTGGCTGGCCAGCCACAGGCCTTTACTGGCCAGTAAAGGCCTTTGACTGGACAGCACGGACTTTTGCTGGCCAGCCACAGGCCTTTACTGGCCAGTAAAGGCCTTTGACTGGACAGCACGGACTTTTGCTGGCCAGCCACAGGCCTTTACTGGCCAGTAAAGGCCTTTGACTGGCAGCACACACGGACTTTGCTGGCCAGCCACAGGCCTTTACTGGCCAGTAAAGGCCTTTGACTGGACAGCACGGACTTTTGCTGGCCAGCCACAGGCCTTTACTGGCCAGTAAAGGCCTTTGACTGGACAGCCCGGACTTTTGCTGGCCAGCCCTAGGCCTTTACCGGCCGGTAAGGGCCTTTGGCTGGACAGCACGGACTTTTGCGCAGCCACAGGCCTTTACTGGCCAGTAAAGGCCTTTGACTGGCCAGCACGGACTTTTGCTGGCCAGCCACAGGCCTTTACTGGCCAGTAAAGGCCTTTGACTGGACAGCACGGACTTTTGCTGGCCAGCCACAGGCCTTTACTGGCCAGTAAAGGCCTTTGACTGGACAGCACGGACTTTTGCTGGCCAGCCACAGGCCTTTACTGGCCAGTAAAGGCCTTTGACTGGACAGCACGGACTTTTGCTGGCCAGCCACAGGCCTTTACTGGCCAGTAAAGGCCTTTGACTGGACAGCACGGACTTTTGCTGGCCAGCCACAGGCCTTTACTGGCCAGTAAAGGCCTTTGACTGGACAGCACGGACTTTGCTGGCCAGCCACACTGGCCAGCAAGGCCTGGCCACGGACTTTGCTGGCCAGCCACAGGCCTTTACTGGCCAGTAAAGGCCTTTGACTGGACAGCACGGACTTTTGCTGGCCAGCCACAGGCCTTTACTGGCCAGTAAAGGCCTTTGACTGGACAGCACGGACTTTGCTGGCCAGCCATAGGCCTTTACTGGCCAGTAAAGGCCTTTGACTGGACAGCACGGACTTTTGCTGGCCAGCCACAGGCCTTTACTGGCCAGTAAAGGCCTTTGACTGGACAGCACGGACTTTTGCTGGCCAGCCACAGGCCTTTACTGGCCAGTAAAGGCCTTTGACTGGACAGCACGGACTTTTGCTGGCCAGCCACAGGCCTTTACTGGCCAGTAAAGGCCTTTGACTGGACAGCACGGACTTTTGCTGGCCAGCCATCAGGCCTTTACTGGCCAGTAAAGGCCTTTGACTGGACAGCACGGACGCCGGACTTTGGCTGGCCAGCCACAGGCCTTTACTGGCCAGTAAAGGCCTTTGACTGGCCAGCACGGACTTTTGCTGGCCAGCCATCAGGCCTTTACTGGCCAGTAAAGGCCTTTGACTGGACAGCACGGACTTTTGCTGGCCAGCCACAGGCCTTTACTGGCCAGTAAAGGCCTTTGACTGGACAGCACGGACTTTTGCTGGCCAGCCACAGGCCTTTACTGGCCAGTAAAGGCCTTTGACTGGCCAACTTTTGCTGGCCAGCCATAGGCCTTTACTGGCCAGTAAAGGCCTTTGACTGGACAGCACGGACTTTTGCTGGCCAGCCATAGGCCTTTACTGGCCAGTAAAGGCCTTTGACTGGACAGCACGGACTTTTGCTGGCCAGCCACAGGCCTTTACTGGCCAGTAAAGGCCTTTGACTGGACAGCACGGACTTTTGCTGGCCAGCCAAGGGCCTTTACTGGCCAGTAAAGGCCTTTGACTGGACAGCACGGACTTTTGCTGGCCAGCCACAGGCCTTTACTGGCCAGTAAAGGCCTTTGACTGGCCAGCACGGACTTTGCTGGCCAGCCACAGGCCTTTACTGGCCAGTAAAGGCCTTTGACTGGCCAGCACGGACTTTTGCTGGCCAGCCACAGGCCTTTACTGGCCAGTAAAGGCCTTTGACTGGCCACAGCACGGACTTTGCTGGCCAGCCACAGGCCTTTACTGGCCAGTAAAGGCCTTTGACTGGCCAGCACGGACTTTTGCTGGCCAGCCACAGGCCTTTACTGGCCAGTAAAGGCCTTTGACTGGCCAGCACGGACTTTGCTGGCCAGCCACAGGCCTTTACTGGCCAGTAAAGGCCTTTGACTGGACAGCACGGACTTTTGCTGGCCAGCCACAGGCCTTTACTGGCCAGTAAAGGCCTTTGACTGGACAGCACGGACTTTTGCTGGCCAGCCACAGGCCTTTACTGGCCAGTAAAGGCCTTTGACTGGACAGCACGGACTTTTGCTGGCCAGCCACAGGCCTTTACTGGCCAGTAAAGGCCTTTGACCGGCCAGCACGGACTTTTGCTGGCCAGCCACAGGCCTTTACTGGCCAGTAAAGGCCTTTGACTGGACAGCACGGACTTTTGCTGGCCAGCCATAGGCCTTTACTGGCCAGTAAAGGCCTTTGACTGGCCAGCACGGACTTTTGCTGGCCAGCCATAGGCCTTTACTGGCCAGTAAAGGCCTTTGACTGGACAGCACGGACTTTTGCTGGCCAGCCATAGGCCTTTACTGGCCAGTAAAGGCCTTTGACTGGACAGCACGGACTTTCGCTGGGCTGGCCAGCCACAGGCCTTTACTGGCCAGGAAAGGCCTTTGGCTGGCCAGCACGGACTTTTGCTGGCCAGCCACAGGCCTTTACTGGCCAGTAAAGGCCTTTGACTGGACAGCACGGACTTTCGCTGGGCTGGCCAGCCACAGGCCTTTACTGGCCAGTAAAGGCCTTTGACTGGACAGCACGGACTTTTGCTGGCCAGCCATAGGCCTTTACTGGCCAGTAAAGGCCTTTGACTGGACAGCACGGACTTTTGCTGGCCAGCCACAGGCCTTTACTGGCCAGTAAAGGCCTTTGACTGGCCAGCCAGGCTTTACTGGCCAGTAAAGGCCTTTGACTGGCCAGCACGGACTTTGCTGGCCAGCCACAGGCCTTTACTGGCCAGCAAAGGCCTTTGACTGGACAGCACGGACTTTTGCTGGCCAGCCACAGGCCTTTACTGGCCAGCAAAGGCCTTTGACTGGCCAGCACGGACTTTTGCTGGCCAGCCATAGGCCTTTACTGGCCAGTAAAGGCCTTTGACTGGACAGCACGGACTTTGGCTGGCCAGCCACAGGCCTTTACTGGCCAGTAAAGGCCTTTGACTGGACAGCACGGACTTTTGCTGGCCAGCCATAGGCCTTTACTGGCCAGCAAAGGCCTTTGACTGGACAGCACGGACTTTGCTGGCCAGCCATAGGCCTTTACTGGCCAGTAAAGGCCGCGCTTGACAGCACGGACTTTTGCTGGCCAGCCATAGGCCTTTACTGGCCAGTAAAGGCCTTTGACTGGACAGCACGGACTTTTGCTGGCCAGCCACAGGCCTTTACTGGCCAGTAAAGGCCTGGCTGGCCAGCACGGACTTTTGCTGGCCAGCCACAGGCCTTTACTGGCCAGGAAAGGCCTTTGGCTGGCCAGCACGGACTTTGCTGGCCAGCCACAGGCCTTTACTGGCCAGCAAAGGCCTTTGACTGGCCAGCACGGACTTTTGCTGGCCAGCCATAGGCCTTTACTGGCCAGTAAAGGCCTTTGACTGGACAGCACGGACTGGGCTTTGCGGTGGGCTGGCCAGCCACAGGCCTTTACTGGCCAGTAAAGGCCTTTGACTGGACAGCACGGACTTTTGCTGGCCAGCCATAGGCCTTTACTGGCCAGCAAGGCCTTTGACTGGCCAGCACGGACTTTTGCTGGCCAGCCATAGGCCTTTACTGGCCAGTAAAGGCCTTTGACTGGACAGCACGGACTTTTGCTGGCCAGCCACAGGCCTTTACTGGCCAGTAAAGGCCTTTGACTGGCCAGCACGGACTTTTGCTGGCCAGCCACAGGCCTTTACTGGCCAGTAAAGGCCTTTGACTGGACAGCACGGACTTTTGCTGGCCAGCCACAGGCCTTTACTGGCCAGTAAAGGCCTTTGACTGGACAGCACGGACTTTTGCTGGCCAGCCATAGGCCTTTACTGGCCAGTAAAGGCCTTTGACTGGACAGCACGGACTTTCGCTGGGCTGGCCAGCCACAGGCCTTTACTGGCCAGTAAAGGCCTTTGACTGGACAGCACGGACTTTTGCTGGCCAGCCATAGGCCTTTACTGGCCAGTAAAGGCCTTTGACTGGACAGCACGGACTTTTGCTGGCCAGCCATAGGCCTTTACTGGCCAGCAAAGGCCTTTGACTGGCCAGCACGGACTTTTGCTGGCCAGCCACAGGCCTTTACTGGCCAGTAAAGGCCTTTGACTGGACAGCACGGACTTTTGCTGGCCAGCCATAGGCCTTTACTGGCCAGTAAAGGCCTTTGACTGGACAGCACGGACTTTTGCTGGCCAGCCACAGGCCTTTACTGGCCAGTAAAGGCCTTTGACTGGACAGCACGGACTTTGCTGGGCTGGCCAGCCACAGGCCTTTACTGGCCAGTAAAGGCCTTTGACTGGCACAGCACGGACTTTTGCTGGCCAGCCATAGGCCTTTACTGGCCAGTAAAGGCCTTTGACTGGACAGCACGGACTTTTGCTGGCCAGCCACAGGCCTTTACTGGCCAGTAAAGGCCTTTGACTGGACAGCACGGACTTTTGCTGGCCAGCCATAGGCCTTTACTGGCCAGTAAAGGCCTTTGACTGGCCAGCACGGACTTTTGCTGGCCAGCCACAGGCCTTTACTGGCCAGTAAAGGCCTTTGACTGGACAGCACGGACTTTTGCTGGGCTGGCCAGCCAGTAGGCCTTTACTGGCCAGCACAAAGGCCTTTGCTGGCCAGCCAGGCCTTTACTGGCCAGCAAAGGCCTTTGACTGGCCAGCAGGCCAGCTGGCCAGCCAAGGCCTTTACTGGCCAGCAAAGGCCTTTGACTGGACAGCACGGACTTTTGCTGGCCAGCCATAGGCCTTTACTGGCCAGTAAAGGCCTTTGACTGGACAGCACGGACTTTTGCTGGCCAGCCATAGGCCTTTACTGGCCAGTAAAGGCCTTTGACTGGCCAGCACGGACTTTGACTGGCCAGCACGGACTTTGGCTGGCCAGCCATAGGCCTTTACTGGCCAGTAAAGGCCTTTGACTGGACAGCACGGACTTTTGCTGGCCAGCCATAGGCCTTTACTGGCCAGTAAAGGCCTTTGACTGGACAGCACGGACTTTGCTGGGCCAGCCATAGGCCTTTACTGGCCAGTAAAGGCCTTTGACTGGACAGCACGGACTTTTGCTGGCCAGCCATAGGCCTTTACTGGCCAGTAAAGGCCTTTGTGGACAGCAGGGCTTTTGCTGGCCAGCCATAGGCCTTTACTGGCCAGTAAAGGCCTTTGACTGGACAGCACGGACTTTTGCTGGCCAGCCATAGGCCTTTACTGGCCAGTAAAGGCCTTTGACTGGACAGCACGGACTTTTGCTGGCCAGCCATAGGCCTTTACTGGCCAGTAAAGGCCTTTGACTGGACAGCACGGACTTTTGCTGGCCAGCCACAGGCCTTTACTGGCCAGTAAAGGCCTTTGACTGGACAGCACGGACTGTGCTGGCCAGCCATAGGCCTTTACTGGCCAGTAAAGGCCTTTGACTGGCCAGCACGGACTTTGCTGCGGCCAGCCATAGGCCTTTACTGGCCAGTAAAGGCCTTTGACTGGACAGCACGGACTTTGGCTGGCCAGCCATAGGCCTTTACTGGCCAGCAAAGGCCTTCTGCCACTGGCAGCACGGACTTTGCTGGCCAGCCCTAGGCCTTTACTGGCCAGTAAAGGCCTTTGACTGGCCAGCCGGACTTTTGCTGGCCAGCCATAGGCCTTTACTGGCCAGTAAAGGCCTTTGACTGGACAGCACGGACTTTTGCTGGCCAGCCATAGGCCTTTACTGGCCAGTAAAGGCCTTTGACTGGACAGCACGGACTTTGCTGGCCAGCCATAGGCCTTTACTGGCCAGTAAAGGCCTTTGACTGGACAGCACGGACTTTTGCTGGCCAGCCACAGGCCTTTACTGGCCAGTAAAGGCCTTTGACTGGACAGCACGGACTTTTGCTGGCCAGCCATAGGCCTTTACTGGCCAGTAAAGGCCTTTGACTGGACATCTTTGCTGGCCAGCCATAGGCCTTTACTGGCCAGTAAAGGCCTTTGACTGGACAGCACGGACTTTTGCTGGCCAGCCATAGGCCTTTACTGGCCAGTAAAGGCCTTTGACTGGACAGCACGGACTTTGGCTGGCCAGCCATAGGCCTTTACTGGCCAGTAAAGGCCTTTGACTGGACAGCGCGGACTTTTGCTGGCCAGCCATAGGCCTTTACTGGCCAGTAAAGGCCTTTGACTGGACAGCACGGACTTTTGCTGGCCAGCCATAGGCCTTTACTGGCCAGTAAAGGCCTTTGACTGGACAGCACGGACTTTGCTGGCCAGCCATAGGCCTTTACTGGCCAGTAAAGGCCTTTGACTGGACAGCACGGACTTTTGCTGGCCAGCCATAGGCCTTTACTGGCCAGTAAAGGCCTTTGACTGGACAGCACGGACTTTTGCTGGCCAGCCATAGGCCTTTACTGGCCAGTAAAGGCCTTTGACTGGACAGCAAGGACTTTGGCTGGCCAGCCATAGGCCTTTACTGGCCAGTAAAGGCCTTTGACTGGACAGCACGGACTTTTGCTGGCCAGCCATAGGCCTTTACTGGCCAGTAAAGGCCTTTGGCTGGACAGCACGGACATTTGCTGGCCAGCCATAGGCCTTTACCGGCCGGTAAGGGCCTTTGGCTGGACAGCACGGACTTTTGCTGGCCAGCCATAGGCCTTTACTGGCCAGTAAAGGCCTTTGACTGGACAGCACGGACTTTTGCTGGCCAGCCATAGGCCTTTACTGGCCAGTAAAGGCCTTTGACTGGACAGCACGGACTTTTGCTGGCCAGCCATAGGCCTTTACTGGCCAGTAAAGGCCTTTGACTGGACAGCACGGACTTTTGCTGGCCAGCCATAGGCCTTTACTGGCCAGTAAAGGCCTTTGACTGGACAGCACGGACTTTTGCTGGCCAGCCATAGGCCTTTACTGGCCAGTAAAGGCCTTTGACTGGACAGCACGGACTTTTGCTGGCCAGCCATAGGCCTTTACTGGCCAGTAAAGGCCTTTGACTGGACAGCACGGACTTTTGCTGGCCAGCCATAGGCCTTTACTGGCCAGTAAAGGCCTTTGACTGGACAGCACGGACTTTTGCTGGCCAGCCATAGGCCTTTACTGGCCAGTAAAGGCCTTTGACTGGACAGCACGGACTTTTGCTGGCCAGCCATAGGCCTTTACTGGCCAGTAAAGGCCTTTGACTGGACAGCACGGACTTTTGCTGGCCAGCCATAGGCCTTTACTGGCCAGTAAAGGCCTTTGACTGGACAGCACGGACTTTGCTGCGCAGCGGCTGGCCAGCCAAGAGGCCTTTACTGGCCAGTAAAGGCCTTTGACTGGACAGCACGGACTTTTGCTGGCCAGCCACAGGCCTTTACTGGCCAGTAAAGGCCTTTGACTGGACAGCACGGACTTTTGCTGGCCAGCCATAGGCCTTTACTGGCCAGTAAAGGCCTTTGACTGGACAGCACGGACTTTGCTGGCCAGCCATAGGCCTTTACTGGCCAGTAAAGGCCTTTGACTGGACAGCACGGACTTTTGCTGGCCAGCCATAGGCCTTTACTGGCCAGTAAAGGCCTTTGACTGGACAGCACGGACTTTTGCTGGCCAGCCATAGGCCTTTACTGGCCAGTAAAGGCCTTTGACTGGACAGCACGGACTTTGCTGGCCAGCCATAGGCCTTTACTGGCCAGTAAAGGGACGGACAGCACGGACTTTTGCTGGCCAGCCATAGGCCTTTACTGGCCAGTAAAGGCCTTTGACTGGACAGCACGGACTTTGCTGGCCAGCCATAGGCCTTTACTGGCCAGTAAAGGCCTTTGACTGGACAGCACGGACTTTTGCTGGCCAGCCATAGGCCTTTACTGGCCAGTAAAGGCCTTTGACTGGCGCCCTGCCGGACTTTTGCTGGCCAGCCATCAGGCCTTTACTGGCCAGCCAGTAAGGGCCTTTGACTGGCCAGCACGGACTTTTGCTGGCCAGCCATAGGCCTTTACTGGCCAGGAAAGGCCTTTGGACTGGACAGCACGGACTTTGGCTGGCCAGCCATAGGCCTTTACTGGCCAGGAAAGGCCTTTGGACTGGACAGCACGGACTTTGGCTGGCCAGCCATAGGCCTTTACTGGCCAGTAAAGGCCTTTGACTGGCCAGCACGGACTTTTGCTGGCCAGCCATAGGCCTTTACTGGCCAGTAAAGGCCTTTGACTGGCCAGCACGGACTTTTGCTGGCCAGCCATAGGCCTTTACTGGCCAGTAAAGGCCTTTGACTGGCCAGCACGGACTTTGCTGGCCAGCCATAGGCCTTTACTGGCCAGTAAAGGCCTTTGACTGGACAGCACGGACTTTTGCTGGCCAGCCATAGGCCTTTACTGGCCAGTAAAGGCCTTTGACTGGACAGCACCGGATTTTGCTGGCCAGCCATAGGCCTTTACTGGCCAGTAAAGGCCTTTGACTGGCCAGCACGGACTTTTGCTGGCCAGCCATAGGCCTTTACTGGCCAGTGCAGGCCTTTGACTGGCCAGCACGGACTTTTGCTGGCCAGCCATAGGCCTTTACTGGCCAGTAAAGGCCTTTGACTGGACAGCACGGACCTCTGCTGGCCAGCCATAGGCCTTTCCTGGCCAGTAAAGGCCTTTGACTGGACAGCACGGACCTTTGCTGGCCAGCCATAGGCCTTTACTGGCCAGTAAAGGCCTTTGACTGGACAGCACGGACCTTTGCTGGCCAGCCATAGGCCTTTACTGGCCAGTAAAGGCCTTTGACTGGCCAGCACGGACTTTTGCTGGCCAGCCATAGGCCTTTACTGGCCAGTAAAGGCCTTTGACTGGACAGCACGGACTTTTGCTGGCCAGCCATAGGCCTTTACTGGCCAGTAAAGGCCTTTGACTGGACAGCACGGACTTTGCTGGCCAGCCATAGGCCTTTACTGGCCAGTAAAGGCCTTTGACTGGCCAGCACGGACTTTTGCTGGCCAGCCATAGGCCTTTACTGGCCAGTAAAGGCCTTTGACTGGCCAGCACGGACTTTGGCTGGCCAGCCATAGGCCTTTACTGGCCAGTAAAGGCCTTTGACTGGACAGCACGGACTTTGGCTGGCCAGCTGGCCAGGCCTTTACTGGCCAGCAAAGGCCTTTGACTGGCCAGCACGGGCTTTTGCTGGCCAGCCATAGGCCTTTACTGGCCAGCAAAGGCCTTTGACTGGCCAGCAAAGGCCTTTGACTGGCCAGCACGGCCTTTGACTGACAGCACGGACTTTGCTGGCCAGCCATAGGCCTTTACTGGCCAGTAAAGGCCTTTGACTGGACAGCACGGACTTTTGCTGGCCAGCCATAGGCCTTTACTGGCCAGTAAAGGCCTTTGACTGGCCAGCACGGACTTTTGCTGGCCAGCCATAGGCCTTTACTGGCCAGTAAAGGCCTTTGACTGGACAGCACGGACTTGTGCTGGCCAGCCATAGGCCTTTACTGGCCAGTAAAGGCCTTTGACTGGCCAGCACGGACTTTTGCTGGCCAGCCATAGGCCTTTACTGGCCAGTAAAGGCCTTTGACTGGACAGCACGGACTTTTGCTGGCCAGCCATAGGCCTTTACTGGCCAGTAAAGGCCTTTGACTGGACAGCACGGACTTTTGCTGGCCAGCCATAGGCCTTTCGGCCGTGGCCTGAGCTGGACAGCCACGGACTTTGCTGGCCAGCCATAGGCCTTTACTGGCCAGTAAAGGCCTTTGACTGGCCAGCACGGACTTTTGCTGGCCAGCCATAGGCCTTTACTGGCCAGTAAAGGCCTTTGACTGGACAGCACGGACTTTGGCTGGCCAGCCACAGGCCTTTACTGGCCAGTAAAGGCCTTTGACTGGACAGCACGGACTTTTGCTGGCCAGCCATAGGCCTTTACTGGCCAGTAAAGGCCTTTGACTGGACAGCACGGACTTTTGCTGGCCAGCCATAGGCCTTTACTGGCCAGTAAAGGCCTTTGACTGGACAGCACGGACTTTTGCTGGCCAGCCATAGGCCTTTACTGGCCAGTAAAGGCCTTTGACTGGCCAGCACGGACTTTGCTGGGCCAGCCACAGGCCTTTACTGGCCAGTAAAGGCCTTTGACTGGACAGCACGGACTTTTGCTGGCCAGCCATAGGCCTTTACTGGCCAGTAAAGGCCTTTGACTGGACAGCACGGACTTTTGCTGGCCAGCCATAGGCCTTTACTGGCCAGTAAAGGCCTTTGACTGGACAGCACGGACTTTTGCTGGCCAGCCAGGCCTCTACTGGCCAGTAAAGGCCTTTGGGCCAGCACGGACTTTTGCTGGCCAGCCATAGGCCTTTACTGGCCAGTAAAGGCCTTTGACTGGACAGCACGGACTTTTGCTGGCCAGCCATAGGCCTTTACTGGCCAGTAAAGGCCTTTGACTGGCCAGCACGGACTTTGGCTGGCCAGCCATAGGCCTTTACTGGCCAGTAAAGGCCTTTGGCTGGCCAGCACGGACTTTTGCTGGCCAGCCACAGGCCTTTACTGGCCAGGAAAGGCCTTTGGCTGGCCAGCACGGACTTTGCTGGCCAGCCCTAGGCCTTTACCGGCCGGTAAGGGCCTTTGGCTGGGCAGCACGGACTTTTGCTGGCAAACCCTAGGCCTTTACCGGCCGGTAAGGGCCTTTGGCTGGATAGCACGGACTTTTGCTGGCCAGCCCTAGGCCTTTACTGGCCAGTAAAGGCCTTTGACTGGCCAGCACGGACTTTTGCTGGCCAGCCATAGGCCTTTACTGGCCAGTAAAGGCCTTTGACTGGACAGCACGGACTTTTGCTGGCCAGCCATAGGCCTTTACTGGCCAGTAAAGGCCTTTGACTGGACAGCACGGACTTTTGCTGGCCAGCCATAGGCCTTTACTGGCCAGTAAAGGCCTTTGACTGGACAGCACGGACTTTTGCTGGCCAGCCATAGGCCTTTACTGGCCAGTAAAGGCCTTTGACTGGACAGCACGGACTTTTGCTGGCCAGCCATAGGCCTTTACTGGCCAGTAAAGGCCTTTGACTGGACAGCACGGACGTGGGCTGGCCAGCCAGCCATAGGCCTTTACTGGCCAGTAAAGGCCTTTGACTGGACAGCACGGACTTTTGCTGGCCAGCCATAGGCCTTTACTGGCCAGTAAAGGCCTTTGACTGGCCAGCACGGACCTTTGCTGGCCAGCCATAGGCCTTTACTGGCCAGTAAAGGCCTTTGACTGGCCCGCGGACTTTGCTGGCCAGCCATAGGCCTTTACTGGCCAGCAAAGGCCTTTGACTGGCCAGCACGGACTTTGCTGGCCAGCCATAGGCCTTTACCGGCCGGTAAGGGCCTGGGCAGCACGGACTTTTGCTGGCCAGCCATAGGCCTTTACCGGCCGGTAAGGGCCTTTGGCTGGGCAGCACGGACTTTTGGCTGGCCAGCACGGAGGCTGGCCAGCCAAGGGCCTTTACTGGCCAGTAAAGGCCTTTGACTGGACAGCACGGACTTTTGCTGGCCAGCCATAGGCCTTTACTGGCCAGTAAAGGCCTTTGACTGGACAGCACGGACTTTTGCTGGCCAGCCATAGGCCTTTACTGGCCAGTAAAGGCCTTTGACTGGACAGCACGGACTTTTGCTGGCCAGCCATAGGCCTTTACTGGCCAGTAAAGGCCTTTGACTGGACAGCACGGACTTTTGCTGGCCAGCCATAGGCCTTTACTGGCCAGTAAAGGCCTTTGACTGGACAGCACGGACTTTTGCTGGCCAGCCATAGGCCTTTACTGGCCAGTAAAGGCCTTTGACTGGACAGCACGGACTTTTGCTGGCCAGCCATAGGCCTTTACTGGCCAGTAAAGGCCTTTGACTGGACAGCACGGACTTTTGCTGGCCAGCCATAGGCCTTTACTGGCCAGTAAAGGCCTTTGACTGGACAGCACGGACGTTTGCTGGCCAGCCATAGGCCTTTACTGGCCAGTAAAGGCCTTTGACTGGACAGCACGGACTTTGGCTGGCCAGCCATAGGCCTTTACTGGCCAGTAAAGGCCTTTGACTGGCCAGCACGTTTTGCTGGCCAGCCATAGGCCTTTACCGGCCGGTAAGGGCCTTTGGCTGAGCAGCACGGACTTTTGCTGGCCAGCCATGGCCTTTACCGGCCGGTAAGGGCCTTTGGCTGAGCAGCACGGACTTTTGCTGGCCAGCCATAGGCCTTTACCGGCCGGTAAGGGCCTTTGGCTGGGCAGCACGGACTTTTGCTGGCCAGCCATAGGCCTTTACTGGCCAGCAAAGGCCTTTGACTGGACAGCACGGACTTTTGCTGGCCAGCCATAGGCCTTTACTGGCCAGTAAAGGCCTTTGACTGGACAGCACGGACTTTTGCTGGCCAGCCATAGGCCTTTACTGGCCAGTAAAGGCCTTTGACTGGCCAGCACGGACTTTTGCTGGCCAGCCATAGGCCTTTACTGGCCGGCCAGTAAAGGCCTTTGACTGGACAGCACGGACTTTTGCTGGCCAGCCATAGGCCTTTACCGGCCGGTAAGGGCCTTTGGCTGGACAGCACGGACTTTTGCTGGCCAGCCATAGGCCTTTACTGGCCAGTAAAGGCCTTTGACTGGACAGCACGGACTTTTGCTGGCCAGCCATAGGCCTTTACTGGCCAGTAAAGGCCTTTGACTGGACAGCACGGACTTTTGCCGGCCAGCCATAGGCCTTTACTGGCCAGTAAAGGCCTTTGACTGGACAGCACGGACTTTTGCTGGCCAGCCATAGGCCTTTACTGGCCAGCCAAAGGCCTTTGACTGGACAGCACGGACTTTTGCTGGCCAGCCATAGGCCTTTACTGGCCAGTAAAGGCCTTTGACTGGACAGCACGGACTTTGCTGGGCCAGCCATAGGCCTTGCCAGGCCAGTGGGCCTTTGACTGGCCAGCACAGGCCTTTGACTGGCCAGCCACGGCCTTTACTGGCCAGCCGGCTGGCCAGCACGGACTTTGGCTGGCCAGCCATAGGCCTTTCCTGGCCAGTAAAGGCCTTTGACTGGACAGCACGGACTTTTGCTGGCCAGCCATAGGCCTTTCCTGGCCAGTAAAGGCCTTTGACTGGACAGCACGGACTTTGCTGGCCAGCCAGCCACGGTCCTTTACTGGCCAGTAAAGGCCTTTGACTGGACAGCACGGACTTTTGCTGGCCAGCCATAGGCCTTTACTGGCCAGTAAAGGCCTTTGACTGGACAGCACGGACTTTTGCTGGCCAGCCATAGGCCTTTACTGGCCAGTAAAGGCCTTTGACTGGACAGCACGGACTTTGCTGGCCAGCCAGCAGGCCTTTACGGCCTACTGGCCAGTAAGGCCTTACTGGCCAGCGACTGGCAGCACGGACTTTGCTGGCCAGCCATAGGCCTTTACTGGCCAGTAAAGGCCTTTGACTGGACAGCACGGACTTTTGCTGGCCAGCCATAGGCCTTTACTGGCCAGTAAAGGCCTTTGGACTGGACAGCACGGACTTTTGGCGGCCAGCCGGCCTGGCCAGCCATAGGCCTTTACTGGCCAGTAAAGGCCTTTGACTGGACAGCACGGACGGGGGCTGGCCAGCCAGCCATAGGCCTTTACTGGCCAGTAAAGGCCTTTGACTGGACAGCACGGACTTTTGCTGGCCAGCCATAGGCCTTTACTGGCCAGTAAAGGCCTTTGACTGGACAGCACGGACTTTTGCTGGCCAGCCATAGGCCTTTACTGGCCAGTAAAGGCCTTTGACTGGACAGCACGGACTTTTGCTGGCCAGCCATAGGCCTTTACTGGCCAGTAAAGGCCTTTGACTGGCCAGCACGGACTTTTGCTGGCCAGCCATAGGCCTTTACTGGCCAGGCCTGGCCCTTGACTGGCCAGCACGGACTTTGGCTGGCCAGCACAGGCCTTTACTGGCCAGTAAAGGCCTTTGACTGGCCAGCACGGACTTTTGCTGGCCAGCCATAGGCCTTTACTGGCCAGTAAAGGCCTTTGACTGGACAGCACAGACGTGGGCTGGCCAGTAAAGGCCTTTGACTGGCCAGCACGGACTTTTGCTGGCCAGCCATAGGCCTTTACTGGCCAGTAAAGGCCTTTGACTGGACAGCACGGACTTTTGCTGGCCAGCCATAGGCCTTTACTGGCCAGTAAAGGCCTTTGACTGGACAGCACGGACTTTTGCTGGCCAGCCATAGGCCTTTACTGGCCAGTAAAGGCCTTTGACTGGACAGCACGGACTTTTGCTGGCCAGCCATAGGCCTTTACTGGCCAGTAAAGGCCTTTGACTGGACAGCACGGACTTTTGCTGGCCAGCCATAGGCCTTTACTGGCCAGGAAAGGCCTCTGGACAGCACGGACTTTTGCTGGCCAGCCATAGGCCTTTACTGGCCAGTAAAGGCCTTTGACTGGACAGCACGGACTTTTGCTGGCCAGCCATAGGCCTTTACTGGCCAGTAAAGGCCTTTGACTGGACAGCACGGACTTTTGCTGGCCAGCCATAGGCCTTTACTGGCCAGTAAAGGCCTTTGACTGGACAGCACGGACTTTTGCTGGCCAGCCATAGGCCTTTACTGGCCAGTAAAGGCCTTTGACTGGACAGCACGGACTTTTGCTGGCCAGCCATAGGCCTTTACTGGCCAGTAAAGGCCTTTGACTGGACAGCACGGACTGGCCGGGCTTTGCTGGCCAGCTGGCCAGCCATAGGCCTTTACTGGCCAGTAAAGGCCTTTGACTGGCCAGCACGGACTTTGCTGGCAAGCCCTAGGCCTTTACCGGCCGGTAAGGGCCTTTGACTGGACAGCACGGACTTTTGCTGGCCAGCCATAGGCCTTTACTGGCCAGTAAAGGCCTTTGACTGGACAGCACGGACTTTTGCTGGCCAGCCATAGGCCTTTACTGGCCAGTAAAGGCCTTTGACTGGACAGCACGGACTTTTGCTGGCCAGCCATAGGCCTTTACTGGCCAGTAAAGGCCTTTGACTGGACAGCACGGACTTTGCTGGGCCAGCCATAGGCCTTTACTGGCCAGTAAAGGCCTTTGACTGGCCAGCACGGACTGCGGCCAGCCATAGGCCTTTGGCTGGACTGGACACGGACTTTTGCTGGCCAGCCATAGGCCTTTACTGGCCAGTAAAGGCCTTTGACTGGCCAGCACGGACTTTTGCTGGCCAGCCATAGGCCTTTACTGGCCAGTAAAGGCCTTTGACTGGACAGCACGGACTTTGCTGGGCCAGCCATAGGCCTTTACTGGCCAGTAAAGGCCTTTGACTGGACAGCACGGACTTTGCTGGCCATGCCAGCGGCCGCCTGTCCTGGCCAGTAAAGGCCTTTGACTGGACAGCACGGACTTTTGCTGGCCAGCCATAGGCCTTTACTGGCCAGTAAAGGCCTTTGACTGGACAGCACGGACTTTGCTGGCCAGCCATAGGCCTTTACTGGCCAGTAAAGGCCTTTGACTGGACAGCACGGACTTTTGCTGGCCAGCCATAGGCCTTTACTGGCCAGTAAAGGCCTTTGACTGGACAGCACGGACTTTTGCTGGCCAGCCATAGGCCTTTACTGGCCAGTAAAGGCCTTTGACTGGACAGCACGGACTTTTGCTGGCCAGCCATAGGCCTTTACTGGCCAGTAAAGGCCTTTGACTGGACAGCACGGACTTTTGCTGGCCAGCCATAGGCCTTTACTGGCCAGTAAAGGCCTTTGACTGGACAGCACGGACTTTTGCTGGCCAGCCATAGGCCTTTACTGGCCAGTAAAGGCCTTTGACTGGACAGCACGGACTTTTGCTGGCCAGCCATAGGCCTTTACTGGCCAGTAAAGGCCTTTGACTGGCCAGCACGGACTTTTGCTGGCCAGCCATAGGCCTTTACTGGCCAGTAAAGGCCTTTGACTGGACAGCACGGACTTTTGCTGGCCAGCCATAGGCCTTTCGTGGGCCAGGAAAGGCCTTTGACTGGCGACAGCACGGACTGGCTGGCCAGCCATAGGCCTTTACTGGCCAGTAAAGGCCTTTGACTGGACAGCACGGACTTTTGCTGGCCAGCCATAGGCCTTTACTGGCCAGTAAAGGCCTTTGACTGGACAGCACGGACTTTTGCTGGCCAGCCATAGGCCTTTACTGGCCAGTAAAGGCCTTTGACTGGACAGCACGGACTTTTGCTGGCCAGCCATAGGCCTTTACTGGCCAGTAAAGGCCTTTGACTGGACAGCACGGACTTTTGCTGGCCAGCCACAGGCCTTTACTGGCCAGTAAAGGCCTTTGACTGGCCAGCACGGACTTTGCTGGCCAGCCATAGGCCTTTACTGGCCAGTAAAGGCCTTTGACTGGCCAGCACGGACTTTTGCTGGCCAGCCATAGGCCTTTACTGGCCAGTAAAGGCCTTTGACTGGACAGCACGGACTTTTGCTGGCCAGCCATAGGCCTTTACTGGCCAGTAAAGGCCTTTGACTGGACAGCACGGACTTTTGCTGGCCAGCCACAGGCCTTTACTGGCCAGTAAAGGCCTTTGACTGGCCAGCACGGACTTTTGCTGGCCAGCCCCTTTGGCTGGCAGCACGGACTTTTGCTGGCCAGCCATAGGCCTTTACCGGCCGGTAAGGGCCTTTGGCTGGGCAGCACGGACTTTTGCTGGCCAGCCATAGGCCTTTACCGGCCGGTAAGGGCCTTTGGCTGGGCAGCACGGACTTTTGCTGGCCAGCCAGGCTCTCTGGCCAGCCAAGGGCCTTTGGCTGGACAGCACGGACTTTTGCTGGCCAGCCATAGGCCTTTACTGGCCAGCCAAAGGCCTTGGACTGGCCAGCACGGACTTTTGCTGGCCAGCCATAGGCCTTTACTGGCCAGTAAAGGCCTTTGACTGGACAGCACGGACTTTGCTGGCCAGCCATAGGCCTTTACTGGCCAGTAAAGGCCTTTGACTGGACAGCACGGACTTTTGCTGGCCAGCCATAGGCCTTTACTGGCCAGTAAAGGCCTTTGACTGGACAGCACGGACTTTTGCTGGCCAGCCATAGGCCTTTACTGGCCAGGGCTACTGGCCAGCAAAGGCCTTTGACTGGACAGCACGGACTTTTGCTGGCCAGCCAGAGGACTGGCCAGGACTGGCTGGCCAGCCAAGGCCTTTACTGGCCATGGCCTGACTGGACAGCACGGACTTTGGCTTGCCAGCCATAGGCCTTTACTGGCCAGTAAAGGCCTTTGACTGGAGAGCACGGGCTTTGGCTTGCCAGCCACGGGCCTTTACTGACCAGCAAAGGCCGTGGACTGGACAGCACGGACTTGGGCTGGCCAGCCATAGGCCTTTACTGGCCAGTAAAGCCTTTGACTGGACAGCACGGACTTTGCTGGCCAGCCACAGGCCTTTACTGGCCAGTAAAGGCCTTTGACTGGACAGCACGGACTTTTGCTGGCCAGCCACAGGCCTTTACTGGCCAGTAAAGGCCTTTGACTGGCCAGCACGGACTTTGCTGGCCAGCCATAGGCCTTTACTGGCCAGTAAAGGCCTTTGACTGGCCAGCACGGACTTTTGCTGGCCAGCCATAGGCCTTTACTGGCCAGTAAGGGCCTTTGGCTGGCAGCACGGACTTTGCTGGCCAGCCATAGGCCTTTACTGGCCAGTAAAGGCCTTTGACTGGACAGCACGGACTTTTGCTGGCCAGCCATAGGCCTTTACTGGCCAGTAAAGGCCGGACTTTTGCTGGCCAGCCATAGGCCTTTACTGGCCAGCAAAGGCCTGACTGGACAGCACGGACTTGCTGGCCAGCCATAGGCCTTTACTGGCCAGTAAAGGCCTTTGACTGGACAGCACGGACTTTTGCTGGCCAGCCATAGGCCTTGCCAGCCAGTAAAGGCCTTGCTGGCGCAGCACGGACTTTGCTGGCCAGCCATGGGCCTTTACTGGCCAGTAAAGGCCTTTGACTGGACAGCACGGACTACGGCCGGCCAGCCACGGGCCTGGACTGGCCAGCAAAGGCCGTGGACTGGACAGCACGGACTACGGCCGGCCAGCCATAGGCCTTTACTGGCCAGTAAAGGCCTTTGACTGGACAGCACGGACTTTTGCTGGCCAGCCATAGGCCTTTACTGGCCAGTAAAGGCCTTTGACTGGACAGCACGGACTTTGCTGGCCAGCCATAGGCCTTTACTGGCCAGTAAAGGCCTTTGACTGGCCAGCACGGACTTTTGCTGGCCAGCCATAGGCCTTTACTGGCCAGTAAAGGCCTTTGACTGGACAGCACGGACTTTTGCTGGCCAGCCATAGGCCTTTACTGGCCAGTAAAGGCCTTTGACTGGACAGCACGGACTTTGGCTGGCCAGCCATCCAGGCCTTTACTGGCCAGTAAAGGCCTTTGACTGGACAGCACGGACTTTTGCTGGCCAGCCATAGGCCTTTACTGGCCAGTAAAGGCCTTTGACTGGCCAGCACGGACGGCCGGGCTTTGCTGGCCAGCCATAGGCCTTTACTGGCCAGCCAAGGCCTACTGGCCTGACTGGCAGCACGGACTTTGCTGGCCAGCCATAGGCCTTTACTGGCCAGTAAAGGCCTTTGACTGGACAGCACGGACTTTTGCTGGCCAGCCATAGGCCTTTACTGGCCAGTAAAGGCCTTTGACTGGACAGCACGGACTTTTGCTGGCCAGCCATAGGCCTTTACTGGCCAGTAAAGGCCTTTGACTGGACAGCACGGACTTTTGCTGGCCAGCCATAGGCCTTTACTGGCCAGTAAAGGCCTTTGACTGGACAGCACGGACTTTGCTGGCCAGGGCCACTGGCCAGTAAGGCCTTTGACTGGCCAGCACGGACTGCTGGCCAGCCTGACTGGCCAGCAAAGGCCTTTGACTGGCCAGCACGGACTTTTGCGGGCCAGCCATAGGCCTTTACTGGCCAGTAAAGGCCTTTGACTGGACAGCACGGACTTTGTGGCTGGCCAGCCATAGGCCTTTACTGGCCAGTAAAGGCCTTTGACTGGACAGCACGGACTTTTGCTGGCCAGCCATAGGCCTTTACTGGCCAGCAAAGGCCTTTGACTGGACAGCACGGACTTTGGCTGGCCAGCCATAGGCCTTTACTGGCCAGTAAAGGCCTTTGACTGGACAGCACGGACTTTTGCTGGCCAGCCATAGGCCTTTACTGGCCAGTAAAGGCCTTTGACTGGACAGCACGGACTTGTGCCGGCCAGCCATAGGCCTTTACTGGCCAGCAAAGGCCTTTGACTGGCCAGCACGGACTTTTGCTGGCCAGCCATAGGCCTTTACTGGCCAGTAAAGGCCTTTGACTGGACAGCACGGACTTTTGCTGGCCAGCCACAGGCCTTTACTGGCCAGTAAAGGCCTTTGACTGGACAGCACGGACTTTTGCTGGCCAGCCACAGGCCTTTACTGGCCAGTAAAGGCCTTTGACTGGACAGCACGGACTTTTGCTGGCCAGCCATAGGCCTTTACCGGCCAGTAAGGGCCTTTGGCTGGGCAGCACGGACTTTGGCTGGCCAGCCATAGGCCTTCACCGGCCGGTAAGGGCCTTTGGCTGGGCAGCACGGACTTTTGCTGGCCAGCCATAGGCCTTTACCGGCCGGTAAGGGCCTTTGGCTGGGCAGCACGGACTTTTGCTGGCCAGCCATAGGCCTTTACTGGCCAGCAAAGGCCTTTGACTGGACAGCACGGACTTTTGCTGGCCAGCCATAGGCCTTTACTGGCCAGTAAAGGCCTTTGACTGGACAGCACGGACTTCGGCCAGCCAGCCATAGGCCTTTACTGGCCAGTAAAGGCCTTTGACTGGACAGCACGGACTTTTGCTGGCCAGCCACAGGCCTTTACTGGCCAGTAAAGGCCTTTGACTGGACAGCACGGACTTTTGCTGGCCAGCCATAGGCCTTTACTGGCCAGTAAAGGCCTTTGACTGGCCAGCACGGACTTTGGCTGGCCAGCCATAGGCCTTTACTGGCCAGCAAAGGCCTTTGACTGGGCAGCAGGCTTTTGCTGGCCAGCCACAGGCCTTTACTGGCCAGTAAAGGCCTTTGACTGGACCAGCACGGACTTTGGCTGGCCAGCCATAGGCCTTTACTGGCCAGTAAAGGCCTTTGACTGGACAGCACGGACTTTTGCTGGCCAGCCACAGGCCTTTACTGGCCAGTAAAGGCCTTTGACTGGACAGCACGGACTTTTGCTGGCCAGCCATAGGCCTTTACTGGCCAGTAAAGGCCTTTGGACAGCACGGACTTTGCTGGCCAGCCATAGGCCTTTACTGGCCAGCTGGACAGCACGGACTTTGCTGGCCAGCCACAGGCCTTTACTGGCCAGTAAAGGCCTTTGACTGGACAGCACGGACTTTTGCTGGCCAGCCATAGGCCTTTACTGGCCAGTAAAGGCCTTTGACTGGACAGCACGGACTTTTGCTGGCCAGCCAGCCGTAGGCCTTTACTGGCCAGGGACGGCCGCCTTTGACTGGCCAGCACGGCCTTTGACTGGCCAGCACGGACTTTGCTGGCCAGCCATAGGCCTTTACTGGCCAGCAAAGGCCTTTGACTGGCCAGCCGGAGTTTGCTTTTGGCCAGTAAAGGCCTTTGACTGGCCAGCACGGACTTTTGCTGGCCAGCCATAGGCCTTTACTGGCCAGTAAAGGCCTTTGACTGGACAGCACGGACTTTTGCTGGCCAGCCATAGGCCTTTACTGGCCAGTAAAGGCCTTTGACTGGACAGCACGGACTTTTGCTGGCCAGCCATAGGCCTTTACTGGCCAGTAAAGGCCTTTGACTGGACAGCACGGACTTTGCTGGCCAGCCATAGGCCTTTACTGGCCAGTAAAGGCCTTTGACTGGACAGCACGGACTTTTGCTGGCCAGCCATAGGCCTTTACTGGCCAGCAAAGGCCTTTGACTGGACAGCACGGACTTTGCTGGCCAGCCATAGGCCTTACTGGCCAGCAAAGGCCTTTGACTGGCCAGCACGGACTTTGGCTGGCCAGCCATAGGCCTTTACTGGCCAGTAAAGGCCTTTGACTGGACAGCACGGACTTTTGCTGGCCAGCCATAGGCCTTTACTGGCCAGTAAAGGCCTTTGACTGGACAGCACGGACTTTGCTGGCCAGCCACAGGCCTTTACTGGCCAGCAAAGGCCTTTGACTGGACAGCACGGACTTTTGCTGGCCAGCCAAGGCCTTTACTGGCCAGTAAAGGCCTTTGACTGGACAGCACGGACTTTTGCTGGCCAGCCATAGGCCTTTACTGGCCAGTAAAGGCCTTTGACTGGCCAGCACGGACTTTTGCTGGCCAGCCATAGGCCTTTACTGGCCAGTAAAGGCCTTTGACTGGACAGCACGGACTTTTGCTGGCCAGCCACAGGCCTTTACTGGCCAGTAAAGGCCTTTGACTGGCCAGCACGGACTTTTGCTGGCCAGCCATAGGCCTTTACTGGCCAGTAAAGGCCTTTGACTGGCCAGCACGGACTTTGGCTGGCCAGCCATAGGCCTTTACTGGCCAGTAAAGGCCTTTGACTGGACAGCACGGACTTTGGCTGGCCAGCCATAGGCCTTTACTGGCCAGTAAAGGCCTTTGACTGGACAGCACGGACTTTGGCTGGCCAGCCATAGGCCTTTACTGGCCAGTAAAGGCCTTTGACTGGCCAGCACGGACTTTTGCTGGCCAGCCATAGGCCTTTACTGGCCAGTAAAGGCCTTTGACTGGACAGCACGGACTTTGGCTGGCCAGCCATAGGCCTTTACTGGCCAGTAAAGGCCTTTGGCTGGACAGCACGGACTTTTGCTGGCCAGCCCTAGGCCTTTACCGGCCTTAAGGGCCTTTGGCTGGACAGCACGGACTTTTGCTGGCCAGCCATAGGCCTTTACCGGCCGGTAAAGGCCTTTCACTGGACAGCACGGACTTTTGCTGGCCAGCCATAGGCCTTTACTGGCCAGTAAAGGCCTTTGACTGGACAGCACGGACTTTTGCTGGCCAGCCATAGGCCTTTACTGGCCAGTAAAGGCCTTTGACTGGACAGCACGGACTTTTGCTGGCCAGCCATAGGCCTTTACTGGCCAGTAAAGGCCTTTGACTGGACAGCACGGACTTTTGCTGGCCAGCCATAGGCCTTTACTGGCCAGTAAAGGCCTTTGACTGGACAGCACGGACTTTTGCTGGCCAGCCATAGGCCTTTACTGGCCAGTAAAGGCCTTTGACTGGACAGCACGGACGTAGGCCTTTACTGGCCAGGCCAGCCACGGCTGGCCAGCCTCCTTACTGGCCAGTAAAGGCCTTTGACTGGACAGCACGGACTTTGCTGCTGGCCAGCCATAGGCCTTTACTGGCCAGTAAAGGCCTTTGACTGGACAGCACGGACTTTTGCTGGCCAGCCATAGGCCTTTACTGGCCAGTAAAGGCCTTTGACTGGCCAGCACGGACTTTTGCTGGCCAGCCATAGGCCTTTACTGGCCAGTAAAGGCCTTTGACTGGCGCCGGACTTTTGGCCGCCTGGCCAGCCACGGGCCTTTACTGGCCAGCAAAGGCCTTTGACTGGGCCGACTGGACAGCACGGACTTTGGCTGGCCAGCCATAGGCCTTTACTGGCCAGTAAAGGCCTTTGACTGGACAGCACGGACTTTGGCTGGCCAGCCATGGCAGCCAGGCCTTTACTGGCCAGTAAAGGCCTTTGACTGGCCAGCACGGACTTTTGCTGGCCAGCCACAGGCCTTTACTGGCCAGCCACAGGCCTTTGACTGGCCAGCACGGACTTTGGCTGGCCAGCCGTGGGCCTTTACTGGCCAGTAAAGGCCTTTGACTGGACAGCACGGACTTTTGCTGGCCAGCCATAGGCCTTTACTGGCCAGTAAAGGCCTTTGACTGGACAGCACGGACTTTTGCTGGCCAGCCATAGGCCTTTACTGGCCAGTAAAGGCCTTTGACTGGCCAGCACGGACTTTTGCTGGCCAGCCATAGGCCTTTACTGGCCAGTAAAGGCCTTTGACTGGACAGCACGGACTTTTGCTGGCCAGCCATAGGCCTTTACTGGCCAGTAAGGGCCTTTGGCTGGGCAGCAAGGACTTTTGCTGGCCAGCCATCCAGACGGCAGCCTTTACTGGCCAGCCAAGGCCTTTGACTGGCCAGACAGCACGGACGGCTTTGCTGGCCAGCCACCATAGGCCTTTACCGGCCGGTAAGGGCCTTTGACTGGGCAGCACGGACTTTTGCTGGCCAGCCATAGGCCTTCACTGGCCAGCTAAAGGCCTTTGACTGGACAGCACGGACTTTCTGGCCAGCCACAGGCCTTTACTGGCCAGCCACAGGCCTTTGACTGGCCAGCACGGGCTTTTGCTGGCCAGCCACGGGCCTTTACTGGCCAGTAAAGGCCTTTGACTGGCCAGCACGGACTTTTGCTGGCCAGCCATAGGTCTACTGGCCAGTAAAGGCCTTTGACTGGACAGCACGGACTTTTGCTGGCCAGCCATAGGCCTCTACTGGCCAGTAAAGGCCTTTGACTGGACAGCACGGACTTTTGCTGGCCAGCCACAGGCCTTTACTGGCCAGTAAAGGCCTTTGACTGGACAGCACGGACTTTTGCTGGCCAGCCATAGGCCTTTACTGGCCAGTAAAGGCCTTTGACTGGACAGCACGGACTTTTGCTGGCCAGCCACAGGCCTTTACTGGCCAGTAAAGGCCTTTGACTGGACAGCACGGACTTTTGCTGGCCAGCCATAGGCCTTTACTGGCCAGTAAAGGCCTTTGACTGGACAGCACGGACTTTCGCTGGGCTGGCCAGCCACAGGCCTTTACTGGCCAGTAAAGGCCTTTGACTGGACAGCACGGACTTTTGCTGGCCAGCCAGAGGCCTTTACTGGCCAGTAAGGGCCTCTGACTGGACAGCCCGGACTTTTGCTGGCCAGCCATAGGCCTTTACTGGCCAGTAAAGGCCTTTGACTGGACAGCACGGACTTTTGCTGGCCAGCCACAGGCCTTTACTGGCCAGTAAAGGCCTTTGACTGGCCAGCACGGACTTTTGCTGGCCAGCCATAGGCCTTTACTGGCCAGTAAAGGCCTTTGACTGGACAGCACGGACTTTTGCTGGCCAGCCACAGGCCTTTACTGGCCAGTAAAGGCCTTTGACTGGACAGCACGGACTTTTGCTGGCCAGCCATAGGCCTTTACTGGCCAGTAAAGGCCTTTGACTGGACAGCACGGACTTTTGCTGGCCAGCCATAGGCCTTTACTGGCCAGTAAAGGCCTTTGACTGGACAGCACGGACTTTTGCTGGCCAGCCATAGGCCTTTACTGGCCAGTAAAGGCCTTTGACTGGACAGCACGGACTTTTGCTGGCCAGCCATAGGCCTTTACTGGCCAGCAAAGGCCTTTGACTGGCCAGCACGGACTTTTGCTGGCCAGCCACAGGCCTTTACTGGCCAGTAAAGGCCTTTGACTGGACAGCACGGACTTTGGCTGGCCAGCCATAGGCCTTTACTGGCCAGTAAAGGCCTTTGACTGGACAGCACGGACTTTTGCTGGCCAGCCATAGGCCTTTACTGGCCAGTAAAGGCCTTTGACTGGACAGCACGGACTTTTGCTGGCCAGCCATAGGCCTTTACTGGCCAGTAAAGGCCTTTGACTGGACAGCACGGACTTTTGCTGGCCAGCCACAGGCCTTTACTGGCCAGTAAAGGCCTTTGACTGGACAGCACGGACTTTTGCTGGCCAGCCATAGGCCTTTACTGGCCAGTAAAGGCCTTTGACTGGACAGCACGGACTTTTGCTGGCCAGCCATAGGCCTTTACTGGCCAGTAAAGGCCTTTGACTGGACAGCACGGACTTTTGCTGGCCAGCCATAGGCCTTTACTGGCCAGTAAAGGCCTTTGACTGGACAGCACGGACTTTTGCTGGCCAGCCATAGGCCTTTACTGGCCAGTAAAGGCCTTTGACTGGACAGCACGGACTTTTGCTGGCCAGCCATAGGCCTTTACTGGCCAGTAAAGGCCTTTGACTGGACAGCACGGACTTCTGCCCAGCCACGGCCTTTACTGGCCAGTGGGCTGGCGCACGGACTGCTGGCCAGCCATAGGCCTTTACTGGCCAGTAAAGGCCTTTGACTGGCCAGCACGGACTTTTGCTGGCCAGCCATAGGCCTTTACTGGCCAGTAAAGGCCTTTGACTGGACAGCACGGACTTCGGCTGGCCAGCCATAGGCCTTTACTGGCCAGTAAAGGCCTTTGACTGGACAGCACGGACTTTTGCTGGCCAGCCATAGGCCTTTACTGGCCAGTAAAGGCCTTTGACTGGACAGCACGGACTTTTGCTGGCCAGCCATAGGCCTTTACTGGCCAGTAAAGGCCTTTGACTGGACAGCACGGACTTTTGCTGGCCAGCCATAGGCCTTTACTGGCCAGTAAAGGCCTTTGACTGGACAGCACGGACTTTTGCTGGCCAGCCACAGGCCTTTACTGGCCAGTAAAGGCCTTTGACTGGACAGCACGGACTTTTGCTGGCCAGCCACAGGCCTTTACTGGCCAGTAAAGGCCTTTGACTGGACAGCACGGACTTTTGCTGGCCAGCCATAGGCCTTTACTGGCCAGTAAAGGCCTTTGACTGGACAGCACGGACTTGCTGGCCGCGGGGCGCTGGCCAGCCATAGGCCTTTACTGGCCAGTAAAGGCCTTTGACTGGACAGCACGGACTTTTGCTGGCCAGCCATAGGCCTTTACTGGCCAGTAAAGGCCTTTGACTGGACAGCACGGACTTTTGCTGGCCAGCCATAGGCCTTTACTGGCCAGTAAAGGCCTTTGACTGGACAGCACGGACTTTGCTGGCCAGCCATAGGCCTTTACTGGCCAGTAAAGGCCTTTGACTGGACAGCACGGACTTTTGCTGGCCAGCCATAGGCCTTTACTGGCCAGTAAAGGCCTTTGACTGGACAGCACGGACTTTTGCTGGCCAGCCATAGGCCTTTACTGGCCAGTAAAGGCCTTTGACTGGCCAGCACGGACTTTTGCTGGCCAGCCACAGGCCTTTACTGGCCAGTAAAGGCCTTTGACTGGACAGCACGGACTTTTGCTGGCCAGCCATAGGCCTTTACTGGCCAGTAAAGGCCTTTGACTGGACAGCACGGACTTTGCTGGCCAGCCATAGGCCTTTACTGGCCAGTAAAGGCCTTTGACTGGCCAGCACGGACTTTTGCTGGCCAGCCATAGGCCTTTACTGGCCAGTAAAGGCCTTTGACTGGACAGCACGGACTTTTGCTGGCCAGCCATAGGCCTTTACTGGCCAGCCTAGGCCTACGCCAGGCCTTTGACTGGCCAGCACGGACTTTTGCTGGCCAGCCATAGGCCTTTACTGGCCAGTAAAGGCCTTTGACTGGACAGCACGGACTTTTGCTGGCCAGCCATAGGCCTTTACTGGCCAGTAAAGGCCTTTGACTGGACAGCACGGACTTTTGCTGGCCAGCCATAGGCCTTTACTGGCCAGTAAAGGCCTTTGACTGGACAGCACGGACTTGTGCTGGCCAGCCATAGGCCTTTACTGGCCAGTAAAGGCCTTTGACTGGACAGCACGGACTTTTGCTGGCCAGCCATAGGCCTTTACTGGCCAGTAAAGGCCTTTGACTGGACAGCACGGACTTTTGCTGGCCAGCCATAGGCCTTTACTGGCCAGTAAAGGCCTTTACTGGCCAGTAAGGCCTTTGACTGGACAGCACGGACTTTTGCTGGCCAGCCATAGGCCTTTACTGGCCAGTAAAGGCCTTTGACTGGACAGCACGGACTTTTGCTGGCCAGCCATAGGCCTTTACTGGCCAGTAAAGGCCTTTGACTGGACAGCACGGACTTTTGCTGGCCAGCCATAGGCCTTTACTGGCCAGTAAAGGCCTTTGACTGGACAGCACGGACGTGGGCTGGCCGGCCATAGGCCTTTACTGGCCAGTAAAGGCCTTTGACTGGACAAGTAAGAACAGCTGGGCTTTTGGAGAACAGTGTCCCAATGCACTAGACAGAAAACACTGGCCTGAGTTGTCCAATGATATTCAGTGACCTGGATATCTACTATTGTCATAGGTCTGAAATACCTTTAGACTTTTGTCACGTAAAAGTGTGAGCATAATCTTCAACAGAGAACTTGTGTGCCCTTCTGTTATTACTAAGGCTGGGAAACATAGGGACTAAGGTGAATGTGGAAGACACTGATCAGGTGCAGTAAATTATTACTTCCACAAAGTGGCACCCCACACATGGTATGCATTTCCTCATTTCTACAGGACAAGGACATGACGAACTTTGGCCAGAAGATGGTGCAGCAACACTACACTTCTGTTTCCTTGCATATATTTTGATCATAATTCTCACTCCCCCAACCAATAGCATAGGAAACTCAATAATATTGGTCTAAAGAAAAACAAATAGAGAAACATTGAAAATGACTTCTAATGATATTTTGATATTTTCATAGATCAATTCAGCAAATGGGACCAAATAGAGAGATTTATGTAACTGTCAATACCAGACCGACCTTTTTATTTTACATATTGTGTTAATCCACTTTTATATGAGTATTTTTATTTAAATTGTTACATGAGATAATTTTATTCCTGAAAAGGTGTCTCAAGTTCAGTCAGAGGGGAGGGCTTCAATCCTCAGGCAGCAAAACTTTGCGTGACTTAATAGTAAATATTCACAGAACCATTATAGTCCTCTTTAAAGCCAGAGAAGTGCTGGGCAGATACTTTCTGTTTTTTTAGATGGTATAGAAAGTAAAAGCGCAGGTAACATAAATGGCTGTAGTTGCTAGGGAGCATCACTCAATAAAATTAAAGCAATGATGGCTCCATTTTCCAATGCTTTAATAAAACTTCTGAAGGACTACACTATAGAAAGTTTATACTAAGACACAAGTTGCTTTTTACTAAATAGTAGACACTTATCCGGGTGGTGGTGATGCATGCCTTTAATCTCAGCAATTGGGAGGCAGAGCCAGGTGGATCTCTGTGAGTTCAAGACCAGCCTGGTCTACAAGAGCTAATTCCAAGACAGTCTCCAAAGCCACAGAGAAACCCTGTCTCAAAAATCAAAATCAAAACCAAACAAAACAAAACATAAAAAGGGGTAGACACTTATAAAAGGAATCTGATGTATCCAAAGAGATCTGTTGTTGTTTGGTGGGGTTTTTTCGTGGGGCAGTTCTTCTCTGGAGCTTTGTGTTCTGTCCTGAAACTGACCCTGTAAAGCAGGCTGGCCTTTGCTTGTCCCTCCCTTCGAAATGCTGGGATTAAAGACATACAGGCACTCTGCTGTCAGTCACTGGCTGCCCCATGGTGAGCCCAGCCCCCAGGGGACGGAGCTCTGCAGTCACTGGCTGCCCCAGGGCTAGCCCAGCCCCGGGGTGTGGGGGGGGGGAGAAACGGAGCTGTGCTGTCAGTAATTGGCTGCCCCAGGGCGAGCCCAGCCCCCAGGGGACGAAGCTCTGCTGTCAGTCACTGACTGCCCCAGGGCGTGCCCAGCCCCAGGGGGAGGAGCTCTGCTGTCAATCATTGGCTGCCCCAGGGTGAGCATAGCCCCAGGGGCGGTGTCTAAGGCCGATGACAAACCCTGGAAGAAAAGATTTAAAAACATCTACCTGAGAGCCTGAAATCAAGTGTGGCTGCTCAAAAGAAAAGGATGGATTCACACACCGTCCCTCCCCTGCCAAAGCAGGGTAGTTCGTAACCAGCCTGGCATGTGGGTGACCAATCCTTTATCACAGTGCATTTTCTCTTATTTAGTTGCAATACAATTTCATTTTATTTTGTTATTTCATGCTATATCATTATTTACACTTCATTTTAAGTTTATTTTACTAATTTCATCCCATCGTCACTTTTGTCACTTCATTTAATTACTTTTTGTCCTATCGACTTATTCCAGTACATTATTTCACTTCATATCGCCTCCTCGTTTTTCGTCTAATTTATATTACATTGTGTTTGACTACATGACATTACATATTATACACACACACAGACACACATCACCTCAACATTTAAAATTTTTTATCCCATGTCATTCGTTACAGTATTCCATTTATTACATTTTGTTTTCATTACATTATAAGCAAAATAGAATTCATTAATTTTTTTCTTTTCATTTTTATTTCAGTTGTTTAACTCCCAACATTTTGTTGCATTTTCTTGATTTCATTTTATTACTATTCAATCCAATTTGTTACATTAAATTATTCACATTTTATTTGCATTTTGTTTCAGTATTTTTTTAAAAGTCGGTGTATTCCATTTATTTCATTTTGTCATTTTTTTATTTTGTCATTTTTTAGCTTCTTTTTGTTGTTTCATTTCATTATTTTTGTATTACATTGGAATAATCTGATGAAATTACATTTCACTCTATTATATAATATTTCATGTATTATTTGTCATCTATATTGTATTGGATTCCATCTTTAATTTTATACCAGCAGTTCATTTTATTTTATCATATAATTCCATTATCACATTTTTGTTATTTATCTCAATAGATATATAATATACCTTTCATCACTTATTTTCACCATTTCATGTTATATCTGTTCAATTCAGAGTATTTTATAACAAGTGAAAGACCCCCAGAGACCCCAAGAGTTTGGAGCCTGTCAGGGGGAAGGCCCTTGCCCCCAAGAGATGAGACCAGACCACTGAATGCAAGTGCAAGAGGTTGTTTATTGTTTACACAGGTACCTGTGGACGCTTCAGTCTTTCGGGGGACTGAGCGTGCTGAGGTTAAAACTCAGGCAGTTTATATAGGGTTGGGGTGGCAAGAAGCAGGCTTACAGAAGCAGAAGCATGGTTACAGGGATTTCATTGTGTCATCTAAATGTAGCAGTTGTAGTTAACCAAGGACAGTTGGTTATTCGGGTTGGGCACAAAGAATACAAAGAATTCAGTTATGACTATCTCAGCATACTGGACACTGTCCTGCTGACCTTGCTTTGGTCCAAGCTGCAGACCACAGATATCTGGTTGGCGTTGGATGAGAGCAGCACCTGGTTCTCTCCTGTACTTTTCTCATAGTTTGACCTTGGCAAATTAGCAAGAGCAATTTAAACAGGCAATAAGCATAGTGGGGGTCTTTCACAAGTATCATCCTTTCTTTACAAGTTCACTTTAAAATTGCATAGTGGGGTACCTGTAACCATGATCCAGCAACTTCAGCTACCACAATGGTTGAGACAGTAAAGCATGCTACCTTATACACAGGAGTTCCCAGACCAGCCATGGTATCATCACAAAAAGTAAGAAAAAATTTAAAAGCTTGGGTAAGCAGTTTAGATGCCAGTAATGCAAAAAAGCCGAACCCCCACATCCTTGTTTTACTCACAATTGCATTTTGACAAAGGCAGATAAATAAGAGAAATATGTTGCACTACAGACTGGCAAACTTCATAAATCCACTTTACAGCTTTCTTCCAATGCTTAAATTCAGTGATGTCTACTCCGTTAATTATTGGCTACTAAGCTATTGCATCTATAATAAAGAAAATTAGGGATTAATCTTTCCGAAGTGTAAATAATCCCAAGTCAAAGGCTAAAGTGTATGCAAAATTGGTGACAGCAGTAACTGCTGTGGCAGAAGAGGCTGCATACACTGTGTTACTCAAGAGGCAATCTGCTGTGTCTCCTATTGCTAACTGAGAGATATGAGCACTGAAACCCATCATCGGATCCAGCTGCTCACTCCAAGATCAAGGAGGACTTTGATAAAGTGCATCAATCAGAGCAGTGGCTGGGAGTTTGTTCCAGAAAGAACTGGTGGAAAAGAATTGGAGAGAGGAGGTACCTCCGGAGTGATTTGCTTTTTAGTGCAGGTTGCTTTTTAGGAGAGGTTGGGTGGCTGTCGAGGGAAGTGGGGAAATCATCAGAAACCACAACATAAGGGGAATACCTTTCCCAGAACTGAAGGGCTGGTCTCTTTTGAGTTGAATGAAATGGAGAGGTCAAGGAGTTCAGGGAGCAACAGGAATTAAGTGCTGGGTGTGTGTGTGGGGGATCCCCACTCATTTCATCATCTCATTTCAATCCAGCAGGAGAGATGGCTCTGGGTAGGGGTGAGGGGAAATAAAGAATTGTTTGGGGGCAGTTGCAACTGGAGGTGTTTGGGATCTATTGCCTATGTCTACTGATCTTCAGCTGTGCATGGGAACCTTAGGTGAACTCATGTTCTCACAGCTGAATTCTCAGCACCTCCTTGCAGTACAACTAGGCTTTACAGGGGTGAATGCTGGGACCTGTAGTTCAGAGCCTCCCTCCCTGTGTGCACGACCAGGGCTGGGGCTTGCAGCACCTTCTGCGCCTGTGCAGCAGAGGTCAGTGTGGTGGGGGGAGGTGGGTCCTGAGTGCAGTGAGGCACCACAAGCCCTTTCCCCTTTCCCGCCTGCTCAGCTCCTTGCTTTTCCTGGCCCTGCCTTCATGTCCTCCCCATACTACAGCTGTGGAGATGATGAGCAGGCACCTAAAGTGACAGCAGAAAACCCTATTTTGTTTAAAAATCCCAGTTAGTGGAATGGTGTAGGAAACCCATGGTTGGTGATGCAGAAATTTAATTAGAGTGAATTAATGAATCCATGTTTAATCTGAGCAAAGTATTCCTGTGTGACCCAATGAGAATAGGAAATCACAAATCAGAAGGTGTATTCAGGTGTTGGGGCTTTTAGCACCCCTGGAGGTGGCTCCTCAAATGGTGGGCTTTTTAAGGGTACTATTTTTTTGTTTGTTTCTCTCTTTATGTTTGTTAATAGGCATTTCAGAAATGACAGAGGTGACCCTCCTATTCAGTTTTCTTCTTAAGTGACTTGGTGCTTACTATAGAATTTCTGTGTCATGGAATAAGTGTGGGAAACATGATAATTAAATTTTCAAAGAAGTATACATTTATAGTGTTGTCAGTTTCAGTTTTCATACATTTATGTTATATTTTAGAATGCAGTGACCTATCACAATGTGCATGCTGACTTCACTAGGAAAGAGCAGGCTCTGCTGGAAATTTCCCAGAAGAATCTCTATATAGATGTGATGCTGGAGACTATAGGAACCTCACTGCTATAGGTAAGACTATGAATTTTTCTTCAAAATTTAAAATAAGGGGGCAACTGTTTCTTGGTTATTGATGTTCCTCTGTAATTACAACTGAAACTGAGGAGTGATTATGTGAATAAATTAGTCATGGTTCTAAGGTTTATTGAACTGAAATTTTGCAGAATTTCCAGTAATAAATCAGACATTTTCTGGTACTATATTTTAGGCTACACAGAAGGTTATTTTGATGTCCAAGCTAATATAAATATGCCTGAAGAAATTTTAAGGTGTGTAGAAGTTTTAAAGACAGCAACAGTGTAATTACAGTGCTTAAAGTGCATTTATGATCATTAAATTTTCACAAAACCATGTATCACAGTGTCAGTTAGGTGAATTTTGTTTGCAAGGAATTATTTTAAGAGAGTACGCAAGGAAACAATGCCTAACAGATATCACCATTTCACATCCCAATGATAGCTCTGGTGTAAGACCAGCAATCCATTCAGTTTTTACCACTTATATTACAAAAGGTATGCACACTGAATAAGTGATAAATACATGGTCAAAACTTTCTAATAAGCAAGTAGTTCATAGTAAAGCTTGTGTTATTCATATACTTGTGACTTTGCTAAGTTTAGTGAGTTGAGGGGTAGTTAGAGTCAAGAACCAAGGGAGACTGTTGTCGAGAAACGTTAGTCTCTATACCATGTCTATGAGGAACAGAAAATTAAATCATGGTTATGCAATGTGGACTGACACCTTTTATCATATATCACTCTTAATACAAGCCATATGAACTTAAGGATATCAAAAGAAGCAACTTACCCCTCTATCTCTCAGAACAATTAGAAGATATGTAGCTGCTCCCCACTTTGAATAGATTTGTTGAATGAGATACAAGTTTACATGTAATTGCTTTTCCAGCTTCACTGGAAATATATGAACCAACTCACACTTGAGAAAAACCCCATGTATACCCGAAATATATATGTACTTCTGTTTTTCCTAGTTCATTTTACAAATGTATTATGACTCAGACTATAGGAAAATTTATGTTTTTCTAGTTCTCTTCAAACATGAGAAAAATCTCATATAGAAAAAACATGCTATAAATGTTAACCATCACAGCTTTATTCAAAGATCCAAAACCACCCTTAATGAGGGGGAACAATATGAGTGTAAACAGTGATAGAACCTTAAGATCTGATTCTTCTTTACAATTAGACAAAATTGTAAAATTAATTCACCCAGATATATTCAATGGTGTTATGGATGTGTTAAAGTTTTTAACTATGCCAATTATGATTGCAGACATGAAAGAATCCATACTGGAGAGAAATCCTATGAATGTAATCAATGTGGTAAAGAATTTATACAGAGCAGTAGTGTCCAAACACATAATGGAGACAAACCCTATGACTGTAATTAGTGTGGTAAAGTGTTTTCACAACAGTCATCTCTATGTTCATAAAAAAAAAAAACCCACACCAGAGAGAAACCCTATAAATTTAATAATCATTGTTGTAAAACCTGTTCACAGGACAGTAGTCTCCTAACACATGCTAGAGAGAAGCCCTATGAATATAATTGATGTGGTAAAGCCTTTGTATATCATAGTAATCTTCTAAGGTACAAAATAACCCACACTGGAGAGAAACCTTATGAATGTAATGAATGTGAGAAAGCCATTTCACAACACACTGACCTCCAAATTCATAAAATAGCCCATACTCGATTGAAACCCTGTGAATATAGTCAATGTGGGAAAGTCTTTTCACAATAACTCCAATTTCATAAAAGAACCCATACTAGAGAGAAGCCCTATGAATATAATCAATGTAGTAAATGCTATGTATATTATGTAAGTCTTCTAATGCATAAGCAGTAGGCTAACCAACAGAGACAGCTTACCTGAGCTCATGGGAGATCATAGACTGTGGACTGAGAGCTAGGGAGCCTGCATGGGACAGACCTATGTCCTCTGCATATGTGTGACAGACAGTTGTGTAGCTTGGTCTGTTTGTGGGGCTTCATGCAGTGGGATCAGGAACCATGCTGGTTAGCCTCCTCCAGACTTGATGCAGGAGGAGTTTGGACCTGCCTCAACTTGATGCCATGCTTTGTTGACTCCTGTGGGAGAGGCCTGCCCTTTTCTTTAAGGAGATGGAGGAAGAGCGGATGACAGACAGTGCTTAATGGAAGTTCTATTTGGGGAAGGTTCCTTAGTCCTGGAGGAATACACAGTGCCAATGAGGCCCACATACAAGAATTATTAACAATTTAACAGCAGTTTTCAACAAGGACAAAGCATAGAAGATATATTCAAATTAATAATAAATAAATGCAGGAAAATAAATCTCAGGCACTAAAGCATCCAATTATTAAGCAAAATGGATGTAACAATATAGATCACATGATATTTATATTTTCTCCATATTTGTTATACACCAAGTTGAAAATACATTTAGAAATAAAAGGAAATGCTACACTTTCAAACTAAAATGTTGTAAAGGGGGTCATAGTAGGTTTGTAGCTGTAGGACTCTGAGGTAAGACAATCATTGTATAGCATCATCCTAACCTGGTCAGTATCAAGTAGGAGAATGTGGTTCTTGACCATGGGAGAGGTTTTTCTTCTTTTATTAATGAAAAGAACTGAGAGTTAGTGATTTTATAATTAGCATCCAATGTTCCAGTGTTGTATCTTATTTTTTTTTTGTATGTTAATATTATGAACAGACAAATGGTAAATATAAAGTATCAGGGACTCTGTTGAATCTCTAGAGCCATCCATCTCTGTTTTACAACCAGCATATATATACCTTGTTTTATGTCTGAAATGGTAATCGAATAATTAAATTGGGCCACACCAAGAATCAGGAATACAATATTCCTGACCTGAGGTGTCATGGAGATGAAACAATTCCTGAAGAAGTTCCTTCTTTCACAGTTTTCACAGATTTGTTTTTGAGAATCATGCATGGTTTATTCCATATGACATCATAGTAGTCTTTTGTGGATATTTATGCTGGAGTGTGAGTTCACACGGGTCTGTGGAAAGAAGGCTCAGATACCATTTTAATAATTAATTTAGCCTTTCACAGTTGAAGTGGTCTCCAGCTTCAGATACAACTTGGAATGTGGCTTCCAAAAATATGATGCCAACTGTAAACTCTTGATTCATCAGGTACAAGAGTTTTTGCTGTTTCCTGAACCAGTTAAAGGCATGAGCTAGTATACACAGTTTGCCCATCTTTCCTGTAGTTAGTAATTGTTCATGCAATGTCTCTGATGTGCAGTGAGTACTATTTTTTTGTTTGTTTCTCTCTTTATGTTTGTCAAAAGGCATTTCAGAAATTACAAAGATGACCCTCCTATTCAGTTTTCTTCTTAAGTGACTTGGTGCTTACTATAGAATTTCTGTGTCATGGAATAAGTGTGGGAAGCATGATAATTAAATTTTCCAAGAAGTATACATTTATAGTGTTGTCAATGTCAATTTTCATACATTTATGTTATATTTTAGAATGCAGTGACCTATGATGATGTGCATGTTGACTTCAATAGGAAAAAGTAGGCTCTGCTGGATCCTTCCCAGAAGAATCTCTCTGAAGATGTGATGCTGGAGACTACAGGAACCTCACTGCTATAGGTAAGACTATGATTTTTTCTTCAAAATTTAAAATAAGGGGACAACTGTTTCTTTGTTATTGATGCTTCTCTGTAATTAAACTGAAACTGAGGATGGATGATGTGAATAAATCAGTCATGGTTCTAAGGTTTACTGAAGGTAATAAATTTTGCACAATTTCCAATAATATGTCTGATATTTTCTGCTACTATATTTTATGCTACACAGAGGGTAATTTTGATGTGCAAGGTAATACAAATATGCCTCAAGACATTTTAAGGTGTTTGTAAGTTTTAAAGACAGCAACAATTTAATTAAAGTTTTTAAAGTGCATTTATTATTAAATTCTCACAAAACCATATATCACAGTGTCAATTAGGTGAATTGTGTTTACAAGGCATTATTTTAAGAGAGTAGACAAGGAAACAATGCTTTAACAGATATCACCATTTCAATCACAGCCCCATGATAGCTCTGGTGTAGAACCAGCAATCCATTTAGTTTATACCAGTTATATTACAAAAGGTATGCACACTGAATAAGTGATTAATACACATTCAAAACTTTCTAATAAGTGAGTAGTTCATAGTAAAGCTTGTGTTATTCATATACTTATGACTTTTCTGACTTGATTGAGAGGAAGGGAGTCAAGAGCCAAGGGTGACTGTTGTCGAGAAACCTTATTCTGTATACCATATGTCTATGAGGAACAGAAAGTTAAATCATGTTTATCTGTTATTCTTCCTTTATTAGGTATATCTTATGGATATAAGGATGTCAAAAGAATAAACATACCCCTCTATCTCTCATAACAATTATAAGATATGTAGCAGCCCCCCACTTTGAATAGATTTGTTGAATGTGATACAAGTTTACAAGTAATTGCTTTTCCAGCTTCACTGGAAATATATCAACCAATTCACACTTCAGAAAATCCCCATGTATATCCGAAATATATATGTACTTCTGTTTGTCCTGGTTCACTTTACAAATGTATTATGACTTAGACCATAGGATAATTTATGAGTTTTTCTAGTTCTCTTCAAATATCAGAAAAATCTCATATAGAAAAAAGATGGTGTAATTGTTAACCATCACAGCTGTATTCAAAGATCAAAAACCACCCTTAATGAAGGGAACAACATGAGTGTAAACTGTGATAGAACCTTAAGATCTGATTCTTCTTTACAATTAATGAAAATTTTAAAATTAACTCATACAGATATATACAGTGGTGTTCTGCTTGTGTTTAAATTTTTAACTGTGCCATATTTCATTGTATGCATGAAAGAATCCATACTGGATAGAAACCCTATGAATATAATCAATGTGATAAATAATTTATACAGAGCAGTAGTGTCCAAATACATCCTGGAGAGAAACTTAATGAATGTAATCAGTGTGAGAAAGTGTTTTCAGAACATTCATCTCCAAATTCATTATAAAGAACCTACACCAGAGAGAAACCCTATGAATATAATCAATGTTGTAAAACCTTTTCACAGGACAGTAGTCTCCTAACACATAAAAGAACATATACTGTAGAGAAGCCTTATGAATGTAATCAATGTGCTAATGACTCTGCATATCATAGTAATCTTCTAAGGTATAAATTATCCCACACTGGAAAGAAACCCTATGAATGTAATGAATGTGAGAAAGCCATTTCACAACACACTGATCTCCAAATTCATAAAATAGCCTATACTGTAGAGAAACTCTATGAATATAATCAATGTGGCAAAGTCTTTTCATAAGAATCCTCCAATTTCATAAAAGAACCCATACTAGATAGAAGCCCTGTGAATATAATCAATGTAGTAAATGCTGTGTATATAATGTAAGTCTTCTAATGCATAAAATAACCCATACTAGAGAGAAACCTTATGAATGTAATCAATGCGGGAAAGCTTTTTCACAAGAATCTTCCAATTTCATCAAAGAACCCATACTAGAGAGAAGCCCTATGAATATAATCAATGTAGTAAAACCCATGTATATAATGCAAGTCTTCTAATGCATAAACCCACACTGGAGAGAAACCCTATGAATGTAATTAATGTTAATTAATGTGGTAAAGCCTATGCATATAATGTAAGTCTTCTAGTGCATAAAATAACCCATACTGGAGAGAAACCCTATGAATGAAATCTATGTGGGAAAACCTTTTCACAAGAGTCTTCCAAATTCATAAAAGAACCAATACTCAAAAGAAGCTCTATGAACGTAATCAATGTGGTAAAGCCATTTCACAGGACAGTCTCCAAAACAATACATGCATGAGAGAAAGAAATGCTATGAATAAAGTTAATGTGGCAAAGCCTTTCACATCACAGTAATATTTTGATGCATAAGAGAAAACATATTGGAGAGAAACTATGAAAGTAACGTGGTAAAGCCTTTGGACATCATTGTAGTCTTAAATTATTAGAAAAAACTCATATTTCAGAGAAACTAAAGCCCTATGAACATAATCAATGTGGTAAAGCCATTACACAGAACTGTCTCAACAATACATCCATGAGAGAAAGAAATGCTATGAATAAAGTTAATGTGGTAAAGCCTTTCATATCACAGTAATATTATAATGCATAAGAGAACACATATTGGAGAGAAACTATGAAAGTAATGTGGTAAAGCCTTTGGACATCATTGTAGCCTTAAATTATGAGAAAAAACTCATATTTCAGAGAAACTAAATCTAGTCGGTGTGTTATGGTTTTCCACTTTGGGGTACTCCTTATAAAAGAGTGAAACTTTTAGTGTTTGACCATTCTGTTAAAGCACGCTCATATCACATAGTCTTTGAGTACCTGAAATAAAAAACCTCATACAGAAAAAAAGTCTGGCTAAAAAGGATTTTATAAGATTTTTAGAGAACACATTTTAGTTGCACAATAGTATTTCAGACAAATTAATCTGACAGTGTCAACAAATGCTGGTCTTTGTTTGAACTTGCAAACTCATGCACAAAACCCTCCAAATTTAATCATAAAGTAACCCTTTTTGTTTTGTTTCTTCAGTGACATGAAATAAATCATTTATAAACCCTTATGGATGTTAATTTGTGTGTTTTCTGTTGTGATAATGTCTACATCAACTCATGAGTTTATCCAGAGGGATAGAGGATCATCATGAAAGGGGCATGGCAACAGGTGTCAGACATGGCTGCTATAGGAGGATGCTAAGATCTCACATCCTCAACCTGCAGCATGAACCAGAGTGCGGGTACTGGAAATAGTGTGCCTATGTAAATAATGAAAGCATACTCCCAGTGACACATTTCCTCCAGCATGGCTTCAGTTCCTACATCGTCCTAGATGATACCACCAACTGTAAAGTATTTATTTCTTTGACTTCAAGTGTATACTCTTGCTTTCTGTTAAAAAGATGCAGTTCATGATTCTGGAAAAATGATGCCAACTGTAAACTCTTGATTCATCAGGTACAAGAGTTTTTGCTGTTTCCTGAACCAGTTAAAGGCATGAGCTAGTATACACAGTTTGCCCATCTTTCCTGTAGTTAGTAATTGTTCATGCAATGTCTCTGATGTGCAGTGAGTACTATTTTTTTGTTTGTTTCTCTCTTTATGTTTGTCAAAAGGCATTTCAGAAATTACAAAGATGACCCTCCTATTCAGTTTTCTTCTTAAGTGACTTGGTGCTTACTATAGAATTTCTGTGTCATGGAATAAGTGTGGGAAGCATGATAATTAAATTTTCCAAGAAGTATACATTTATAGTGTTGTCAGTATCAGTTTTCATACATTTATGTTATATTTTAGAATGCAGTGACCTATCACAATGTGCATGCTGTCTTCACTAGGAAAAAGTAGGTTCTTCTGGATCCTTCCCAGAAGAATCTCTATATAGATGTGATGCTGGAGACTACAGGAACCTCACTGCTATAGGTAAGACTATGAATTTTTCTTCACAATTTAAAATAAGGGGGCAACAGTTTCTTGGTTATTGATGTTCCTCTGTAATTACAACTGAAACTGAGGAGTGATTATGTGAATAAATTAGTCATGGTTCTAAGGTTTATTGAACTGAAATTTTGCAGAATTTCCAGTAATAAATCAGACATTTTCTGGTACTATATTTTAGGCTACACAGAAGGTAATTTTGATGTGCAAGCTAATATAAATATACCTCAAGAAATGTTAAGGTGTGTGTAAGTTTTAAAGACAGCAACAGTGTAATTACAGTGCTTAAAGTGCATTGATGATCATTAAAATTTCACAAAACCATATATCACAGTGTCAATTAGGTGAATTTTGTTTGCAAGGCATTATTTTAAGAGAATACACAAGGAAACAATGCCTTAACAGATATCACCATTTCACAGCCCCATGATAGCTCTGGTGTAGGACCAGCAATCCATTCAGTTTATACCACTTATCTTACAAAAGGTATGCACACTGAATAAGTGATAAATACATGGTCAAAACTTTCTAATAAGCAAGTAGTTCATAGTAAAGCTGTGTTACTCATATACTTGTGACTTTGCTAAGTTTAGTGAGATGAGGGGTAGTTAGAGTCAAGAACCAAGGGAGACTGTTGTCAAGAAACATTAGTCTCTATACCATATGTCTATGAGAAACAGAAAATTAAATCAAGATTCAAGTATTTTTTTTTTTTTTTTTTTTGTCCACCGAGTAGTATTCCATTGTGTAGATGTGCCACATCTTCTTTATCCATCCTTTAGTTGAGGGGCATCTAGGTTGCTTCCAGGTTCTTGCTATTACAAATAATGCTGCTTATTACAAATAATGCTGCTGTGAACATAGTTGAGCAGATGTCTTTGTTGCATGAAAGTGGATCATTTTGTATATGCCTAAGAGTAGGATTGCCGGGTCCTGTGGTAAACTAATTCCCATTTTCTGAGGAATCACCATACTGATCTCCAAAATGGCCATATGAATTTGCACTCCCACCAGCACAGGAGGAGTGTTTCCCTTTCTTCACATCCTCTCCAGCATAAGTTTGCCCCGACCAGCGGGGCCTAGTTATTCGTGGGTCGAGGTGGGCTAGAACCTGAAAATAATGGGAGAGAAAGAAGGAATGAGACCAAGCAATCTTTGTTAAGGTCTCACTTTATTAGGAACAAAGAGGGGTTTTTAAAGCACAGCAGGGAGGAAATGGGGAGGGGTAGCTCTGCTGACTCTGGGGCTCTGGTATTTTCCCTAGCCAAAAGTATCAGACCCTAAATGTCTGCTTATCTCAGTTCCTGGAGTCTTGATTCATCTCAGTTCCTGGGTTGAATGGAACAGACTGCTTTTTTAGCAGTTTTCTGTTTTACCAAGATAAGGTTCAATTAGAGTTTTAAGGTGTAAGTAATTCTGCAAGAGGATGTGACTCAAGGCCGGCTCCCAACATAAGTTGTCATTGGTGTTTATTTTTATAGCCCTCCTATATACAAAAGATAAAGGCAATGTAAAGAAGTCAGAGAAACACCTGTTGCAACAGCCACAAATAATATGTAATGTCTTGGGGTAAATCAGTTTTTAGATACAGGGTTTCTCTGTATTCTTTTGGAACCCATCATGGAGTCTCTCTATGGACCAGACTGGCTTTGAACTCAGAGATCCACCTGCCTCTGCCCACCACCAACACCTGGCAATAATGACAATCTTCCCAAAAGCAATCCAAAAACTCAATACAGTACCCATGAAAATACCAACACAAGTCTTCACAGACCTCCAATGAACAATAGTCAACTTCATATGGGAAAACAAAAAACCCAGGATAGCTAAAACTTTCCACCTACAATAAGGGAACTTCCAGAGTAATCACTATCCCTGACTTCTTGCTCTAGTATAGAGGTGACATCCTAAAAAAAGGGGGGGGGATGGTAGCAGCATAAAAACAGATACTTGAATCAATGGAATCGAGTTGAAAATCCTGACATTAATCCATACAGCTATGAACACCTAGTTTTTGACAAAGAAGCCAAAATTGTACAATTGGGAACAAGAAAGCACCTTCAACAAACAGTGTCAGCATAAATGGATATTGTCATATAGATGAATACAAATAGATCCATATCTATCATCCTGCACAAAACTGAAGTCCAGTGGATGAAAGACCTCAACATAAAGCCAGTTATGTAAAACCTGATAGAAGAAAAAGCGGGAAATAGCCTTGAACACATTAGCACAGAAGACTACTTCCAGGAACTCAAAGGGTTTTGCAGGCAAGCAGGCAGGCAAAACACCAACACTCAATAAATGATAAAATTAGCTTATCAGGCAGGTTGGCCAGAAACTTCACTGTCTGCTCACACCTGCTTCTGAAACTTTATAATGAGTTGCTACAGTAGTATACCCATGTATCTTACCTTCTACATTGTCCTGGAAGTTATCTTGAGTGACTGTGTGGCATGATTGTGATATACTCCCTGAGAGACCTGCACACCCTATTCATGAGCATTAAGTTTTCATGAAGCTCTGGGTAGAATCAGGTGCTGTTGAACATGTCTGCCAAATGTTACTAACTGGTGGCAAACTTTGATAACATCGACTGAAAGGCAAATTAGGTCTCACTATAATTGCTTACTGTGATCACATGGATAGAGGAGGGAGGGATTTTACTAACTTTAATGTCAGTCCCTGAAAATATCTCCTGGGCTAGGTGTGGTGTCCACAAATAATCACGTTCCTAATAGCTCATTATAAAATATACCATTTGTTGGTGGGGTTCAGGATAATGTCTGAATTTTTAGCATGACATCTGACATGGCTTATAAAGTAAGAACAGCTGGGCATTTGGAGAACAGTGTCCCATTGCACTAGACAGAAAACACTGGCCTGAGTTGTCCAATGATATTCAGTGACCTGGATATCTACTATTGTCATAGGTCTGAAATACCTTTAGACTTTTGTCACGTAAAAGGGTGAGCATAACTTTCAACAGAGAACATGTGTGCCCTTCCGTTATTACTAAGGCTGGGAAACATAGGGACTAAGGCGAATGTGGAAGACACTGATCAGGTGCAGTAAATTATTACTTCCACAAGGTGGGACCCTACACCTGGTATGCATTTCCTCATTTCTGCAGGACAAGGACATGACGAACTTTGGCCAGAAGATGGTTGAGCAACACTACACTTCTGTTTCCTTGCATATATTTTGATCATAATCTCCCACTCCCCCAACCAATAGCATAGGAAACTCAATAATATTGGTTTAAAAGAAAAAAATAGAGAAACATATTGAAAATGACTTCTAATGATATTTTGATATTCTCATACATCAATTCTTTAGTCAGCAAATGGGAACAAATAGAGAGATTTATGTAACTGTCAATACCAGACCGACCTTTTTATTTTACATATTGTGTTAATCCACTTTTATATGACCATTTTTATTTAAATTGTTATATGAGATAATTCTATTCCTGAAAATGTGTCTGAAGCTCATTCAGAGGTGAGGGCTTCAAGCCTCAAGCAGCAAAACTTTGCGTGACTTAATAGTAAATACTCACAGAACCATTATACTCCTCTTTTAAAGCCAGAGCAGGACTGGGCAGATACTTTCATTGTGACATCTGTAAATGATGTAACTAAGACTTCTGTAAATCATATTATCATTGGTCTGAAATACCTTTAGACTTTTGTCATATAAAAGGGTGAGCATAAATCTCAACAGAGAGCATGTGTGCCCTTCCGTTATTACTAAGGCTGGGAAACATAGGGAAGACACTGATCAGGTGCAGTAAATTATTACTTCCACAAGGTGGCACCCTACACATGGTATGCATTTCCTCATTTCTGCAGGACAAGGACATGACGAACTTTGGACAGAAGATGGTGCAGCAACACTACACTTCTGTTTCCTTGCATATATTTTGATCATAATCTCCCACTCCCCCAACCAATAGCATAGGAAACTCAATAATATTGGTCTAAAGAAAAACAAATAGAGAAACATTGAAAATGACTTCTAATGATATTTTGATATTCTCATAGATCAATTCCTTAGTCAGCAAATGGAAACAAATAGAGATTTATGTTACTGTCAATACCAGACTGACCTTTTTATTTTACATATTGTGTTAATCCACTTTTATATGAGTATTTTTATTTAAATTGTTATATGGGATAATTTTATTCCTGAAAAAGAGTCTCAAGTTCAGTCAGAGGTGAGGGCTTCAAGCCTCAAGCAGCAAAAGTTTGCGTGACTTAATAGTAAATATTCACAGAACCATTATAGTCCTCTTTAAAGCCAGAGAAGTGCTGGGCAGATACTTTCTGCTTTTTTTTAGATGGTATAGAAAGTAAAAGCGCAGGTAACATAAATGGCTGTAGTTGCTAGGAAGCATCACTCAATAAAATTAAAGCAATGATGGCTCCATTTTCCAATGCTTTAATAAAACTTCTGAAGGACTACACTATAGAAAGTTTATACTAAGACACAAGTTGCTTTTTACTAAATAGTAGACACTTAGCCGGGTGGTGGTGATGCATGCCTTTAATCTCAGCACTTGGGAGGCAGAGCCAGGTGGATCTCTGTGAGTTCAAGACCAGCCTGGTCTACAAGAGCTAATTCCAAGACAGTCTCCAAAGCCACAGAGAAACCCTGTCTCAAAAATCAAAATCAAAAACAAACCAAACCAAACCAAATAAATCTCTTAGGAGTCCTGCTTTCAGGGTTCTATAGCCAGTTAGAGTCTCTCTCTCCTCTCTCTCTCTCTCTCTCTCTCTCTCTCTCTCTCAAGCTAAACTATGTGACAATAGACATTCCTTTGTTTATCACTGTATCCCCCAACCCCTAGAACATATAAATGCTGCATAAATATTGTTGGGTGAATGAGTTCATTGGAGGTAAGACAGGCGTAGGGAGAACTAGTACAGACCTTTGCAATAATCCCAGAAAAAAAAAATAGAGGACACCAACAGTAGAGCCCGACCAAAAGATGCTTCTTTGCTGCATTTGCTTGGGAAGGAAACCCCTGGAAATATTGGGAACGTGGTCAGATGGCTAGCAGACACTTCGTCCTGGCAACAGAAGTCTCATGCTAATTAGTCACCACTATGCAGCAACTAATTGATTCCAAACACAATTTCTTAACCACAAGAAGAAAGAGAATTATAGTGAGATTCCTAGGACAAGACTCATAATGGTGCCTATGTGTCCATTAACTGAGGCGGGAAGACCTGCCTGCTGTGGGTGGTTCTATTCCCTGGGCAAGGCACTACTTCTTGGACAGAATGAGAAACAAGAACTCGAGCTCAGCACAAGGCCACCCTGCAGCTCTGTTTCTTAACTATGGATGCAACGCGTCCACATGTGAGTTCCTGTCATCTTTGAGTCCCTAGCATGAAGGACTGACCTTGAACTGTGAGATGAAATGAGCCCTTTTCTCCTCAAGCTGCTTTTTGTCACAGCTACAGAGCTACAGGGAAAGAAACTAGACAATACCCTAAGATAATCACATTTAATGGAGTCAAGATCAACATAAGAAGAGCCACATGGGCACCACTGAACCTTGTCCTAGGAATCTCACTACAGTTCTTTATTCTTGTGGGTAAGGGAGAGTGTTTGGAATCAATCAGCTGGTGCAAAATAATTATTAGTAAGAGAGCCCAGTGGGTAATACTCACTCTACAGGCTTGGAAACTTGAGTTTGAGCCCTGCATGCCACATAAAGGCGAAAGAAGAGGAAGGACTCCACAGAAGTGTGAGGGGACTGGTCGCATTACTTCTAAAATCCAGAGAAAGGGGGCAGAGAGGAAGTGAGCCAGGCTATAAAACCTGCAGACCCATGCCCAGCGATCTACTCATCAGCAAGGCTCCGCCTCCCAAAGGTTCCACCATCTCCCCACATCTGAGGGCCAAGTCTTCAACCATAAGAGCCAAGGCAGACGGTTCATATTCAGACCATGGCAGGGTCCTTGTGGCTCAGTGGTCAGAGTGTGCCTAGGGACGAGGGCTGTGTGCAGGGCTGAGACTTGCTTCATGTACAGTGTGGCCATCAAAGATGAATGATAATCTGAGGCAATACTTTTAAAAATCAAAGTGAGCACACACACAAAAATCCATGGACAAAATGTCAATATTTTAAACAAAGACCAGGTCAATGCTATTGATTTTTTTTTTTTTTTTTTTTTTTTTTTTTTTGCTCCACATTCCATGGGGCTCAGGAGTCCTGTCTTGTCCTGAAACACGGGCATCTTGTTCACCAGAAACAAGTGGATTCATTTTGAGTTCCATGGGCATTACCTTAAAATAGACATTCTCTTGGGATCTCAGATTTAGGGTTCCCCACCATGTTTGGGGTCTGAGATTCTCATCCCTTAATGGCTCACTCTAACTCACAGTACATTCTAGTCTTTTCTTTCCTGTTATGTAAGCAGAAGCTGACTACTTAGATGGTCCCAATCAGGTTCTGTCTGAAAACCTTCCTGGGCTCCTAATTTTTTTCATCCAGTTTTCTCTTTCCTTGGACCTGCCTCCCTCAGAACCTTCTACCTGTGACCTGATGCCACCTCTCGCCAAAGCTGTGAGAGCAAGGTGCAGGTGCTTTGTCCCCTCTGGAGGAACTGATTCCTTGTGATATCCCCACTAATCTCATCAGGCTGGAATAACTTGACGCTCCCATTGGTCTGAAACCCAAGTTGTTTTTCCTTCAAACCTCAGGCCTGGGATGTGTTGCTGACCTCCTCTGAGAGGGCTGTGGTCATGTTTTCAGCTGCTTTTCCATCATACCACTCACCATCAAGAGATCCCATGAGCAGCAGGGAGGAAGCTGAGCATGGAGCCAGGGACGAGGGAGCTGCAGGCCAGGAGGGATTCCCCTCTTAATGGGAACTCTCCAGCCCCTGAAGGAGAACTAGACAAGACACCAGTGAGTGCTGCAAACTCCAAAGAATGTGTCACACAGGGCAGTGCCCCTCGGGTGACTGGCAGCCTCTGATTTTGTGGTAAGAAGCCTCAAGACACTGTTCCAGTATCAGTGGCAAACTAGATGAGATGAGGGAACGCACGGGTCTGAACATCCCTGCCCTTAGCAGCCTTGGGACCATGGTGGGAATGACTGCCCTGGCTATTTCAGAGGACATGAGCTAGTTACTGAGGAAATGTTTGGAAACTCTGTGCATCTAAACAAATGTAAAATGTACTGTCTCAATAGTTAGCTAGCCAAAAGTGTCTAGTAAGAACCAAGGCAGAAGGTTGTCCCCACATAACATTCAAGACAGCATGGGTCACAGTCCTGACAGGGCACCTTCTGTGGCAGCAGACCCCACAGGAAGTGTGAAGATGCATTCCTAGCTCCTTTTTGCTTTAGACTTTTGTGACCGGTGAGGTCACACTGTGCATGGATGTCAGTTTGGGGAACCTCGGATGATCATGGAGTCCCCATATAGCAGGGGCCTGTCAGGCAGGAGGGCACTCGAGTCTGCAGAGCATGTGGCCCAGCATTGCAGATAGCTGCTCTCCTCTTGGCTATCCAGCCGCTAAGCCTGCTTCCTCTGCTTGCAGCACACCTGACAGGGAACGTCCTTCTGCATATATGTTTCTCTTATTGGTTGATGAGTAAAACACTGTTTGGCCAATAAAGGTAGGAAGATAGGCGGGACTAAGAGACGAGAATTCTGGGAAAGGGAGGCAGAGAGAGACCAGACCACAAGGGGACGCCATGTAGAAGAGGAAAGAGTAACAGGTCCAGGCATTCTCAGGTAAGCCAAGACCACATGGAAATACATAGATTAACAGAAATGGGTTAATAATAGCCAGTAAGAAGCCCTAGCCGTTGGCCACCAGTTTTACTAATCAATATGTCTCTGTGTGCTTACCTGGGGCTTAAGGGCTGCCTGACCTGGTGGGACAAGAAACTCCAACAACACAAAACAAAAACACTCCTTTTGTTTCTAAGTAGGAAGAAAGGCCTCAAAGGTCAAATAGTCATTTCTCATGCAACCTTTGCAACTAGACCCAGGCAAAGAGCCGAGATGCACATATCCAGACTTTGAATCTGGCCTTAAGAACCACTCAAAGAAGAGTCGGAGCATCTCCTAGCAGTGACCATGGCAACATCCTTAGATTCTAGGGTCATGGATGCCCAATGGCCTGGGCCAGAAGCAGAGGTAGTACCAACAGAGTTCAGTGACATCAAAAGCAGTTGCAAGCGCCCCTCTAGGCTCTTTCTGGAATGTGGATTGTGTTGACGACCTAACTGATCTCTTCTTGTCTAATTTCCAAAGCTGGATCAAAGTAAATACTTAGACTCCTATGTACACAGGAAAGCCATGCAAGCTCCCAGTGTAGGAGCAGCTGCCTATGCCTGTAGAGAGCCTTCCCCAGGCGCCAAACCTGCCAGCACTTCAGTCTTCAATTTCTCAGCCTCTAGAACTGTGAGAAAGAAAGAAATGTCTGCTGCCCAAGTCCACTGATCTGTTGTTTTGTGTTTCTTTTTGGTTTGTTTTAGTAGTCTAAGCTGGTACCTTCTTAGATGCCCCTCGGTCTACCTAAGCTCTGATCAAGAAATTGAAACCCTCTCCCACCCTCTGCAAGTCTCAGGGTACATCATGGAAGAGGGGACAGGAATGACATTAGAGCTGGAGGGTGAGTGGAATGCTGTGGACATTGTCTCCCAGACATAGCATAGCTGACGTGCCTGCCAACTCACGAATGGCAGTGGGCCCATCATTGCTCCTTCATGGACAGGGAGGGCTTCTTGAGGCCCCCACGCCTCCCTGAAGAGCTGTAGGCAGTTAATCGTTAGCAGTGGTGTAGCCACTGGTAAGTTGTCTTTAGTCAATTAAATAATTCCCTACCCATGCTTATCCAAGTGACTCTAGTTAAATACATTGGGACACAAACACACACACACACACACACACACACACACACTCATGCGTGCGCAAAATTAGACAGTAGAGGTAGACTTATTAGGAATCAGAAGTTGGTTCTGTGGGTTTAAGAGATGATAATGTCAGCGGGAATATGATCACAGATATATATGTGTGTATGTATTTATATATGGATATGGGAGAGATGGGTGACAGACTTGGACCAACTACTCCCCCAGATGTTCTGTGTCTTCACAAGCAGTTGCAGTTAGAAAGGACGAAGTCTGGGCTCTGGTGTGGCCCCCACTGTGCTGTGTTCCAGCCCTCCCATTATTGCAGACTTGACCTATTTTCAGATCAGAAAAAAAAATGCTGATGGATTCTCCAGTTGCCAGCTTTGGCTACTGGTTGCACAGACCTCACTCTATCCCTGTAGTCACAGTTCTGACTTTGACAACATTTCCCATAACTACAGGTCCAGAAGGAATGACACAGCTGGAGATCATTTTATGAACAATTCAGGCTAATGAGCTGACTCAGCAAAAGCAGCAAGAAAAGGCAGGAAACGGCCTTGGCTAGAGGAGAGTTTTGCCTTGGTGGCTGGTAGAGGCCAGCTAGAAAATGAAATGGGAGATCTGATTTATTAGCGAAGATGAAGATTTGCTGTCCTGGGCCATGACTTTGGTGGACTCTCGGGATGTACGTCCATTGAGACCGTGGACATCCATGTTCTCTTCTATACTGTAGGTAACATGGTAAATTAGTTCAGTCTCTGTGGACAGCACCTGACCTTGAATCTCACAGACTTGAATTCACATTCCCTGTGATCTAGATGCTGAAGGAAACTTGTGTCTGAACGGTTTGATCTTGAAACCCTGGTTTGGACACAAACTCAAAGTCTATTTATAGGTAGTTTGCTAAACTCATAAATAACAGCACTATAAATTCAGACAGACGAGTACTAGTGAACCGTTAAAGAGAAGACAGCCATCCTTTACCTCCTGCTGTTGAAAATCTGAAAGCTGTTGAGCACAAAAGGCAAGGCAAACTGCAGTTCACTGCCTCCCGGCTATTTAAAATAATTCAGAGAAAGTGGACTCCGCCTCTGAGGAGAGGAAGGAAACTGATAAAGAACAAGAAAGACGTCCTAATATATCCAAGATGGTTAATTCTGATTATTAATTTGATTGGATATATAGTCTATGTTCTCCCTTGCAATCCAGATCAACTTTTCCAGCCAGCAACAGAAGTCCTGTCTTTACCTGTTCCTTCAGAGGCATGAGGAGGCCAAAATGGGCCTCTGGTGTTTGAGTGAAGATGGCGCCCATGGACTCGTAGGGAGTGTTATTATTGGTGGAAGGGCCTTGTTGGAGTAGGTGCGTCACAGGGAGTGGGCTTTGAGGTTTCAGAAGCGCAAACCAGGCCCAGTGTCTCTCTCTTCCTGCTGCCTGCCAATCCAGATGTAGAGCTCTCAGCTGCTTCTCCAGCACCATGTCTGCCTGCATGCCGCCATGCTTCCCACTATAGTGATAATGGACTAAAACCCTGAACCTGTAAGCAGGCCCCAGTTAAATGTTTTCCTTTATAAGAGTTGTCGTGGTCATGTATGTATTCACTGTTGGATATTATTTTAGGATGTGTTACATTAGTTTACACTGTGGAACATTTGTTGCAAAGATGTATTGCATTCTTTTATGTTGCATTTGTTTAACTATGTGAAGCTGTGTTACTTTGCCCGTTCTATTTAAATCACCTGCTTTGTCTAATAAAGAGCTGAACAGCCAATAGTGAGGCAGGGGGAGGGACAGGCAGGGCTGGCAAGAAGAGAGAATAAATAGGAAAAATCTGGGAAGAAAAAAGCATTGAGGCATGAGAAAAAAAAAAAAAAAAAAAAGGAAAGGAAGACATCAAAGTCCATCCACCTGGCTACACAGCAAGCCAAGGAATAAAAAGAAACAAAGATATATAGATATAGAAAAAGATGAAGGCCCAGAGGCAAAAGATACATGGGATAATTTAAGAAAAGCTGGCTGGAAACAAGCAAAGCTAAGGCCAGGCATTCATAAAAAAAAAAAAAAAAGACTCTGTAATTTATTTGGGAGCTGGGTGGCAGGCCTCCCAATGAGTAAACAGCCAAAAAATAAAACAACAATAAAACTCTAAGACACCTAGATGTCCCTCAACTCAAGAATGGATAAAGAAAATATGGTAGATTTACACAACAGCAGGAAAAAAAAAACCCAATGGAATCTTGAAATTTTCAGGCAAATGGATATAACTAGAAGAAACCATCCTGAGTAAGGTAACCCAGTCACAAAAAGAAAAACATGGTATGTACTCACTCATATATGGATTTTAGACCTAGAGCAAAGGATCACCAGCCTACAATCCACACCTCCAGAGAAGCTAAGAAACAAAGAGGACGCTAAGAGATTCACACAAGGTACCCCACAGACAAGGAAAGGGACTAGATCTCCTGGACAAATTGGGAGCAATTGGGGAGGAGCAAGGGAGTTGGGAGAAAGAGAAGGGGAGAAGAGGAAGGGGGAAGGAGGGAGCAGGAAGATTGAGTCAGGGGAAGAACAGAGGAGAGCAAGAAAAGAGGTACCTTAATAGAGGGAGTCATTATAGGTTTAGAGAGAAATCTGGCACTAGGAAAACGTCCAGAGATATATACTAGGATGACCCCAACTAAGAATCTAAGCAATAGTGGAGAGGCTACCTTAAATGTCCTTTCCCAATAATGAGATTGACGATGACCTTATATGCTGTCCTAGAGCCTTCATCCAGTAGCTGATGGAAGCAGAAGCAGACACCCACAGCTAAACACTGAACTGAACTCCTGGAATCCACTTGTAGAGCAGGAAGAGTGATGCGCGAAAGAATTAAGATCATGCTAGGGGAACCCACAGAAGCAATTGACCTGAACAAGAGGGAGCTCATGGACCCCAGACTGACAGCTTGGAAACCAGCGTAGGACAGAGCAAGGCACCTGCACATGGGTGTCAGTTAGGAGGCCTGGGCAGTCTATGGGGCCCCTGGTAATGGAACAGCATTTATACCTAGTGTACAAATGGACATTGGGAGCCAACTCCTCATTCAGGGATACTCTCTCAGCCTAGACACACAGAGAAGGGCCTAGGCCCTGCCCCAAATGATGTGAGAGACTTTGATGATTCCCTCATAGAAGACCTCATCCTTTCTATGGAGCAGAAGAGGGATGGGATGGGGGTTGGTAGGGGGCAAGGGAGAATGGGAGGGAGAGGGAACTGGGATTGATATATAAAATAAGATTGTTTCTAATTTAGAAAAGAAAATAAAACAACTCTAGGAGGCAGAGGTAGGTGAATCTCTGTGAGTTTGAGGTTAGCCTGGTCTGCAGAGCTAGTTCCAGGAGAAATCCTGTCTCAAAAAAAAAAAAAAAACCCTCTAAGACAGTCTCTTTTAAAAACAAAAAAAAAAAAAAAAAAGTGGCAATCTTAATTCCACTTCAAAGGAATCACTGTCATGGCTGTATTCCTGATGAAATCACCCTCCCTCTAGAGCCAAACCCTGCAGGACAAAAGAGCAGAGGGGCTTTGCTAGTGAGTCATTAGGGTGACATGGAGGGATGTCATACTTATTTGTACTGGACTCTTGCGCCAGCCAGTCCTGGAGTCAAGAGCTTCTGTTTCCATAATGAAAGGAAAACCTGAACTATTTTCCATTACTCCCACACTCCCATAGAGGACACATTTGCAACCTCCTTGCTATTCGCAACATAAATCATATCACTGTATACTGTTTGTGCAGACTCTGGGAAGAAAAGATTGGCCCCTTTTCTCAGACTCGAGCAAGCTTATCTCAAGTCTCCTCAAAGACTCCCTGTCCTGGGTCAGGCTAGTGACTGATTTCTAACAGGGAGGAAGGATAACCACAAACGCCTGAAGGTATTAAAAACATTATACCCTTGACTACAGCTGGAAGGTAAACAATTTCCAAGCAAGGTTACTATTGCTTATCCCCACGATATAAAAATGCTTGGGCTGACAAGAGGGTCCTTGAGCACACCATAACATGATCATATGTGAGCATAGCATGATCATATGTGAGCACAGCATGATCATATATGAGCACACCATAACATGATCATATATGAGCATAGCATGATCATATATGAGAACAGCATGATCATATATGAGCACACCATAACATGATCATATATGAGCACAGCATGATCATATATGAGAACAGCATGATCATATGAGCATGCTATAGCATGACCATGTATAAGCAATGCTTTGGCAAGGCTCTCTGACCACGGCTGCAACTCCTATTGGCCAAAAAGTTATCAAAGAGCCAGGGGAATCTGCATTTTACTTCTTCCCCTGGTTCCACACAAATGAGATCCTGAAGCACGATCTCTGCCAGCCCCCATGGCTGCCTTCCTTCCTGGATGAAAATCCCATTACCCGCCTTGCCGTCTGTCATCTCAAGATCCATTTCAGAAGACAGATTCTATTCATATTTCTCACGATTATGAAGAAAAACCTATTCGCAAAGAAACCAACCAAAAGAAAATATTGATTGGATTTCTAGGCCATTAATAACACTCATGGGGAAAAACAGACCAAGAGGAACCAAGAAGGAGCACAAATGGTGGGTGTAACGGTTGGTGTGAACTCTCGGCCTGACCTAACCTACTGTCACCTGGGAAGCCGGTCCTGGGCATGCCTTCTTACACTGATTATCTTAATTAAGATGGGAAGACCTGCCCATTGAGGGAGGCCCATTGGCTTCCCTGACACCATGACTGTACCCCTCAACTGTGAACTGGAATAACCCCCCCCAAACTGCTCTGTGTCAGAGTACTTTATCACAGAAACGGGAGGAGAAATGAACACACCAAGCATGCCTAAATCCTGTCGAGGATGGTCCTTCTCCTTCAGCAGTCCGTCTCCTTAGCTGCATGGAGAATGACGCCAAGACTCTCTGTCATTGTCTCATCCCCTTCTAAACTCCTTAGGGAGACCCCTGACGTCTGCTTTGCTTAACTCTCCTTAAAGCAAGAAGAACGCATGAATGTACTTGCATCGGTCCCCATCTCCTCTAACTGTCATGCATTGCAAATGCAATGGACCTTGCACAGCTAATGGTCCGTAATAAGCAGCACCGCACAGTAGCAATTATCACACGTTTATCTCCACAATCCTTGCCTATCTTCAGCAGTCAGCAGTTATGTGGTTAGGAAGATGTCTGTCATAAGAAACACTGATTAATGTGAGATAGTCATGATAATGCTTGGTTAGTAGGCACCTTGAATTTTTGCCACTGATGGTAACTGCAAATGGAAAGGCAAAAGAGGCCAACACTATTTTCCTGAGTTCTTGGCTTCCATGGCAATTATACTTTTATTGTTTAAATACCCGTTTTTATTACTGCCATGACAAATTACCACAAACTTGGGAGATTGGAATAACACAAGCTTATTGTTGCAGTTTCTGTGGTTCATAAGGCTGACGTGGGTCTCACTGGACTAGAGTCAAAGCTATTGTATCAGGGCTACTTTCCTTCCTGGCCCTGAAAAGAATTCAATTTCAAGCTTGCTCAGGTTATTGGACAAATAAATCCAATTCCTCACATTCTGGGACAGAGGCCTCTGTTTTGTTGCTGGCTGAGAGGCAAGGCTGTCTTTAGCTCTCAGAGGCCTGGCATAGGTCGTTGTATGGGGCACCTGCATCTCAGAACCAGCGATGATGCATCAAAAAAAAAATAATTTGCCTCCTGCCTAGAACGTCTCTGCCTTGAGCTTCTGCTGCATCTCGTGTGCCTTCCTCTCCAGCTTTAAGACCCTGTGTTATCATAATGAGTCTGCTCACTCAGATGAGCTATGATTATTTACCTGTTTTAGGGACATTTATCTCAATTACATGTTCCAAGTCCCCTTTGCTATGTTATCTAATCTACTCACTCCAAGGCTTTGGATGTTCACCTGTGGACATCTTTGGAGGTCATTACTTGGGCCACTCCTGGTGATAAATGGCTTTCCTGGTCTGTACTAGAACAATTCTTACTATCAGCAGGATATAGCAACGAAGAATTGAAACTAGAATGACCAAATTTAGGGATAGGACCCCAGACTTTTGGAAGAACTAGCAAGAAGATGTTGGGGTGCCATCATTTGGAGATGGACCACAGTGTAAATAGCCCATGCAGAATTCATAGACAGGGTAGCTAAGCAGGAAGTAGGCTCCTGGCAAGAAAAACCAGGCAGACATTCTGCTCACAAGGCCAGAGCAGCCTGGAGAGGTTTGACTAGGTGTCAGGCTTTCTGGGCTCCCCAGTCAGAGGTCTTTCAAACTGGGTTACTTAGAAAAGGGAAGCCTAGAGCTCTAGATCGCTTTACCAAGCTCCTACTGGATGAATTTGGACTTGGAAGCAGCGCACTAGGGAAGTTCTCATTTGCCTCAGATCACCACACTGCAGCACCGTCCCCCACTACAAACATTCAGGGTACTAAAACGTGGAAGAATCCTGCTTCCTTTCCGTGTGTGTGTGTGTGTGTGTGTGTGTGTGTGTGTGTGTGTGTGTGTGATTTTTCTAATTAACACTAGACCAACCCCTTTCAGCCCCTCTACCTGAGAGGGTGCTAATTGCAATGCTACCCATTGTAAAGATAAAAAAGTTGGAAGTCCATCAGCTGGTGGAAATACAGAATCACCAGAGGGCCCTTCTAGTGTGTTACCATGCTGTGTGACAGAGAGTCCCCACATCCTGCACAGAAACAATTGGAAACAAATTTAAGCTCCCAGCACCTTCTCCCTTTCGTCAGAGGCGGGACGACTGTTCTGGCTTCCCAAACCAATGGTGCATATTTCTGTTCTACATTCCACACTCCAACCTGTTCCAGACCCCAGAGGCCATTTTTCTTTCTGGCTTCTCTGGCCTCCTCTTGAGTTCTACTGCTGGCTGGTTACTCTGATTAATTTTAATTGTTAATTTGTGCTGGGGTAGTGGTACCCAAATTAAAATCTAAGCGTCTGTGAAGGTATTCCCAGCATTCCAATGTGTGGACCTGAGAAGTAGATCACCCTCCCTAATGGAGATAGCATCATCCAGTGCATGGGAGAACTGGAAAGAACAGGAAAGTGAGAGTTGCCCCTCCACAGGGAGTGTGCTCCCAAAGTCCATTCATGCACTAGGGATACATCCTGCCAGAGGCCTCTAGACTCCAGGCCTCCCAACTGACTCCCACATTCAAGGAGCCTGGTTCGCTCCTAGGCTGGTTCCCCAGCCCTGCCCCAAATGATATGACAGACTTTGATGACCCCCCCATGGAAGGCCTCACCCTCCCTGGGGAGTGATGGGGTGGGCTTTGGGGTGTGGGGATGGGAGGAGATTGTTTCTAATTTAAATTTTAAAAGAATTATAACAATTAAAAAGAAAAAGGTGAGGGTGTGAGGGTGTGTAGTAGCAGCCCTGGCAGCTCCAGAAGCTGTCCTTGAGCCAAGGAATTTCAGGCCAGCCTGGACACAGCCAGACTCTGCCTCCAAAACTAGAACAAAACGGCAGAGCAGGCAGGGATTTTTCTCTTTCACTTTCTGCCACCTGGACAGGACTCTGGGTGTCGGGCTTTTTATGCTCTTGGACTGGCTCCTCGAGCTCTCCAATCTTTGGGCTCAGAAATTAGTAACTACCTCTACTGGGTCTCAAGCCTGCCCAGAGGAGGGGGCAGGGTGTCTTGACCTCCCTAACCTACTGGATGTATTTCACTAGAGGACTCCAGGTAGAACACTGGCCTGTCTGTGGATTCTACATCAACGATAACAGCTGCTCTGAGTGCCTATTTTAACTTGAGTTTTCCAGAAGACAAGCGCTCCAGGTCAGGGCGGGGTGTCGCATGGTGTGGGATGCTCTACCCTCTAACGCCTTTGGGGTAAATTTTTAGCACCCAACTGTTTGCAGTGCACTTTGCAATCATTTCAAGTGGCAAGTGGGGTTGTAATGGCATAAGGCTAACAGGCTGTCCTGTGAACTCCTTCAGCTTGGGGAATGTAAATGAAGAGAAACACAGCCCAGAGCACCAGACCTGTGTGGAACCCTGAGGTGCAGGTAGGCAGAGCTCCGAAGGATGCCTTCCACTCTGTCCTATCCTAAGACTCTTGCTGCCGCCCGGTGATGTGTGGCGTTTGTCTGTCCCAGGGTATGCAATGCTGACTCTGCCACGTGAGCCTGAAGTTCTCACACACACCACCACCACCACCATCACCACCGCTGCCAAGAGCTTGCTGCATGACTTCTGCCTGGTCACCTCAGCTTTCTGGAACTCAGTGTATCAGCTGCCCACAGAGGTGGTCAGTGAGATTAAGACACTTGAGCACAATGATCCTGGCACACTCTCCCTTCCTCAGTCCCCAATAACATAACTGACCTGAGAGGCAGTAGGAAAGTCTACAAATTTAACTCACACACACACTGTGAAAGAGCCTACGTTTTACCCAATTGTAAGGTTTCTCCAACATTGGGAGGTTCTGCAGCAACCTTACGAATATGATGGAACACAATACCGGAGTATTCGCAGTCCCCTGCTAGACATTAAGCCCCCCAAAGTTGATGACATTGTCAGGACTCTTTCGTGTTCTCGCGGCACTTTCCAGGGTCTAGGGTGCAGGTTCTCAAATGCATTCGAGTGAAGAGCCTAGCGCTATGCTTCATCTCAGGGCCAGCTCACTCAGAATCTGGAGGAGAAGAAACCGTTTTGTTTGAGGGTTTGGTTTTTTGGTTTTTCTCTTTGTTTTTTGTTTTGTTTTGGTTTTTTTGTTTGTTTATGGTTTTGTTTTGTTTGTTGTGTTTGTTTTTTGGTGTATGCTTGTATGTGTATGCACATGCATGTGTGTGTGCCAGTACATGGGCACTTGTATGCATAAAGTGTAAAGGTCTGAAAACCCCAGAGGTCATTCCTCAGTTGTCACCAATTACCTGTTTTGCAAGATAGGGTCTCTCATTCGCCTTGATGGAACCTATGGCAGTGGTTCTCAACCTGAAACCCTTTGGTACAGTTCCTTGTGCTGTGGTGACGCCCCAACAACCATAAAATATTTTTGTTGCTGCTTCATAGCTGTAATTTTGCTACTGCTCTGAATCACAATGTAAATAGTTTTGGAGAGAAGAGGTTTGTCGAAAGGGACCGCAACCCAAAAGTTGAGAAACACCGATCTGGAATAACCCGGGGGTTGGGATTCTTTCTGTGCCTTTGGAGGATCTTGATGACATGAACTGAAGGGGACTGTAGGCGGGGCCATTCCCTGCCAGGGGACCCTGGACTGCATCAGTGGAGAAGGGAGCTGAGCAGAAAAAGCATGCACTGCTTGCTCTCTGCTTCTTGGCCGGATGCAATGTGAGCAGTTGCTTTGAGCTCCCACTGTCCTGACTGCTGTGATGGACTGTGCTGTGAACTGTGACCCGGAATAAGCCCTTTCTCCCTTAAGTTGCTTTTGCCAGGGTCCTTCACTACAGAAACAGGAGAGGGAACTGAGACATCCTGACACTTGCCCATTAAGCTAGGCTGGCTGGCTGGCAAGACTCAGGGAATACACCTTCTCCAACTCCATCAAACTGGAATTGAAAGCATGTATCATCAAAGCTAGCTTTTCACATGGGCTCAAGCCCCAGGTGCCATACTTTTGTAGAAATCCCAAAATTATGTTTTTTAAAGTCCCCCAATGACTAAGTCTAGTAAGAGGTGAGTTTCGGAAGACACGGGTTAAAGAAAGCATGCAGTAGGTACTCCTCTGTTGGTTGTAAATTGGAATCTGACCATCTGGTCAACCAAGTCAGAGAACAAAAGAAGACAGAAGGGAAATGGTTTCTCCATCTTCAAGTAAGAAATCCCATGGCTGTCCAGGCTTCAGGAGCAAAGCTAGGGCTTCTTTTTTGCCTTCTACTTCTGACTAGTTTCTCTGCAATGGCTAAATCTGCCCTTCATGATCATAATTACCATTTATGGAGTGACAGGCACACTAAATTAAGAACATGCAAGCGAAAGACCCCCCAGAGACCCCAAGAGTTTGGAGCCTGTCAGGGGGAAGGCCCTTGCCCCCAAGAGACGAGACCAGACCACTGGATGCAAGTGCAAGAGGTTGTTATTGTTTACACAGGTACCTGTGGACGCTTCCAGTCTTTCGGGGGGACTGAGCGTGCTGAGGTTAAAACTCAGGCAGTTTATATAGGGTTGGGGTGGCAAGAAGCAGGCTTACAGAAGCAGAAGCATGGTTACAGGGATTTCATTGTGTCATCTAAATGTAGCAGTTGTAGTTAACCAAGGACAGTTGGTTATTCGGGTTGGGCACAAAGAATACAAAGAATTCAGTTATGACTATCTCAGCATACTGGACACTGTCCTGCTGACCTTGCTTTGGTCCAAGCTGCAGACCACAGATATCTGGTTGGCGTTGGATGAGAGCAGCACCTGGTTCCCTCCTGTACTTTTCTCATAACTTGACCTTGGCAAATTAGCAAGAGCAATTTAAACAGGCAATAAGCATAGTGGGGGTCTTTCACAAGAACCAAATCCTTCCATCAGCTCTTAGGTACAGAAAGGAGCTTGGCTGTAAAGGGGCAAAGCCAGCCTAAGGATAGGAAGACAGCAATCAGTGCCCTTGGTCAATCACATCTTTTTGTCATTTGTGCTTGCTCGATGTCAGAATGCAGTAAGGTGCCCGGAGAGGGAGGTTTGGAAGGGTGGAGAAAACTCTTTGGACCTTTTCTAATCTTTTGCACTCCCTGAACATCCACTGGGAAAAGAAGTTGTCCTTGGCACTTTGCCTTTGCCCTGCTAATACTGATAATGGTTCCCTTGATCTAGACGAGGCTTGCAGCTCTTAACATGAGCAAGAGATAGGATATCGCAACTACCAGCCACTTGAGCTCTTTTCTCTCCCCATGTCAGACATGTGGTTGCTGCTCCAAAAAAAGAGGGCTGGGAGGCGGGGGGGAGGGGGGAGGCAGCCAACTACAGAGGCGAGGAGGAGGCAAGGGCAAGGGAAGCCTTTGGTGGGTGGTTAAGACAGTTCGCATCAGGGAGTGAGATATGACTATTGGAGCAGTTTGTCTTGGGCTGCAGCTCAATTCCTAGGCCTAGCTGGGTGGGCCACCCTGAGTCCTCACAGGGCAGCCGAGAGAAGGAAGGGACTCTGACCGCGGAGAACAAGAGAAGGACAAACAGCATCTATAGCTTTACTCAGTAGTCCCCTAGGTTGCTGGATGCCAGAATCACCCAGAAAGCTTGTTACAATTCACATTCCTAGGGCCCGCCCACAGTAGCTTTTGCCCTAATGCTAGACGGTTTATGAGTCATTAGGAAATGATACAGTCTCTTCATGGCTTCCTCACAGGCTCATCTACCATGTCTGTTTGGCTTCTAACGAACAGTGATGAAGTAAGTCTCTAGCAGACCAGCCTTCCCTCACAACTTGGGTTGTAGCTAAACCTACACTGGCAGGAGCTGTGATCCTCCTATTATGAAATGGTAAGCCGGCCTGGCCTCAGCTAAGGGGAAACTCAGCTGTGGGTATGTGTCAGGACGGCTGGGACACTTGAGAACTCACTGACAATGTGACCAGGGTTAGGTTAACGCCTTTTTGAGCTGGTCTGGTCAGATTTCCAGATGCGGGAGAGGCCATGTGGGGACAAGGCTTCTCTGTCATTCACAGTGTCCACTTTGAACTATCTATCACACTGCCCTGTAAAGAAAGGAAGGGTGTGTGCGTGCATGCGTGTGTGTGTGTGTGTGTGTGTGTGTGTGTGTGTGTGTGTGTGTATCTTAGGGGTTGATTACTTTATCCTTCTTTAATATAAAACCCTTCAACTTTGTAAGTGCCACTTGAACATCTGTGTATTGAACCATGAGAGATGCGAAAGAGCTCCATTAGTCAAGTTTCTCCAAAACAGAACGGAAAGAATAGATGGTTTGCCAGATTGGCTTACATTATCTGAGGTTGGGTAGCCTCCTGGTGACTTTCTGCACACCGGTAAGGCTGAAAACCAGTGGCTACTCAGTCAAAGAAGCTAGAAGCCATATATCAGTGGGGACCAGTGACAGACACAGCCCCAGACCAAAGCTGAAGGTCCAGAAACTCCCTGGAGGTTGCTAGCTGGTCCATGTTGAAATGCTGAAGAACCAGGACACTGAAGTCAGCGCTCACGGGCAATGGCAGCCTTGCTAGACCACTTACATGCGGGGAATGGCTTTCCCCTTCACTCTCAATCCATCTGGACCCCGGCGATTGGATGGCGCTGCCCATGTTCAGAACTGGTCTCAGCTGCAGTCCCAAACAAAGAATGGCCTCAGTTCTTTCTGGAAGAACTGTCCTCAAAGACACTTGAATCTCTTAGCATCTCTCAGTCTAATCAAGGTGGCCATTGAGACTACCCATCTCCGGCCCGCACACTGTCAGAATTTACAGCCTCACTAGAGAACTTGGCAACAGAGGGATGGGTCTTCACTCTCTCCCAATCCATGTCTAACCCATTCACAAAGCCCAAGACCATTTCATACTTCTCAGATAAAGTCAGCCATTCCCATTTAGTCAGTGTTTATTGACCTACATATTCCAGTATACAAAAGATGTGTAATAAATTAATCAGTGGGACAAGACTAGAAGACAATGTCTGGTGTCAATACTATGTATGTAATCCAAGGATCTTTCTGTCCAGCTGGGTTTTCTCAAATTAGGACATTGAACAGTGAGTCCTCTCAGAGGAAAAAAAAATTCCAGGAACCTTCCAGGGTAACTTGAAATGATTTTATCATGTCACTACTTTATCATGTCACATACATGTATAAGTATAAAACTTGGTCCAATTTATTTTAGCTTACAAATAAATGCAAGGGAAATCTGTAAAAGACACTAAGAAGAAAACCTTTTGAAAAACTAATAATATCCAAATTAACAGTACCAGTTTAATGATAGTGTTTTACTGAAACCAAATTAGCAGTGCTGAGTTCAATAACAGAAAGAGTGTCCGGACTGGCTAGCTCTTTAATCGGCTTTGTAGTTTGTCTGTGTGGTATAAATTCAGTGAGGGCCTATTTACAGAGGAGTGCTGCTCAGAATTATTATATTAAGAGTTTCAAGGCTTTGTCTGCTACTCCAGAATAATCAGACCTCAGACTTAACCAAAACTTCCAAGCATGAAATTCTCAACCTCTTGCTATGGCGATAACACTGGAAGCACCCTTCAATTGAAGACAAGCTTAGCACTGTGGCACTCTCAAGTCTGTATCAAATTTCATCTTGCCGCTGCTTGTATTGAGAGGGAAATTCTTTTTTGCAAATGTATTACTATAGTTAGAGAGGGGAAAGCAGTGGATGGAGATGGGAAGATCTCACTTAAACTGGGTAGCCTCGAACTAGTCAGCGTAGGCAGGGGCTGGAGAGTTATAGCACCAAAGGACAAGATTCACAGAGGCCATTCCTGGGCCGTGGATGATGTCAGTTTGCTACAGAACCTGAAAGGAAAAGGACTGGAGGAGACTACAATTCCAAAAGCAGATCAAGAGCTTGAGTTGAGACAAGAAAGGTCTGTGATAGAATTAGAATCGGTCACCAGAGAAGTGAGCCTCTGGCAGCAGGATGTATGGTGTTACAAACCGACCCAGTGTCTTAGTGTGAAACTTTCCATGCCGGTGCCTAGAGAAAGCGGGGTCAGTGAGCGACTAACGGGCCCTGGTTGCGTTCTTCGCTGCCAACAGCCTCAAATACTTTTGTTTCCCTGGCAGCTTCATCTTACCCTCCTGCGTTCAGACACAATCCGTTCACTTTGAGTAAACACACGCTTGGCCTTATGAGCCTCTCCAGACCCTGACAGTCTCCAAATAAAAAGGATGAGGAAGATACGGTGGTGCCCTGACATGGGTGCTTCCCTCGGAGCGGCACAATGAGACTTGGGCAGCCGGGCCATGGCTATCTGGGCAGGCTGCCGGCCTGGCCACAGGCTGTGAGGCTAAAAGGTGAAGCTATCTTGTTGCTCCTGACTCTGACCTGTGAACTGAGGCACTGGCCATCACAACAGCTCGCTTAGCAGAGAGAACAGTGATTTTTCACAAAACCCCCAACAGCGCACTTGCACGGCTCACGGAGGGCTCTCGGTTCCTGGTGAGGGGACTTGGTCTGCGGCATTGGGTACAACAGAGGAAATGTTCAGGAACCCAGGCCGTTGGCATCGGAGGAAAGCAAAGGAATTGCCACCTGGGAAGGCTGCCCAAGCAGGGCTGAGTGTGTCTGGGCAGAGGAGGACTCTGGCTCAGCATGCAGCCAGGGAAGTGTTGTCTATAGACTTCCTGCAGTGCCCAGAATTCACAGGGTTTCCTTATCAGTGTGGATCAATGATGTGTAGAGAGCAACCAGGAGGGACAAGGGAAGGAAGGCCAAGAACTCAGAACCTACAAAGGATCTCAGACGCAGCCTATGTCTTCCGTCTGGACCATGAAGAGCCATTTGGTCGCATCCTAGAGCTGCAGGGTCAATTTTCATGTCCTCCCCTTAGTTGGGGCTCGCCCTAGGGCTGGGTACATTCTACTCCCTTCCCTTCCCTAGCACTGGTACAAATGGCCACAGAGACACATTTATAAGCTATCAGACCACTTATTTTGACCTTAATGTTGCCTAACTCAAGCCAACTGCACAAACGCAGGTAAACAGAAGCCCAGCCCTCAGGCTCTGGAGCAGTTTTCTTTAAAGGTCCTTTTCTCCTAAGAAGAGATCGCCATCTTGTGGGGAATCAGAGAAGCTGGGACTATGCCACTTCTTTTACTTGTAGTTCACCACCTGCATCCTCCTCTTTAATTCCCAGAATATACAGAGACGTTGCGTTCCAAGAAGCCTAAGACGTTGCTACGTATTTCACAATGTTGTCAAGTATAGGACATGACACTGAAGATGCACCCAAACCCCATAATGCATACCACGGTATAAGCTTCTTTTGAAGTCTTACATGGGAGCTGGGAAAATTGCACAATCTATGAAGTGTTTGCCTTGACAAATGAGGCCGGATTTACATCCAGAGACAGACAGGAGAGAGAGGGAGAGAGGGGAGGGAGAGAGAGAGAGGGAGAGAGAGAGAGGATACTATGCATAGCGGTGCAATCCTGGAGAGAAATGGTTGGATCTCAGGTGCACACTGGCCAGCTGGCCTAGCCGCCAGCCTCCTTGGTGAGTTCCAGGCCACTGAGAAACACAATCCTAAGCAAAGGCGGGCGGTGCCTAAGGAACAACAGCTGAGGTCGTCTTCTGGCGCCCACTTGCACACATACACTACACAACATAGTTCCACCTGTACACGCAGGAATGCATACATACAGCATATCACAAATAATTCCGTCAGAAGCACACAGTCCAGCCCTTCCACCCCGTGTCCAGGCAGTCCCGACACTGCTCCTGGGCGTGAGCTTGTTCTGGTCCTCGGAATCTGCTGACTTTCTTTACACAAACACTCCCAGTGTGACGTCATAGCCGCAGAAGAAACACATGCCATGACCCCGCCATCTGGAACGAGCCCACTCCATCATGCCACAGAGGCCACATCTTGTGTTCATCTGTAGACAAGGTTTCCTCAGTGCTCAGAAGTCCACACAAGGGGAAAAAAACTGGACGCCATGGTTCACACCTGCAATGCCAGCCCTTGCGAGGGCTGAGGCCAGGAGGCTGGGAGTTGAAGGCCAGCCTGAGCTACACAGCAAGACTCTGTCCTCTGTCTCAAAAAAAAAAAAAAAAAAACCCACTGAGCTGTGGTGACCGAACAATAAAGGCTACACAGAGAAACCTGTTCTGGAAAAACGAAAGAAAACAAGAAAGGAAGGGAGGGAAGGAGGGAGGGAGGAAGGGAGGGATCTAAATATGCTGCTAATTACCAAGCAGCATTAAGAATAGCAAACAGAGGAACTGTATCTCCCCACTCATTAGAGAGACAGGAAGTTCACAGGTCTTGGATGTCTGCTGCTCCTGAGGTGGTTTTCACGAGAGTGAACGGCACCAGTACGATTCTTGTTAAAATTCTTCAAAGCTATGCACCTTGATAGATGTGCGAGTTTCTTCAAGTAGCTCGGAGGGCAACCTCATCTTCTCCCCCACCCTCTCTCAATGTCTCCCAGGAGGCTCCGAGGATTCTTTACATTAAAGGGGCCAGGAGTAAGATGGGCAAACAGTCCTTCCGGCAGAACAGTGCTTCTGAGAGAGGACGTCTACTCAGCACCAGAGGGACACATGCCAGGAAGTGAGCATAAGATCTCATTTCATCCTTGAAGCAACTCTGTAGCTACAGTGTTATCAGCTCAGTCCTTAAATAAGGGACGTGGGTTCCAGGGACACTGAAGGGAGCTGCTCTGGGCTACTCAGGGACATAGTGGCACAGCTGAATTGACTCATGGGTGACCTTCAGAACTCAAAGTGTGTCAGCCACTCCATACTGCACTCACTAGAAGAAAATGGAGCTTGGTGGAAACATTTTCCACATCACAACCCTGGATTTATGCAGTGCAGACCCTGAGTACCCTTGAAGAGCCGTGTGTGTATTTCTGTCCCTCTTCTCTGGTGCCTGTACCCCAGGCCTGTTTTCTCTTCTCCATCCTACAGCACCATAGAACAAAGATTCAAGGAGGCACACTCTTCCCACTCAGCCCTTCATTTGGAAGTATGACCCGGAGAGCCCAGGGCTAGATGGTGAGCCTAGAGGGCCAGGATGTGAGGAGCAGAGAGAAACCAGGGTGTGGGCAAAGGGGAAGCAGAGGGCCGGGCACACCTAACAAGGTAGGAGGAAGCAGGAACCCGCTGCATGGAATGTCTTAGGCAACTGCTTTGTGAGACACATTTGGCCCACTGACGAGCCTGTGCGTGGGTCCTTGGAAATGAAGACACAACTGCGGTCACATCTGGCAGCCCTGGTGTGGAGGACAGAATGCCCAAAACGAGTTGCTTAGGGGCTGGAGACCACAGTGGCCCTATCTGCGCCAGACCCCTGGAGTTGAGGAAGTTGAAGGGTCAAGCCAAGCTGAACTATTTGGTATGCCTTTAGGAGGCCCACACTGCTATTGGCTTATGTAAGTGCAGATGACATAAGGAGACGATGGCAATTCCGGCAGGGGAGACTCGGAGGGAACTCCGAAGGGCAAATGTGGTTGATACTTAGTGACCCAGGTGCAGCAGCATGCATGCTCTGAGCCCCTTGCCCAGTTCACCTACATGAGCCCCTGCCCATGGAAGGCCTGGAAAGGTCAGGGAGCGTATTTTCCATCATAAGAAAAAGGCCTGAGCTCGAGTGGTATCTCAGCAGTTAAGAACACTGGCTGTTCTCCCACAGGACCTGGGCTGGAGTCTTCAGGACCCAGATGGCAGCTCACAACAGTTTACAACTCCAGTTCCAGGGTACTTAATGCCCTCTTTGGGGCTCTGTAGGCACTGGGCATGTATGTGGTACACAGATATACATTTAGGCAAAACATCCATATTTTAAAAAAAAAATAGTAATAATAATTAAGGAAATGGATGGAATGGCTTCCTTCTGTGGGGTATGATAAACATGGCTCCACCAACCCAAAATGCAATTCAAACAACTTGCAGATTGCAAGGACTGCGCGTGGGCACTAAATGTTTGAGGAGGGAGTTCCTAAGCTGAGCGGCTCAGCAAGTTGGAAGACTTGAGGCTGTGAAAGAAAAGGAAAGGTTTTAACAGTAGGAGGCGCTGTTCTGCCAGAGACTCTGGAGGAACCTGACCCAAGGCTCCACTAGCTTAACCCAGCTCAAGGCTGGGAGCCAAGCTCCTCCCCGGGTCACTATGGGTTTCTCTGCTTTGCTTGTTTGCTTTGATTCCTGTGTTCAAAGGCAGCGCGGTTTGTGGATGTTTTGGGTAAAGAATGTGCCTTCTGAGAAACAATTCTTCCAGCCTAGAATGAAAAGGAAAGACAGGATAAGGGAAGCAACATTCCACCTACATAGCAAGAAGCCATGTGAATTTTTTTCTTTTTCTAGTTTTCTCGAACCCAGGGCCTTGCACTTTTACCTTCAACCACTGAGCTATACTCCTCGCTCATTACTTTTTAAGGCAGAGTCTCCTTAAGTAGCTCAAGTTGGCCTTGAACTTACTATGTATTGCAGCACTCAGGAGGCAGAGGCGGGAAGATTGAGGCTCATAGAGCCTCACCTGGCAATCAATCTTAGCCTAGCAAAGGCAAACTATTTCTTTGGATTTAGGTGAGAAGAGGCACATAGCTCGGAGAGCCTGGACCCTTCTCTGCCTACTACCACTGAAAAGAGATGAAGACAAAAGCTTGCAAAACACTCTGCCTTGTATAGTTCCTTGTGTGTCAATCTTGGGCCAAATGTGCTAGCTCCTGGCTAGTTGTCACCCTTCTTACGACAGGTACATTTTTAGCTACCCTGACAATGCTAACTGTAGGGCCACATGCTTTCTAATAAAGTAGGAGACAGGGTGAGTCATGGGATTTTCATCTTAAGAAGGCAAAGTTTCCACACCTAAGTAGCTGTGGTATGTTGGAACAAAGAACTTGTTTTTGCCTTCTAAGATAAGCCAGGGCCGAGAAAGCAGATTGCTGGGGGCTGTGCAAGTTGACACATGCTTCTCAGCCCAGAAACTAGAAAGGACAGAGAGGTCACATAGGGAGGTGAGTATTGACCGGCTGCCTGTCCTCACTTCATTAGGCTGGTCTCATCAGAGTCAGTACTGCTGTCAGAGATGGAGCTGTCGACACCAGCCTGAAACCCCCTATGGACTCCTCAGCCTTGTAACTCTTTCTTCAAATGCCAGGATTGCCTGCGTTTGCTGAGTTTTCCATTCCTTGTCCAAACGTTTGGGTGTTTGTGTGCTAAATACACACAGATGCCAGATTCTCTCCAGGGCCAAATGTTTGGATTGCACAACGTTGAGAAAGAACATTCTCACAGTTGGGTTTTCCTTTAGATATTTGGCACTGTGTAAAGATGGTTAGTTTTTAATGATAAAGCATAAGCATGCCCAGGGCTGGCTAGTGGCAGGATAGAGCTACATGGAAATCACTTTTTATTTCTAAAGCTGGTGAATATTTTCACGGGTCTGCAGGTCTGTTTTGTCTGAGGGTTTTCATTCCAGAGGGTCAAAGTAGGTAGAGCCCAGGTAGAGCCTTGGCAAGACTGAGGTCAACTCAGATTAGGTCAACTCAGATTAGGTCAACTCAGATTGGCGTGGTGTCACCAAAGACAGGGAGAGCAAAGGGCAGGTGAACCGTAAAGAGCTTTTGAAGCAAAGCCAGAGAAGCCTTACTGCTCAAAGCATGGCCAAGGTGGTTAAAGATGAAGGAACAAATCATTCAACTCAAAGGACACATCCCAAGACGGTTTCCGTGAATGGGGCCAGAGGGCTGGGCCTTGCCTACAGCAGACTCACTCCAGCGCTGCTCAGAAGATCCGGCTGTAGAAAGGACCCCTGTCTTTGGGTCTTCTGGGCCTGTTTAAGAGCAGCTTTCTCAGGGGACTCAGTCACAGAATCCAACAGCTGGCAAGATCAACGGTACCAGCACCTTCTCAGCCTAACAAAAGCAAATAATTTCCCCCAGGTTCATCGAAGTCAGTATTGCAAATTCCGGGCTCAGAGAAGTCATGATACTAGTAGGGAGGAGAAAGGAGTTTCGCACAAGTGGGAGGTCTATAATTGAAATTCAGCATGTGCATGTATGAACACGTAAGGAAGAAGCCCACTGGCTTGAGGTTTTGTTTGTTTGTTTTAATGCTCTGCTTACATGTATGTCTATGCGCTGTGCATGCAGTATCTATGGAGGCCAAAAGAGGGTGCTGGATCCCCTGGAACTGAAGTCACAAATGATCGTGAGGCATGTCGATGTTGGGAACTGAACCCATGGCTTCTGGAAGAGCCATTTCTCACTCATCCGTGAAGCCCATTGTTATACAATTATTCTGTGCTAACTAAACATTTATGTTAATAAATCGATACCCCCCCAGAGCACAACCCCCCACTGAGCTGAAGATCCTGGAGGAGTTGAGGCAGGAGACTGTCTAGCCTGGAAACAACACAGCAGATGGTGCATGTCAGCATCCTTAGATTCCCGGTTCTACCCCAGTTTGCACAACATAACATCTCTGGACACAAGAAACTGACCTTCTCTAAGAACGAGTACACAGCGTCCCAGATGGTGAAAGCAAGTCCCATCCGTGATGGCAGGAATAACGACAGCACTGACTTCAGGGAAACAATGTGTGTGCAAAGGGCAGGCGGCCTTGAAGAACGCTGAGGTCTTGGGAGTGTTATCACACGCTGTGGGAATGGTAAGACACTCAGGTGTCAGGTGTGGTGTCTGTATTTCTAAAGCATTAGTGAAGAAGGAGCTTTCAGTGGGCAGCAAAGCACAGTGTTTTAGTTCAAGTTGCTGCGACTATTCAAACTTCTGGCTGCATCTGTTTGAGCAACCACTTCTGGCTACTCTAGGAGACACTAGATGTGGTCTCTGCTCTTGAGAAGCTTCTAATCTGGAAGAGAAGATGGACCCAAAAACAAGTGCTCGCCGTCATCTGCCAGAGTGTATCTGTGTTGAAGTCAATGTAAGAAAATATGAGTGTAAATGGGGAAGGTGCCTTTGCATTGGAGCAAGAAAATGGAACTTCGTGGTGGAGAAGAGGACAGCAGGGTACGCACTGATGGTGGCCTTGCCCGCCATGACACTGGTGGTGGTTTCTCTCCCCTATTGCTTCCTAACAGAACACTCACTCTCCCAGCCTCCTGTTCAGCGAGGCTCTGGCTGTGTGATACGATGTTATTCCTGCCACTTAAGAGAAAATGTTCTAAAATGGCCTTTATTGGGCGAAAGGGAAGTTCACTGATGGTCATATCCTTTAGCTTCTTCCTAACTTGAGCATGGACAGGATGCTTGCGGCCCCAACAGATTCTTTGCAAGGACATTGCAAGGACCCAGCGTGCCGAGATGCCAGGAGAGACCCACAGACACAGCTGAGTTGCTGCTGCAGCAGGGTCTGCCTGGAGACATTTCCTGCGAATGTTTTTCATGTTTCGGTTACTCCCTAAGAACAGAGAGCAAGGACACAGAGGGGGGACACCTCTAATCCCCTCTCCTAAGAGCATCTTGCTTTTCATATCAGTTCACTAGTTACTACTGTCAACTCAACACAAAGCTCTACATCAGGGAGAAGCAGGAAGAAGATGCTGCTCTAAGAAATACACCCCTGAATGCAGTGAGGAGAGGAGCAGAGCCAGCTACTGGGGAGTAGATGACATCAGTGCTTCTGGCCAAAGACACTGAAGTTTGGTTTCCTACCTCAGCACCCTGCAAAGCTACTTACTGAGAAACTCACTGCAAATAATTCACTGTGACAATGTTTATGAATATGCATTGTACACCCAGTGGTGTGGGGTTTAATGCTGATATCAACTTGACAGCATTTAAAAACACCTTAGGGATGCATCTCTGGGCATGCCTGAGAGGGAGTTTCTACACAAGATTGAGATGAGGCTATTGTCCTGAAATGTGGATGATGTCATTCTAGTGATTGCGGCCCTGCTCAAAGAGCGAACTCACAGAACAGCCGCTTCCGTTGCTTTCTGTTTCCTGACCGTGGGCACGTGTGGTCAGCTGTCTTGTGCACCTGCTGCCTGCCATACCTTCCTCACCATGGTGGACTGCATCCACTCAAAGCCAAAATATACTCCCCTTTCCTTAAACTGCTTTTGATGGCATTTTGTCACAAGACGAAGAAAAGCAACAAAGAGTGCCAGCTTCAAGGTAGAGGTGATGCGTCAGCATCCAAGCACCCAAGATGAAACATGGGACTGTGACAGTAAGGGAAGCCTTGGGGCTTCATCCCTTTCTCCCCAAGAGCAGCACAGAGCAGTGGCCACATCCATAGCCACTGTGACACTCTCCCCATCACACACACGCGCACACACGCACACGCACGCACACATGCATGCACACGCATGCACACATGCGCGCACGCGCGATGTAATATTTTAAGGCAGTCTACAATTTTGTGGTATATCACATCTGTAGCTATATTGCAGCCTACAAGCTCCCAGACACACCAGCAAGGGTGACACCTGACAGACAGCAAACAAATCATGGCAGCTGCTTACACTCAGTGTAAGTTTGATCTCGAGTTTATGGCTAATTATTCAGGCATATCAGGTGTAAAGGGGGCCCGGGCCATCACTGGCACCAAGTGGTCCTGACCAGTGAAGGCTGCATCTGGACCTCCAGAAACTCCCTAAAGCTTTGGGTCCCCAAACCTGGGTCCCAGAGATTCCAGTTCAGGAGATTCTGACACAGGAGTGAATTTTCTGTATTTTGTTTGTTTGTTTTTTGAGATGTATTTATTTTATCTTATACAGGTGGATATTTTGCCTGCATGTGTGTTTGAGCACCACATGCGTGCCCCATGCCCAAGGAGGCCCAAAGTGGCTTCTGGAACTAGAGTTGCTGATGGTTACGAGCCACTAGGTGGGAGTTAGGACCTAAATCTTGGTCCTCTGGAAGAGCAGCCACGAACTTACCTACTGAGCCACCTTTAGGGCCCTGGGAATCTATCTGCATCTCTAACACTCCTTGGGAGGTGTTGGCTGCCACATTTTCGATACCTCCAGCCCACATCACTGTCGAAACTGCAGTGTGGGGAATTGAGAGGAATTGGCCAGGGGCCACACAGCTGTGTAGTGACTGTGTCCAGGGCCATCTGGATCAGTGGTTACTACAGCTATGTAGCCATGATTCATTTGCTGGCCCAGCCCAGACTTGCTGCACGGAGATTCGGCTGGATCTGCAAAGGCTCCAGAAGCACTCACTCCCCATCCTGATACCAGGCCAGAGTAGATCCGGACCAAGACCTCTGGTTCTTTTCACTTTCAAGGACTCACATAGCACATCAAGGCTAAGGAGCAGAGGCCACACGTCTGCTGCCTGGGAGGCTGCAACCGGCACAGCTTCTGGCCAATTGCAGTGATTTAGCAACTGTACCTCTCCTTCCCCCATAAGAAACAGAGTATTATCAAACCAGAGCCGACCCTGGCAAGGCCCCCTGCGTCTCCTGTCTCCCATGGCAAAATGAATGCAGGAAAGGCCGAACCCGTGGCCAAACCCTGAACACCCTGTCTCATCTGAAAGGGCAAGAAATAACCACTGTGCTAACCGGAAGGGGGTAACACAAAAGGAGGTCATGTTTCTCCTACATCTCAGAGTCCTCAGCTGTCCAGCCTGCTCTGGTTTCCAGAACTTTCCTTCTCAAATGTATTTTTTAAAAAAAAAGTATCAGGATTGCTTGTGCAAACTCAAGGACTTCCATTCCTGAGGTCACTCAAGGGCTGCTAGGTGCACAAGCTTCCTGCTTGCTCTGAGTCAGAATCCCAAGGACCCCAAGTCTAAAGTGAAAGACCCCCAGAGACCCCAAGAGTTTGGAGCCTATCAGGGGGAAGGCCCTTGCCCCCAAGAGATGAGACCAGACCACTGGATGCAAGTGCAAGAGGTTGTTTATTGTTTACACAGGTACCTGTGGACGCTTCAGTCTTTCGGGGGACTGAGCGTGCTGAGGTTAAAACTCAGGCAGTTTATATAGGGTTGGGGTGGCAAGAAGCAGGCTTACAGAAGCAGAAGCATGGTTACAGGGATTTCATTGTGTCATCTAAATGTAGCAGTTGTAGTTAACCAAGGACAGTTGGTTATTTAGGTTGGGCACAAAGAATACAAAGAATTCAGTTATGACTATCTCAGCATACTGGACACTGTCCTGCTGACCTTGCTTTGGTCCAAGCTGCAGACCACAGATATCTGGTTGGTGTTGGATGAGAGCAGCACCTGGTTTCCTCCTGTACTTTTCTCATAGTTTGACCTTGGCAAATTAGCAAGAGCAATTTAAACAGGCAATAAGCATAGTGGGGGTCTTTCATTCCCCCCTTTTTCTATAAAATGAATAAAACCCTTTATTCATGGTTTTTCAGTTTTCATTTGTTTTAATTGCTGGTACTGCTGGGTCAAAACTAGGGCCTGAACAACTGACAAGTGTGTGTGTGTGTATTTTTGAACAGTACCAGTCTATTTAAAATGCATCCAGGCAGCAATCCTGTCTACTTTCAGGGCGGTGGGAGTTGTCAGGAGCACAGTGTAGGGGCCCTTCCAGTGGGGCTCTAAGTTCTTAGTCTGATGTCTCCGAACCCAGACGGAATCGCCAATCTGGAAAGAGTGGGGGCTGACAAGAGGTTCTTTGTTCCTCCCGGGATGCGGCCGCCAGAGGTTTCCAGACCTCTTCTTGGACTATCTGTAAGGCTCATAGATGCACCTGTATGGAAGGGGTGTTTGCAAAATCAGAAATGTCAGCATCAAAGAATGATACAGCTGGTGGTGGACTGTCATATAGGATTTCAAAGGGAGTTAGGCCATGAGGGCCTGGAGTGTTTCTGGCCCAATAGAGAGCCAGAGATAGGAGTTGTACCCAGTCCTTAAAGCCAGTTTCAAGCGTTAATTTGGATAAAGCCTCCTTAATGGTTTTATTTATCTTTTTTACCTGTCCTGAACTCTGGGGTCTGTAAGCACAATGTAATTTTTAATTTATCCCCAGCAACCTGGCCACCAACTGACTTACCTGGGAGATGAAGGCAGGCCCATTGTCTGATTCTATTACCTGTGGCATCCCATATCTGGGAAAGATTTCTTTTAATAGTTTCTTGGTGACCATTTTTTGCAGTCTCATGTTTGGTAGGAAACACTTTTATCCATCCTGAAAAGGTGTCTATAAAAACCAGTAAATATTTATAACCATATATTCCAGGTTTGACTTCAGTAAAGTCTATTTCTCAATGGACATCAGGCCTATGGCCACAAAGCCGGGTCCCAGAATTCAGTTTGGTTTTTCCTTGGTTTATCTGGGCACAGGCCAGACAGTTAGCAGTTACTTGTTCCAGTAATAAATTCCGATTGGGAAGGTAAGTTCCAATTTCTTGTCTATCTAGCAAAGTTTTTATCTTTTTGGCGCTTAGATGAGTCAGTTTATGGAGGTGGTCTATTAACATTTTTGCCATTTTTATAGGCAGTATAGTCTTTCCTTGGTAGACCCAGCATTGCCGATTGGGGTCATAATCTGCACCTAGTTTCTGAACAATGTCCAAATCCGTTTCATCATAGTCCCAATCTGGAGTCTTAGCTGTTTCCTTTTCAGTCAATATGCTTATAGTCAATAGTTGGGGGCTTAAGGCTGCTTGTTTGGCTGCTTCATCAGCCAGGCGATTTCCTTTTGCCTCCAGGCTTTCCCCCTTTTGATGTCCAGGGCAATGCATTATGCTCAATTTTTTTAGGAAGGAACAGGGCCTTTAATAATGTCAAGATTTTATTTTTATTTTTGATTTTTTTGCCTTCTGATGTTAAAAGGCCCCTTCTCCGATAAATTTCTCCATGGACATGGGCAGTGGCAAAGGCATACCGGCTATCAGTGTACACATTAAGCTTCTTACCTGCTGCTATCTGGAGAGCCTGAGTCAGAGCAAAGGGTTCAGCTCGCTGAGCAGAGGTGCCTCCGGGGAGTGCAGTGGCCCATATGACCTCTGAGGCATTCGTCACTGCAGCCCCTACCCGTCTCTCACCATTTAGCAAGTAGCTGCTGCCTTCTGTGAACCAGGTGTAGTCTGCATCTTTCAAGGGCTGATCGGTCAGATCAGGCCACATTTCATGCATCTCTGCAAGGATCTGCTGACAGTCATGGGAGGCTGGTTCCTCCAGTAGTGGTAACAAGTTGGCTGGGTTCAGGGTTATTATTAGGGGTGGCTGTTGTATGGCCAGCCCATGCCCCCTGTTTCTGCCCAGGCCAGGGGGTGTTGTTTTAACCATAAGTCCATTCCTTCCTGCTGTTCAGGAGGCTTTTCAAAAAGTCTATATTCATTTTCCAATTGTAAAGTCAATATTTCAAGTGGAGCCCCTTGTGGGCCAGAGACTTTAGCTCCTGGTCCTTCAAAATGGATCTGGGCTTTTAATTTAGTCAGTAGATCTCGACCCAGTAATGGATATGAACAGTCCGGTACATGCAAAAAGGAATGTGAGACTTTACCTGATGCGAGATGAACTTTTCTCTCCATGGTCCATCGGTATTGTTTTTCTCCGGTGGCTCCTTGTACCCAAGCTGTTTTGGTACTCAATGGCCCGTTCGTTTCGGTGAGAACTAAATGTTGGGCTCTAGTGTCCACCAGGAAGGTGACTAGCTGCCCCTCCCCCCGACTTTTAAGGTTAGCCTGGGCTGGGGGAGGGGGCTCCTGGCCCCGACTGCCCTAGTCTTCATCTAGGGCTAGAAGCTGAGTTGGTCTTTGGGGTCTGTCCCCATGCCTCTGATTTTTAGGTCTCTTAGGGCAATCTTTGACCCAATGGCCTTTTTCTTTGCAGTAGGCACACTGGTCTCGATCTACCCTGGGCCTCCTTTTTTTTTTCTTTCTTTTCTGACTTCCTGCACTATGAATATTCTGAGCTACAGTGGCCAGGATTTTGCTTAATTCTCTCCAGTTCCTATGATTCCTCTCTCTCTCTCTCTCTCTCTCTCTCTCTTTTTTTTTTTTCCCTCCTTTAGCTCCTTTTTAAGTCTTTTTTTTTTTTTTTAATCTTAGGTGTTTTTTTTTTTTTTTTAAAGATCTTTTTTGCTTCCTTTACGAGATCCTGCAGGCTATAATTTTATAAATTATCTAGTCTCTGCAACTTAGTCCTAATATCTGGAGCCGACTGCCAAATGAAAGCCATAGAAACATTGCCCCTTTGCTCGTTACTATCAGAATCAAAGGGTGTATGCATACGGTAGGCTTCCTTTAGCCTCTCCAAAAATGCAGTCGGAGTTTCCTCCGGTCCCTGGGTTATCTGTCTTACCTGAGCCAAATTCCTGGGACAGCCTCCCAGGCCTGCAGAGACCCGCTGAGAGTAACTGGCGATAAAGACGTAGGTGTTAAAGTCCCAGCAGGGACGATTTAGGGGAAAAATTTCCTCAATTTTATTTGGCAACTGAGTTGCCAAATAAGACGTTTTTCCCAGGAAGATGCGTTGTCCCCCCCCCCCCCCAAGGTTAGGAGGACCTGCAAAAGCCATATTCAAGTAGGTTAGAGAGCTACAGGGTCTTTGGAGAAGGAGGGGTTGTTAGATTTTTTAATTATAAAGGTTGGACTCCGAGAAAGACCAGTATTGAAATTGAAATTGGCCTCCTAATCCAGCAGCCTGGCGCAGGGGAAAGGCTCAGCAGGTTCCTTCGGTGGCTGGCTCCCTTTGATCTCGGAGTCAGCTGTCTACCGGGGAGTCCCACACAGTTTTTTTTTTTTTTTTTTTTTAACCAACTGATTGTGAGCTCGGCTCTGTACATCATCAATGATCTAAAATAAACTTAAGGGGGTGGTTAAAGATTGTTTCATATTTTCTTCGAAATAAAGAATCAGACAGATAAACAGAACAGACAAAACACATAGACAGCCGGCACAAAGACACGCTGCGTGTTTTCGGCCGTAAAACCGAAACCAGATACTGAGTTGGAGGCACAGAGGGTCTTAAGCCCCCTGGCCCCCCCCCCAACCACGAATCCCTGGGACTCGTTGTGGGCCCCGAAAAATCGGGCGCCCCAGATCCCTGAGACGTCTCCCAGGGTGGCGGGTAGAAGTCCGAGCTCGTCAGCTCCTTCTCAAGCCGCCTACAGACTCGACTAGCCTAGCCGCAACAAGCAACAAGTAAAAGACATATGAACAAGACAACAAAGAACAGAAATTAAGCGCTGGCCAGCTTACCTCCCGGTGGGTGTCAGTGTCAGTCTCTAGGGGGAAGGGTCTCCAATCTCGGTGGAACCTCCAATGAAAGACCCCCAGAGACCCCAAGAGTTTGGAGCCTGTCAGGGGGAAGGCCCTTGCCCCCAAGAGATGAGACCAGACCACTGGATGCAAGTGCAAGAGGTTGTTTATTGTTTACACAGGTACCTGTGGACGCTTCAGTCTTTCGGGGGACTGAGCGTGCTGAGGTTAAAACTCAGGCAGTTTATATAGGGTTGGGGTGGCAAGAAGCAGGCTTACAGAAGCAGAAGCATGGTTACAGGGATTTCATTGTGTCATCTAAATGTAGCAGTTGTAGTTAACCAAGGACAGTTGGTTATTTAGGTTGGGCACAAAGAATACAAAGAATTCAGTTATGACTATCTCAGCATACTGGACACTGTCCTGCTGACCTTGCTTTGGTCCAAGCTGCAGACCACAGATATCTGGTTGGTGTTGGATGAGAGCAGCACCTGGTTCCCTCCTGTACTTTTCTCATAGTTTGACCTTGGCAAATTAGCAAGAGCAATTTAAACAGGCAATAAGCATAGTGGGGGTCTTTCAAAAGCTGACACACCCTCATCTCTGGGTTCACTCAGGGAAGGATTCTGATTCACCAATAGCCAAGACGTGGAAGCAACGTAGCAACCCATCAACAGGAGGAATAACTCTGGTTTATATACACAGTGGAATTTCACGTAGCCACCAATGCAGGCTTGGAGATCACAGTTTGGAGTGAAATCAACCAGACTCAGAAAGACAGATACTGTGTTTTTCCTCTTGTGTTAACCTAAGCATTGTGTAATATAGAAAATACAGTATATGTAACATGGGTAGAGGAAGGGCTATGAAGGGAAGCAATGACCTAGAGGGCAGTTAGCGAAGGGGGGGGTGGGGTAATGGGGCTGGGGGGAAGAAAGAAAGAAGTACTGTATGTTCAGTCCCGCGCATGGAATCTAGATTTGTAGCTGCAGATAGGACATGAAACCAGAAGACAGACTAGTGGTGGTGAGGGACCCAGCAGGAGCTGGAATAGGGGACAATGGGGTAGGAGGTCATCCTGACAAGCAAACGACAATGGTATGCGCTGATAAAAAAAAAAAAAAAAAAAAAAAAAAAAAAAAAGGAATACCGTGATGAAACTGTTATTATGTATGCTAACAACAACAAAAATAATGATAATAATTTAAAAGATAGTGACTCGGACGTGAAGTCTGTGTTCTTTGGGACAGTCTTGCCATTGTCTCTCCCCTCCTGAGTGGGCTCTCTATGTTGGTCACGATCCTTAGTGGGACTGTGACCTTAGGACATTGCATCTTGCCTCACTCTCTCCAACTCACTCTGACCAGACTCCGGGCTGTCACCTGAACTGACATTAGGCCAACAGGACCAGCAACAGTGTTCACCTTCTGTCACAGTATAAATGTCCTCGAAGTCAGCAGCCTCTTGCCCTTTTCTCTTTGTTATTTTACAAACATCTCTTTGTAAACCTGCTCCCTGTACTCCAGCCTTAGCATCTTTCTCCTCCCTGCCATAGGCAGACATGTAGTAGTAAACAATGACCGGTGTGGCTGCCACAAAAGGGCTCTGTGTGGTGTCCACTGCGACCACCTCCTAGGAGTGGGTAGCGCTAAAGAGCTCAGCTCTGGAACTCTGCAGGTTGGAAGCTTGCAGGTGAAGGAGCCTGTGCACAATGCTCAGTCTTCACTAAGTTCAACCCCTGTGTCTCTGTGTCTACGCAACCTGCCTCCAATACCAGGGCACTAGGAAAGTCGTATCTGGAAGCCACAGGACAGAATGGTGGAGATCCCATCCTGCAGAAATAAGGGCAATGCAACAACTCTGGCCCGTGCAGTCTCCCCTTCCCCAGAACTGCACCCACGCATGGTGCATGCCATGGAAGAGGGTAAGAACCCAAGCTCCAAATGTCAGAGGTCATCAAAGCCTACTTTCTCCAAGCATACCTAAAAGAAAGTACACATGTACACATACACACACACACACAAACACATACCATAGACATATTTTTCCAAATTCTCATCCAAGGCTTCTACAATTGGGTCAAGCATAGCTCCAACCCTGACGCACTCTTTGAGCCCTGTGGTGAGCTCTTCTTCATAGCTTTCCACCATCCATTCCTGACTCCTGGAGCTGCTGGGCCAGCTCAGCCCACAGCAGACATTGCTAGCAGCAGTAGACTTTACCAGCAAGGTTTCAGCCTTTTTCTTCCAGACATACCTGTGCTTCCGGTGAAACTTCTCCCAAGTCTGCCACTGCTGAGTCCTCGTCTGACACGTGTGCCGCAATAGAGACATTCCGTGAACTTCCTAGAGGAAGTCAAGAAAGTGGGGAAGAAAAAAAAGTAAAACACCAACATTCACCCTAGGGGGGACGTGAAGGGAGAGGGGTGTTATAATTAGAGTTTAAATTAAAAATTTAAAAATCACTCTTCAGAGATCCTATGATGGATGATATGCCAGAAAGCTCAAGAAAATCAACAGGAAAACTACCTTAACAATAAGAATATTTAGTATGCCATAGACTCAGTCATAAAATGTTAAGCGTGAGGGGGACCCCACTTATCATAGAAACCATAGGAGAAAAAAAATAAACAACCGAAAATTCATCTTCACAGGGGACAAGACTTAAATGTCCTAAAGACAAAACTGACATTTTATTTTTATTAACACACAAAGTAATAGATGTCATTGTGGTATTTTTACACATGCATGCCTTTGAATCCTGCTCATCACACCCTCTTCCACTTTGTCCCTCATCACAGTTGATTCTCTCCTGCCATGTGAGTCCCAATGATTAAACTCAGCTCTACCCCTTTGACAGCAGGCAACAGCCATACCCACTGAGCTATCTTGACAGCCCCATCTCAGAATTAAAAAAAAAAAAAATTAGCAGCCTCTCCAAGAAACTAAATCCCCTTGGGCGCCTGATAGATGAGTACAAACTGGGGGGGGGGGGGGAGAGGACAGATTTGAGATGCCGCCATCTTACCAGATTCATTCAGGGTTTTTACCTTTGAATCATGCAGACACATTCTCTGTACTTAAAATCAAACAATATTCAAAACAAGACGATGGACAAGGGAGATTGGTGTGAAACTAGTCTTATATAACACCCTGCCACACAATAAAGCAGGAGCATTGGTAACTTTGCTCCTCTGTGACAAAATAACTAGCAAAAACACCTTTGGGAAGGGCTGTCTTGGCTCCCAGTGTGAGGACAGCCTAATATGGTGGAGAAACATGGCGGCAGGAGCTTGAGGCACTGCTCACAGGACAGATACGGCCAGGACAGAGAGCTTGGCTCCGTTTTCCCAGCCCTCAGGAATTTGCAGGTTGGGTTAATCTTTCCATCTCCACCAGCACTGCAGGGCAGGGATGGATCTCTGCTTCGCAGTCCGCCCCAACTGTAGCTGGGGAAGTAAAAAGGCTCTTTCTTTGGGAAACTAAATTTCTAAAAAACATATGATAGATTGAGTTAGGCATTTAATAAAACCACATGACTGGTAGCTATGGTGTCAGGTCCAAATTCCCTTAGAAGTGAGTCTACATGTCTACACTCAGCAGCTTCTCGGCTACCTGGACATTTTAGATGTGATGCTGGTGTCCTAGGATGCTCAGAGGCGATGTCTTACTGGTAGGGGTCATCTGCTACTCACTAGCTTGGGCGTGGTATGGTTACAGCCATGCCTCAGACACCATTCTGGACTAAACGGCAAAAGAAATACAGGGATGAGTAGAAAAGCCCAATTGTGATATGGAGTCCAGAATCTAGCAAGGAAAAGCAATCCGACACAGAATCAAAGGGAAGGAACAATGATAGCAAAAATGCAGAGGACAGAGCCCTGTCTGACTCGAACAGAGGGACTGCAACCACTGTAAAAGCAGAAAAGCCACCCAAAATTCTGTGTAGAGGGAGCAGCAGGGAGCTACAATGAGCTCTTACGACGGTTTTTGATGAAATCGACTGCACAAAAAGACATTCAGGGCATAAGTTACAGATCTACGGGGTGGCAGCGAGGCTAACTAGGGAGTCTTCCTGAAGCGCTGGCAGAGTGGTGGGAGTTAGTGAGAACTCGGGCTGTTTCATTTTAATTTCAAAAATAATAATCACAATTGCTGCCTTGAGGACACACTGGCTATAAAGTCTGGGCGAAGGAAGAATTATTACAGCAGTCCAGTGTGGCTACAGCCTTGTCTGAAAGACTGGAAGTTTCTTGATGGATGGAGCTAATTACTAAGATTGGGGGGGGCATGGAGGCGATGACGGGCGCTTGCACTAAGTGCCACGCGTGCTTCTGGACTTGGAGGGGCCGAGTGGCTTTCCTATCGGCCACCGCACTGCCTCACGTTAACTCTGAGTGGGCAACATTTATATTACTGTCAAGTTCATCTGCGTGTATGATAACGAAGCCCGGGGGTTGTTGGCGCTCACATTTGAACTCCTGTGTCTTGATCGGTTGCATGAACAGCTTTGATTTGCCCGCTCTAGATCGGCCATAAGTAGCTGTCGAGGGCAGACAGCAGGCACCCACCAACCCCACACAATCAAGCATGTGTGTTTTCACTTAGGACCTGCTCTTTGCCTTAATTTGGTTTTGAAGCAGGTGTTCAAACTGTGTAGCATCTCAGCTTTTTACTGAGACCGGTGTTTTGGACTCGTCTGACTTGGGAGAGAAAAAGGCAATTCAGGCTAGGAATATTTTCCCAGAAATACACGCCCTGTCCCAAAGTGAGTCAACCTGGGAGAGGGCGTCCCTGGAAGGCGCTGGCTCAGGAGGGCGAGGGGGGGGGGGGAATGGTGAAGGTTATTTTTGGGCTGTGACTGGCCTCATGGGGAAAGGAGGGCTGGCCCCCTGGACTGAGCTCCCAGGCCTACATTCCAGGAGCTACTGGCTAATGAATGGCCCTTCTGTGGGGAAGAAATGAGCTGCCTGGATGAATGGGGAGTCTGTCGGGGATTTCCTCACTCTGCTGGCAGACCTGTTCCCAGTTTTCCTTGGCCGCCCTTCCCCTTCCTTTCCATCCTTTCTTCCCCCGCCCCCATCATTTCCAGCCTGCTTTCCAGGATCACCCTGGAACCACGACAAGTGGCAAGCAGAGGAGGAGCAGGCTCATGAGTTTGGCACGGTGGCTCATGATTAGAAGCACCTGGAGCCAACCAGCCCCAAGCTCCTCACATGCCTACCCGGGTTTCCTCTGGCTGTACTCAAGTGTTCCGGGGTCCACCTCTCAGACCACGTCCTTCTGTTTGACACGTAAAAATAGTAACACTATGAGCATAAATGGGCTAAGAGATATGGGTGGTTGGTTTCAACGAGACTGAATACGTGTCAGGCTTCCAACTTGAGGTTTAGGCATCCAAGACTAGTTGGGCAGCACAAACGGACCTTGATGGAGAGAAAAAAGACAAGAAGGAAACACAAAATCGGGTGGGTAGGTAGGTGAGGGTGGAGAGAGTAGATATGGGGGGAGTTAGGGTGAATATGATGGAAATACCTTAATTCTCAAGGAATAAAATTAGTCTTTCTAGGGAAAAAAAGGAAATATTTCCTTATATCTTAAGGATTCTTCATGTTTTTCTTACATGTTTGGTGTGAGCCTGTTACAGCTGAGTTGTCTCTCCACACTGCTTCATGTTTTTCTAAAAGGCTTAAGTTCTACTTTTCATATTTGAGTCCTTAATCAGTATAGAATGGGTCTATACTGGTTGCACATGATGTAATGTAGGGCTCTAGTTATTTATTTTCAGTGTGGATAGTGGCTGGATAGTCTGTGTCCCTACTTTCCTATTACATCACTGTCATCATTTGTCAAGTTTGCAAATGTTACATCCATATCGACTCTGTGATGTTCTCATGGGGCTGCTCGTTTTTCTGTCCTACCCTGGCAAGTCACTATTTCTCCTCTTCCTTCCTCCTTCCTTCCTCCTTCCTTCCTTCCGTCATCCTTTCTCCTTCCTTCTTCCTCCTTCCTTCCTTTCTTCTTCCTTCCTTCATCCTTCCTCCTTCCTTCCTTCCTCCCTTCCTTCTTCCTTCCTTCTTTCCTTTCTTTCTTTTAGACAGGGTCTCTCTATGTAGCCCTGACTGTCCTGGAACTCACTCTGCTGACCATGCTGGTCTCAAACTCAGAGATCCACCTGCCTCTGCATCTCAGGTACTAGGATTGAAGGTGTGTGCCACAATGCCTCTAATTGTGACACTACCAACCCACTATCTTAATGATTATTTCTTTATAACGAGACTTCATACTTCAACTCTCTTTGTTCTAGATTGTGTTGGCTGTTCTCGGAACCTTGCCCTTCCAAATAAATATTAGAATCAGCTTGTCAGAGTCCATGAAAAGTCACATTGGTATTTTTAAAGAGAAATGCTTTCAACCTAGAGCTCAAAATTAGGGAAGGGGACAGAATTTCCAAGACCACGTTTTCCTCCACATATGTATCTTTCTGTGGGTTTTCCATTAGTAAAGATAGACATACTCGCCTACTTAGATTTTATTCATTTTTATTGTATTTATGTCTAAGGGTCTTAATTTTTCCTGAAAGTTCCTCTGGGGACCTGCACTTACATGTACATGCAGAACACAAACAATTAAAATAAATAAATATTTTTTTAAATTTAGCAAAAGAAAGATCAAGAATAAAAGCAATGAAGATTTGAGAAGATATTAATAATTTAAAATACCATTTAAATATAGAATTAAAATGTTCAATACAGAGAATTTTGGTTTTTCCTATGACTACCAAAATTAACAAACTTCTGGCAATATTGATAATGACAGAAAGAAAAAAGTTAAGTCAACATTAGCAATGGAAAAGAAACATACAACAGCAGATTCACCAAGATTAGAGAAACCATTATGGAAAAATTTATACCAGTGAAGATAAATCAGTGAAAGGAAAGAGGTGAGAAAATATGAGTTATAAAAACTGATTTACAATGAAAAAAAGATTGAACTGTTCCAGAATCACTAAATAATTTGAATTAGGAGTAAATAAATAAGCTCCCCTTTAAAAACATGCTACTTTAGATGGTTTTAAAGCAGATTCGATCAGACATTAGACTTTACTACTGAAGTATTTGGCAAGCTCTGAGAACAGATGAAGGATCACTCCCAATTCAGTTCGAGGTTACAAAAATTCTTCATACCAAAAGTGAGTGAAGACCTCATAAGTGGATACCAGACATAAAGCAAAAGATACCCAGCCTACAATGCACAACCCCAGAGAAGCCAGAACTCTCTTCCAGAAACAGATGGAAGCAGGTGAAGAAATCCACAACTGACCAATGGGCCAAGCTCCTGGAGTACAATTGAAGTGAGGGAGGAGAGATAATATGAACAAAGGAGTCAAGACCATGATGGGGAAACCCACAGAATCAGCTGACACAAGCTAGTGAGAGATCATTGACTCAGGTCTGACAAATGGGGAACCCACATAAGACCAAACTAGACTCCCTTAATATACACAATGGTGTGACTGGGACAATGCATGAGGCCACTGGCAGTGTCCAAGATCTAACTCTAATGCACAAACTGACTTAGTGGAGCCCATTCTATACGGAGATGCCTTACTCAGTCCAGACACAAGGGTGTGGGGGTGGAGAAGAGCCTTGGTCCTGCCTCAACTAGATGATGGGACAGACTTGGTAGGCTTCCTAGGAGAGGCCATACCATCTCCGTGGAGCATATGGGAGGAGGGGGTGGGGGAGCAGAAGGAGAGAAGGGAAGGGGAACTGGGATTGGAACATAAAAAGATAAATTAATTTTAAAAATCAAAAAAGAAAGTGAGTGAACACAGTAAGAAAGGAAAATTATAGGCTGTTCATATTCTTAAACATGGATACAAATGCTCAGAACAGAATTTTAGCAAGCCATCTGGATGGTGTGGTGGCTAAGGCAAGAAAATTATAGGATCAAGCCCAGCCTGGGCTACAAAACAGACTAGAAACCAGAATGGGCTATAGAATGAAACCTTGTCTAAATTTTTTTCAGAAACAGAGCAAATTAAGTGTGTGTGTGTGTGTGTGTGTGTTCGTGGTATATAAATGTAAATGTATATATACTCATCCATATGTATATATGCATATGGCATATGCATGCGTGTATGTGTGCATACACACATATGTACTTATAAGTAGTTTTGGAAAAGGTTGTGACTAATGCCAGAAGTAGAGACTGATTCAACACTTGAAATCTACTGAATCTCTGGAACTTACCATATTCACAAGTTAAATGAGAAAAATATGCACGGTATTTCTCTCAATGAAAGAGACAAGCCTGTCCAAATTATTTTTGTATCAGTTTGTGGTAAAAAGTTTTGGCAAACCAGAAACAGAACTTTCAGAGCCTGATAAAGGACATCTATCTCTGTCTCTATGTAAAATAATTCATGGTAAACAACACTTAATGTAAAATAGAAGAAGGTAGGAACAAGACAACGAGTCTTGCCTTTACCACTTCCTAGCTGGAACAAGGAAGCAGGGAATCAGAAAAGGTACAGGAACCAGAAAGGAGGAGATACAGCTGGCTTCACTTGTTGGTAATGATCACATGGAATCATGAGTTTGGAATGAAGAGAGGTTAAGAGGGTTTCTTATGATAAACAATATAGACAAGTCGGTGGGGTTTTGTCTGCAAGCAACATTTAGAAACTTTAATCTGATACAGCTCCAATTCGTTCTGAAGCCGGAGTCGCTGGGGGCTGTGAGCCTCCTGATAGGAGAGCTGAGGATGGAACTCAGGTCCTCTCCAAGAGTAGTGGAGTGGTTGTTCTCTGCCTTCCTAGTGCATGACCCGTTATAATACAGTTCTTCGTGTGGTGACCCCAACCATAAACTTATTTCACTGCTCCTTCATAACTGTAAAATTTTTTTGTTATGTTTTGTTTTTCGAGGCAGGGTTTCTGTGTAGCTTTGGAGCCTGACCTGGGACTCACTCTGCAGCCCAGGCTGGCCTCGAACTCACAGAGATCCACCTGCCTCTGCCTCCCCAAGTACTGGGATTAAACGCCTATGGCGCCACCACTGGCTCGCCATAACTGTAATTTTGCTACTGTTATGCATTGTAATGCAGATATCTGCTATGCAGCCCCAAAAGGGGTCATGAGCCATGGACTGAGAACCACTGTATGTAGGATAGGCTTTTAATAAGCAGTGGAAGCATTTACCTGCTAACCCAAATCTCCAGGAGTCAGAGAAGCAGAGCAGCCAGCCACTGCAGCGCTTATCTCTACAAAATCCTCAGCCACCAATAGACTGAGCTCCTGTCAGCTCCCAGCTTATTACTTCTTCTCTCCATCAGCCATCTCACTTTCGGTCTGTCTGCACACACCTCCAGGCCTCTATGGTTAGCTGGTGGCTAGCTCCGCCCTCTGATTTTCAGGCAACCTTTGTTTGTTAGAGTGCAACCAAGAGATCACAGCAACCTTCCTTCACTAACTCCTCAAGTTCCTTGATATTTGCCATTCTGACTTCTAATACAAGTATCGTAAGGCTATAAACTTCTCCAAATGCCACCTTAACCATATGTCAGTATCTCATACACTTAGACGTGTAGTGTCTTTGTTATTTTACAAATAAAATTTTGCTTTTCATGAAATGGCACGCTGTCCATGCTCCATCATAAGATGACACTTGGGTAATTGCTAAGTGAAGAAATGGTGTCCCTTCTCAGTCACTAAACCTCCCTGCTCTTGATGAAGTGATCACCATACCACTAGACGTTTGGAGTTCTTTCTCTTTCATGGTTTATTTAAAAACATTCCTCTACATTCATCCCTACACATGCTAGTTTGTAATTCAGGGTGAACTGATTTTCATTTATTTCTATAAACAGCTTCATCCAAAATGCTTGATTCTCATTTCTATCACCCATTATCGTGCTTGGGAGACACACCCACCATATCGGGTGTAACTATGGTGTGTCCGGTACGGCCCTTGTAGTTTTTCATCCTGTGACTGTGTCAGTTTGTCATTCTTTCCCAAGGGACACTTTTTCCAATTCGAGTCATAATGAACAGCATTGCTATGAGATGTTGTGGGTTCATGAGTGCACATACACTTGGATGTTGGTTTATTCTAGCTGTGAGTAGGCTTGATGGGGATGGCTTCTGTACATATGTCTATCTTATTGGTTGTGCACAAAACCTGTGGCCAATAGGGCAACATGATAGGTGAGACTAGGAGATAAGGAAGATTCTGGGAAACAGGCAGAGTTAAACAACATGTAGGGTGAGGGAGGAGTAGCAGGTGCAGACTATTAAGACAGAGCTAGCCAAAAGAATCCCTAGCCAACGGCCAACAATATTATAACCAATATAGTGTCTGCGTGTTCATTTGGGGCTGACGGGGCTCTGGGACCAGGCTGGCGGGAAGAATGCTCATAACATAGACATGCTAGCTCAAAGGGTATGAAAATAGCAACCATAGGTAATGGTCATTATTTTCTAAAAGAATTCTGCTAAGTTATATTTCCCATCTTCTCCATATTCTTTTTGGGTTTTTTTTTTTTTGTTTGTTTTGTTTTGTTTTTTTGTTTTGTTTTTCGAGACAGAGTTTCTCTGTGTGGCTTTGGAACCTGTCCTGGAACTAGTTCTTGTAGACCAGGCTGGGATTAAAGGTGTGTGCCACCAACACCCTGCTCCATATTCTTATCACTTTGAATCATCCTACTTTTAAAGTTTAGCCACTCTGACCACAGTATAACAATTCCTACTGGCATCATCCTGCTGTGATTATATTCAATATTTTTCATACACTTATTGGGTAGGAGAGAATTTAGAATTCAGAGAATGCCCTGGATAAAGCCCTTGTAGGTTGGCTGGGAGTGAAAGATTATTAAATGTTAACATTATTAAGTGACATGGAAGATAATTTTACATTTAGCATGCAGTCATTTGGAATTATGGAATGAGAGCACACAGATAATGCAAAGAAGTAATATTTGAAGTAACACAAAACTTAATTATTCCCTAAACAAAATGAAAAAACACAAACTCTCAAAATCGTAAAGTTCCATGAATCCTAAGCAGTAGACATAAGAATGAATCCTCATTAAAGTTCTGTATACTAAAGAGAACGTATGAATTGGGTCTTGAATGTGAAATGTCCCACGCAAACTCGTCTTTGAGCACCCTGTAGGGGGAGTGGCTAAGGCCCCACTTCCTGTCTGCTCTCTGCTTCCTGACTTGAGATGTAATGTGACCTGCTGCCTCAGGCTCCCAATGCCACCACCATGTGTGCCTTGGGCCTGTCTGCCAAAATAAACCCTTCCTGCTTATCATGCATTTGGTCACCAAAACAAGAAGAGTGATTCTTTCCCTGTGGCACAACAATGCCATTGATTCTGATTTCTGAAGAGTGGCAAATGCAGCCAAAAGATAGAATAATATTGACAGAGATTTAATCTTGGTGTCATGGATCACTCCTTTAAGTCTCAGCACAGGAGAATTTCTTTAAGTTCAAGACCAGCCTGGGCTACAAGTGTGTGCTAGTCCAGTCAATTGTAATAGGCGCTGGGGTGTGTAAGGATACCCTGTCTCAAGAAAAGAAAAATAAGGGGCATTAGGAAAAGTCAAGGTAGAATGCTCATCTGCTAAAAGTTTATTTCGGGCCAACAGAAACAGACACTTCACTAATATCAGATACTCACCAAAACAAAAGCCAATCAGTTCATAAAATGTTGTAGAAGACATGGGGAATGAAGAAAGGAAGGAGGGAGGGAGGGAGGGAGGGAAGGAGGGAGGGAACTTGCAAGAAAGAAAAGGTACAATTGAGGTGTCAAGTAATCCATTTTTCTGAGAACAAAATAAATTTTTCAAAATGTTAAAAACATGAGTGTCATATAAACATAAAATAAACTTTGTCAAGACTGGTCTAACTCATTTATGAGGAAAGCAACCGGACACTGGGACTCATCCACAGGACAGACACAGTTGTGTAGAAGTAGATGGTTCTACAGTCATTGGTGAAAGAAAGTGTAGAATGCAAATGCTAGATATGAACATGGTTAATGTGAATAAACCCATGACCTCAGGTGGCCTTCCCTACCAATACAAATCCTTTACTTCTCTACTGAAAACTCTACAGGTTAACATGGAACATCATAGACCAGGGCTCTAATCAGTCATAGAGGGTGAGTCAAGCAGAGGTTTAACTCTTGTAGGACACCACAAGGACACGCAGGTCCCTTTGCCTTCTTTCCTAGTTTGAGATAATTTTTCTTACCAGAACGAAGTCACGTCTCTTGAAATGAACTAAGGACAGTAATGTTGGTATCATATCCTGTCTTTACCCATAGCCTAGGCCACAACTGTCCCAAACTCACCTGTTAGGTGTTGACTTTGGGTCCATCCTCATTCCCTTGAATGGGGGAATGAAGTCTATCATTATGTAGCACCCATGTTAGTTTGTGGTCAAGCTAAAGAAGTAAAATCTGTCTTATAGAGAAAGGAAGCCACTTTAAGTATGAAGAAACGAGAAATTCAGATGGGCAGAGGGAGGAAGAAGGAGAGAGATCTGGGGATAAAAGAGAAAGAATATGAATGAGTGAGTGAACCAACTGTGTTATGATGGTTTTCTCTACACTTCCTGGTCCAGCCCTTCATGAAGCTTAATGGGCTTAGGCTGCCGTTTCTGTGACATATTCCCATGTCCTTCCAATAATTAAAAAAGGGGGTTAAGCAAGAAAGGAGGGAGAGAATAAAGCCTGAAGAATTGAGAGAGAAGGGCTGGGTGAGGGCTCAGTACCTAAGAGCCCTTGTTATACAAGTGTGAGAACCTGAGTCTAAATCCCCAGGACTCACATAAAGCTGGGCATGGCTGCGCCTGCCTGCAACCCAAGCATTCGGGACTGGGAGTACACATAGGTCCTACCTAGCTCACAGGCCAGTCAGCCTAGATGAAGCGATGAGCCTCCAGTTCAGGGTGAGACCCTGCCTCAAGGCAGCAATGCAGAGTGATCGAGGACATGTGACACACCAATGTGATTTGTGGGGTGTGTGTGTGTGTGTGTGTGTGTGTGTGTGTGTGTGTGTGTGTATGCGCACACATGCATGTACCACACATATACATACCACACTAAAAACCTTTAATTTCTTATCTTTCTGAGGGCTGGGATTACAGATACATACACCACCTGTGCTGGCTAATTTTATGTGAACTTGATACACAAACTAGAGTTATTGGAAAGGAGAGAACCTCAATTGAGAAAATGCCTCCATAAGATCTGGCTGTCAGGCATTTTCTTAATTAGTTGGTGATAGGGGAGGGCCAAGTCCATGGTGGGTGGTGCCATCCCTGGGCAGATGGTCCTGGGTTCTATAAGAAAGTAGGCTGAGCAAGCCATAGTGAGCAAGCCAGTAAGCAGCACCCTCCATGGCCTCTGTATCAGCTCCTGTCTCCAGGATCCTGCACTGTTTGAGTTCCTGTCCTGACTTCCTTCAGTGATGAACAGTGCAGTTGAAGTATAAAACAAAAAAACCCTTTCCTCCCCAAACGGGTTTTTGGTCAAGCTGTCTAAAATAATCTAAAGTGACCCTAAGAACCCATGATACATGAAGGAGTTAAGCACTTACCGATCACCTCCCTCTGTAAAGGATTTTTATTGTTATTATTACATTGGGGCATGGGAGAGCAAAGGGGAACCTAACAAGGGGCTTTTATGAAACAGCTTTTCAGAACCCTGTGAAATAACAAAGGGCTGGTTTCCATGGAAGGGCCATTGCTCAGTCACATCAAATAGAGGCACAGCGGGCCCCAGGGCCCACTGCTGCTTCTAATTAAGACCCCAAGGTAAGGGAGCACATTAGGGGGTCCAGGGCCAGCAAAACATAAACTCCAGCCCTGTCTCTAGCAGCAGAAGGCTGATTTGGGCTCAGTGTGCTGTTTTTGTTCTCAGCTTGCATTAAAAGTGGCAGGCCGCACCTGCCTTCCAGACGCCCTGCAAGCAAGTTTATTCTGACACCGATTCTCTTGTTCAAACAGCCCAAAGCGTGGCGAACAGATGTTAAATGGAGGAGGAATGGGGAGTGAGTGAGGTGGATCTTCCCTTTTACGTGTGTGTGTGTGTGTGTGTGTGTGTGTGTGTGTGTGTGTGTGCGGGGTGCGATGCACACCCCAGGATTATTCTTTCTTTTTCCTCCCCACCACACAGGTGTCAGCTCAACGGCTTGGGGTGGCAGTAAGAAGAGGGACCCTCTTTCTGCCATACACCACGAAGAGAATAGTTCCCAAACCTCCCTGATCATTAGAGCCACCTGGGAGGCTCGGAAAAGTGCAGGGTGCCAGCCCCTAGGTTTTAGATTCAGTAGGGTGGGGGTGGATACCCCCAAAGTCAGCATTTCCGTTCATTCATCAGCTGGTGCTGATGCCACAGGTTAGGGACCTCGACTGAAGAATGGCAGTTCTAAGCCAACAAAACAGTAGGAGAAGGGGCAAGGAGACACGGGCCAAGCCTCCGACCTGGCCTTGTTGGTGTTTGTGACAAGAGAGGCAGCTGTGTTTTGAATGGAGGAAGATATGTGAGCTGGCAAGCCCACAGCAGGCAGAGAAGTTTTTGAAACGATATCCAAGTGTGGAACAACTTAGGCAAAGCGGGATGGACCTCTGCTCTCAAAGGGGCTATGAGCCTGGGTCCCTCCTGCCCTAGAGCCCTAAACCTTGGGGACTCAGCTCAGGGCCCTTGCTCCTCGTGGCTTCCCTGTCATAGAAGCTGTGACACCTGACAGGCCACCTTCTGTCTCCCCGTAGGAAAACCAGCCAACGGGGAAGGTGCATCCCAGCGTGGTTCCAAGGGGTTCAGGGTCAGCACATTCTGGATTTGTTGTGTTGAGCCTGGGCTACACTGTCTACCTCTAGTTCTGCTCCCAGCCAGGCATCCTACCACCCACTTAGTCCCGCCAGAGAAGACCATGCTGTTAATTGTGGAGACCAGGAGGGCCTGTCCTAAAGTCTGTCCAGCACTCGGTTTTTCATACGGTCTGACTTCACACTGGCCACTCTCCAGCTCTCTGTGAGACAGTAGGCTGTGGTCCAGCCATAGCCCCTAGTCTCCTCATACCTACCATGAGCCTTGGACGAGATCAGCTACATAATTTTCAAAACCCAATACAAAGTAAAAATGCCCTTGGAAGAAAGAATAGTAGAAATTCAAGATGGTAAGAGCCAAGTGTGAAACCGAGCGTTCTTCAGCATGGTGGGCCCTGTGTGTGGCCATGTGATGGTGGGGTGCCCACTCAAAGGGTCCGTGCATGGTTCCTATGCCTTGGCATTTAGGTGGGAAGCTTAGAGCTCTCCCTAAGCAGGGTGGCTTCCCCTGCTAGCTGGAAGGAGTTTCTCCACTCTAAGCCAACTAAAAGGAACAGGAAGAGGGAAGTCAGAAAGAAACTGTAGGTCCAACCCCAGAGAGCCCTCCCTGGCCATGGGAAAGGCAAACAGGCACCAACTAGAGATTCTCCGAGCTGCTTCCCATGGAGGACCGGGTGAGCGGGCCATCTGTACACCTGCAGGCCCCTCTCCAACAAGGTCACCCAGGGAAGAGAAGTGCAGCTGACCTGTCACTGTCAAGGGCAGGAAAGGGGAAGCTGAAGTGAGGCTTAGGCGCCTTCTGTGGGATTACTGCATTTTTTGTGGTCAGCTTTCAGAGCTCTCTGACAATATTTAGAACTAGGGAATGGAACCCAGGGCCTCTACTGCTCAATACCATCGCCAGCCCCAAGTGTTTGGACTTATGATTGCATAAAATAGAACTCTGGGTCTCCCTCAGCCAGATGAGCATATGTCTAGGTTTCTTTCCAATAAACTATCCTGAAATTCGGTGGCTTAAAATAACCAAATTTTTACTATATTCCACAATTTTGTTTATAAACAATCCAGATGGGTCTCAGCTATTCAGGTTTTCTATTCCATATAAAAGTCATTTGACATTGGACAGAATGGCCTAGGGGACCTGCGTGGGCTTTCCTTTTCTTTTAAGAACCGGTCTCTCCTGGCCCTGGCCCTTGGTGGCAGCCACAATGAAGCTGTGGGTGGGAGAGTGATGTCCCTACCCTGCTCTAGCCACCTATGGCTCTCCTTAGTTGATGGCTTCTGGCTTGGAGGCAGGTGGAGAAAGACTCATTATCCTCCCTTGGTGGGGATGGCCACTAGGAATTTGACCATGCTCCAGTGATTACATGAACAAGACAAAAATGGAGTTGTTTTTGGTGAAGGGGGGGTGTTACCGAGGGACAGACATGGGAAGAATGGGAGGTAAACATGGTCAGGGTGTATATGTGAGACTCTCAAATAACCAATTAAAAAATATTTAAAAAAATAAAGGGTCTCTCAAGGCAGAGGCAGGAGGATCTCTGAGTTTAGGACGGCTTGGTCTACAAAATGAGTTTCGGGACAGCCAGGGTTATATAGAGACAACTTGTCTCAAAAATGAAGAAAGGAAGGAAGGAAGGAAGGAAGGAAGGAAGGAAGGAAGGAAGGAAGGAAGGAAGAAAAGCCCTGGCTATCCTGAACTTACTCTGTACACCATGCTAGCCTCAAACATACAGAGATCCACCTGCCTGGGCTTCCTAAGTGCCACCACACCCAGCCAAATGTCTGTTTTCTTGATAGAATGGCTAGAAGCCGAGCTCAGGTGGACCTTTCTCTGGAGCCTTTCAAGTATGGCCTCTCAGGGGTTTGGGGGAGAGCTCCAAGGAACCCAGAGAGTCTTTCAAACCCAGCTGTAGAAATCCCTGAATGGTACTTTTATTGTATCCTGTCGGCCAAGAAAAAGTCCTGGCCACATTCAAGAAAAGAATCCTCACAATGGGATGAGAGAGACCCATTGTGAATGCAGACAGTTCCAACACAAAGGGGCACAGCCAGCCTAGTCTCATGTTAACATGCCAGGGAACAGATAAAGACTGTGTTTAATGTAAAATAAAATATTTAAGATAGTAGACTTTATTTTTATTCAACTTTCCCCCCCTTCATTTTGACCTACTCTTTGATACTACTAAATGAAAAGTCCCTCTATTACAAGTTTAAAATTAATAAAAATTCATCGAACAAGGTGGTATAGGATTGAAATCCCAGCACTGGGGAGTTAGAAGCAGAAATATGAAGGGTCCAAGAACAGCCTTGACTACACTGCAAGTTCAAGGCTAGCTTAGGCAACATGAGACCCTGTCTAAAAAATTAAGAACTTCAGTCCATTAAAACTCCTTGTTTCTCTTTAAGAATCCCCAGCACAGACTATTGGGTGTGTTTGCTCTTTCAGCTTGCACACTCACATTGACACACACATCCAAACACACCTGCAGTCTTCCTTGTCATGAGTGTCCTGTCTTCTCCCCTGAAATTTGCTCTGTGATGCCTCCTCATCACAAGCCACTTCCCACCTCTTCCCTCCCGTCACCTAAGCTGAGCCTGCCATTTCCCAGGGAATGTCTCGGCACCGGCACCGCACCATTCTTCCCAAACACAGACTCTCATTCCCTGCCTGCTCCTGACTGGGGCTGAGCCATGCTTTTCACCCACAGCATCGAGACAAGGCAAGGCTCTCCTTTCTCACACTCTGCAATGCCCACCATCACCAGCCCCTCTGGGGAAGTTGTTGTTGCTGCAACTCCCAACAGTCTTCCCAGTGGCTCAACCACGGATGCCGTCATGCCCTCATCTCCTACAGACACCATCCATGGTCCAAAGGACCCTGTACCTCCAGTCTTTGTTACCATAGTAACGCTTCTGCATAGTGGTCCTCATGCCCAGGGTGAATATTTCAACAGTCTCTGACAAATAAGGACTTACCCTTATTTATTTGCCTTTACCGCTAAGCCTTTTAACCTCACCCATGGGTGTCCTGCCAACACTCTCAGTCCCAGAACTCCTCTGCCTGCCTCCTTCTCCCATAACCCTTGTCAAGGTTAGCATTGTCTTCACATTCTCCTCTGCTATGCAAAGCCGTTTGAGGACAAGGAGCATGGTTTATGCATGAGGGTTTTCTCCTCAGGATAGATTGCAAGGCTGGGTTTACAGTGAATGTCCTAAAGAGGTATACAGAAACAATCTTCATAAATTATCCCAGTCTGTAGATTAATCATTTTTTATCTCCCTCTACCTCTCACTAGGACCTCCTCTCAGATGGCACATTAACTAAACTGTACCAAAGGGAAAGAATTTGGAAGCTACACACAGTTCGCTATAAAGGGATTTAGTATCTTGTACAAATATTTAAAAAGGCTTGAACATCATTGGTTGGGGACAATGGCAGTGATTTCCGGGCAGGTGACTACAACAATGGACAGAGAAAACGGAACAGGAAAGCCAAAGCCATGGTAACCAGTCATTTTTGAGTCCAGAGAGACAAGAAATAAGTGTTCCGCTCTAGAGGTGAGGGGCCCTGTGGGGAATGTGAGGAATGATGTTGTTAATCCAAAATCCCACGCCCTCAAAAAGCCAGATCTTAATTATCCTACATATCTTACAAAATTGGGGCCAGTGACGAAAAGAACAAGCCACAGAAATTCACCCTTGGCTCTCAACCAACAGTGGAACCATAACCATCACCTCAAAGTCTGTTTGCTGTTCAACAGGCAATTCCGAGACCTAAAGAATCACTGACACATCCCAGGAGCTCCCCGGCTCAGAAGCCAAGCCACAGGGTTAGGAACACTAGCCAGTGTTCTGCTCTGGTACACTCTGTCCCTGCCCAAATCTGCTGCCAAAATTAGCTTTGCTCATTAATCTCATGTAAATTATCTCCTTGTCACAGCTGGGATCCTTTATCAGAACAGTAGACATTCGAGTTTGCAGAAGTGAGATGATTTCTGTCCCCTTGGAATTCCCTGGAACACTAAGTCATGACCCAGAGATCTGAATGAGGCTAGGAAACTTCCAAAGACATCTGAAAAAACAGAGTTCCAAGGAACAGCTCTGCCTAAAGGGTGTAAGAGTCAGGTATTAAAAGACAAAACAAACAAACAATAAAACAACAAAAAAAGTCTTTGGAATACTTACTGAACTCTGTGTGTGTGTCTGTGCATGCACACTCTGTGTGTGTACACTCTCGTGCATGCACACGTATGTGCATAATGCACTCACATATGTGGAGGTCTGGGGTTGCCCTCCTCCTCTGCTCTCCACCTTCCTTTTTGAGATAATGATCCTCTCTCCAACCTGGAACTCACGACTCAGCAGGACTGGCCAGATGGGCAAGCTCTAGGGATCTTCCTGTCTCTGCCTTCATCAACACTGTAGTTACAACTGCATGCCACTGAGCCTGGCTTTTAACTTGAGTGCTGGGAATCCAAACACGGGTCCTCCTGTTTGCACAGCAAGTTCATCAAGTCTATCTGTTGTGTTTTTCTGCGATTCTGTCTAAGGATTCAAATGTTCATTAGGTGCAGATACTAAAGTCCGTTCCCCGCCCCCCTCCCCCAGTCCCTACCGTTAGAGAGTGTCAGGTCTAGGAAAAGACTGGCCTGAGAACTAACAAATACACTAATCACACTCATCCTCTAATGAAAGAGCACGAGGAGGAAAGCTACCTTACCCAGCCTGGTCCTCCAGAGAAGACCCTCAGGAGATATGATGACTTGAGTGCTGGCTCAACAATGATTGAGCGCCCGCAGACACGGCACTTCTGCAAGAAGGTGCACAAAGAGGAGGTGCCAGGTTGATCTGAGGCCATTCGCTCCAATTTGCTTCTCTGCTGTGACAAAACACTGACCAAATGCAACTGGGGGAGGAAAGGGTTTATTTGACTCGCAGGTTCCTACTGTCTATCCATGAAGGAGGCCAACGCAAGAACTCAAGGCAGGGACCTGTAACAAGCCACAGAGGAGCACAGTTTGTTATCTTGCTTTCCCTGGCTTGCTCACCTACCTTTCTTAGAGGTCCGAGGCCCACCTGCCCAAGGATGGCACCTGCCGCCAACAGTGGGCTGGGTCCACTTGCATCAATTACCGACAGACACGCCCATAGGCCAATCGGATAGAGGCTAATTGTTCTGTTGAGATTCTCTCTTCCCAGATGCATCAAATTGATGGAAACCATAACAACAACTGGCAAAGTACACTCCCTTGGTATGGCATTATTATGCCCATTTCAAAGATGGAGGAAGTGAGATGGCCACCATCTCTGCCCCCAGGCAGCCCAGTGAGTTGGGACTGAGGAACCGTGTCAGGATGTGAAGCAGAGCCCCTGCCAGCTTCAGGGGATGTCCTCTGGTGGCAGAGCATCCTGTTCCTGACATTTGTAACTGCCCCTTTAAGGAGTCCAGGAGCGTGGTGGTTTGTACCAGAATAGTCCCCATAGACTCATTTGAATGCTCATGGAGCAGCATTAGGAGGTGTGGCCTTGTTGGAGTGGGTGTGGCCTTGTTGGATGATGTGAGTCAATGGGGTGGGCTTGGGGGTTTCAAATGCTCAAGCCAGACCCAGTGTCTCTCGCTCTCCTTCTCTCTCTCTTTCTACTGCCTGTGGATCTAGATAGAATGTTCAACAGATGAAGGTGCTTGTTCAGCCTAATGACCTGAGTTCAATCCACAGAGCCTACATGTACAAAGGAGAGAAATGACTCCTAAAAAATGTCCTCAGATCTTTCACAAGCATGGTGTGGCATGTGAGCATGCATGCACATGCGCGCACACACACACACACAGCTAATGTAAAAAATAAATAAATAAGATTTCAGAAAAGGAAGAGATACATTGGATAGCAAAGCAGAGTTCCTGGGAAGACAAGAGCTAGAGCTAAACAACACAGGTTACATCTGTTCAGACAAAAGCAGACTTTGTTTTATTGGTTCCCAGCCCACGCTCAGAGGCTCATTTAGTGAGGCATCATATCCCAGAAGCACACACCTCTGAACAACACAGTCTGATGACAGCAGCTGCAGTCCTGGACAGGGCTGAAAGAAGCATGAGCTGAGAAGCCCTTCTCCATCTGTCTGTATGGACCAGTTCATGTCATGTGTTCTCTGATTCACAGCTCCACATGGAAGGCTCTGCCTCGGAAACCACTGTCTTAGGGTCCCCAGAGGTGGAGTCCCAAATGGGATTGCCCCTTGGTGAAGTTGCCCCTTTCCACTCACAGTTGTGATCACAGCATAGGTCAGCATCTGAAGTATTCCTGTCTATAGCCTGTCCGGGAGAGGTACAAGCTGGGACTCACATCCCTCCCTTATGGCGGAGAAATAATTGGTCTTGTACTGCACCATTCCACTAGACAAAGCAATAGGCCTCCTCACTGTCCGCTGTGCCCTTGACAGAGCTCTTATCATCACCGGACACATTTGTCACATGGAGGCAACAGCTACACATCCTTTGCCCTTTAAAACCTGCAGGACACATTTCTATAATAATGGCTAGAGGTAGGGTACAGATTAGGACTCCCAAGCCCCTAATCCTCATTTCCCAGTGTAACTCCTGTCCCCAGGAGGCTATAAGATTATTGAAAAGAAGAAACAGACTCCAAGAAACTGGAATTTCCCCAGGAATCTCATTCAGAGAGAAGAAAGAGGCTGAAACCCAAACCCAGCCAGAGGGGGAACTATCTCCTAGAAAAGGATTTCGTGGGGCCTGACAGCTTGTCAGACCACCTTGCAGAAAGAGACCGTCACTACACCTGGAAACAGTGATGATCAACACTGGACAGGACCCCACAGCTGTGCAAACCAGGGAAATAAGGGGCTGCTGGGCCACTATCTTTGTTTCTCTTCCCAATATGCACACATTAAATTAGTCTCCTTTCTCTGCCTATCACTATAACTTGCCTCTTTAACTGGCTTATTGTGGGCAGGTAACTTGTTAAAACACCTGAGACCTGGGCTCTGACCCTCACAACTACAGCGACACCCGGCTCTATCCATCCAAGCAGAGAACTGGGCAGGGTTCCCTGCACTCCAGATTCTGCTCTTACTTGAACTAGAAACTGTCAGCTGGCCAAGACTGGGTAAGGGGGAGTCTTGAAGCTAGGCCTTCTGGGGGCAGAGAGGTGCCTTGAGTCATTCTTAAAGGAAAACTGTGTGGCTTGCTCCAGTTGCTCTACTCATTTGCCCCTTGTTTCTGGGCTTTCTTTGCATTCCAGCTATGTGAGCCCCTGTCCATCATTTGACATCTCTAAGACTCCCCTAGAATTAAACACTCTCAAAACCCTTCTTTCAGGCAGGTATGGGTCAGAAACACCCGGAGGAAACATTATTGCAGGAATGTACAACATCTTTATCATTGGCATCTGCAGATGTGTTGGGTGGCACACATAGCTTTCCTCCAATGCTTGAGTGCCACACCACATGCAGTAGATTCTGTGTGACAAGTTCCACAGGCTGAGGTGATAGCTTCCAAAGAAGGAGGTCTCCTGGAAACGGTTGTGGAACTCTTGGCCGGAGGAAAATACTGAGCGTAGTTCTCTTGGCAATCTGTCCCTCTATTCTTTCTCTCATATCAACGAAATGCTCCTGAGAGCCTATGCCGACGTTTTACACAAAAGCTACAAGTGAGAAACCGTCCTCTGAGACGTGGTCACTGACCGTGACCTCGTCTCCAGGAAAACCAGAGCTTTTCAAATCATTCACGTCATTCACATAAGTACAAATAGTATTGATGGAACCTTTCCCACATGTGGCTGTACATGTGTAACTGAGAATAGGTTTAAACATTTGGTAAAGAAAGCCTTTTGATAGGAAAAAGTCAAAATAGCTCACTATTTTAAAGATTCTTAAGAGCTAGGCAACAAATATTAAACAATATTAATATTAAACAATAACTGACCATTTGTTCTATTTGGATTTGCTTCAATGAATACAATCTCTGAGAAGCTATTCTTTATCTTGGATGAAAAGCCTGGCTTGAAAGCTGCAAAATACACTCAGATTCAAACTGCCTCTGTGTTTGTTTCTGTTTGTCATCACCAAATCCTTACCCACCTGATCTTCGAGAACCCTCGTCCCAGGGACCCCCATACCTGGCTGGAGCTGTCTGTGGCACTTGAGGCCAGGGCACCAAAGGACATAATAAATACATTGTGTTGTTCAGGGATATTTGCTTTTTAGGGAAAAGGTCATTAGCCATAATGACTTAAGGGTAGTCTTGGACATCATGGCAGATGACAAGAAGGTACTTTGCACCACGAATGTCCTACCACTTACCTCAGGGAGCTGTGGTTGTAAATACCCCTTCTCCCTGTCCCATATGGTCAGCCAGGGGTCACTTATTTTTCCTCTGAAATAAAAATCTCCTTCTCCAGCTGCTGAGAAGAAAGAACAAAGCAGCTAGCTGGCTATTATTCAAGAACAAAGCTGAGCATTATTTTAACAGGTTCAAAGCTATTATCTCCACAGGACACAAGCTGCGGTGTGAGCTTCCTTCATCCATGGGCTCCCTGTCTGTCCTCGATCCTTAGAGAGTGTGTTGTTCCTCTCACTGGAGCAACACCAAAGGAAACTGGAGAGAGGTTTGCCACAGCCATGGCTCCTTCCTTCCCAAAGACATTAGCATCATCTGTCTCCTGAGACCCCAAAACAGATGAGAGAGGACTTTGGCAGCCGTCTTTCACTTGGAACAGGAGTAGTACAACTCCCTCAATTTCACTACCATCCAGCTTGCAGACATCTTTGCTGCTGAGAATCTTCAAGAATTTACAGACAAAATACAGGACATTCAGTTCAATCTGAATTTCAAATAAGCAGCAAATGACTTTTAGTATATCTTAAATATCACATGTTTAGATATTTTTAAAATGATCCACTCTTCATCTCAAATTCAAATTGGAGTGTCCTATATTTTCATGTGCTAAATCTGGCAGCTCATCACACCGTACCTCTCCTCTCCATCCATCCCTGGCCATGACTCAGCCTTGTACAGGCCTCATGAAGTACAGCAGAATTCCTTGGATATGGAAGAAGATCTGGGGGGATGGGTTCAACCAGATATGTATAAGAATATGTTGTGTTAAGTGACAGGTAGCAGAGCTAACCCTCACCTAGAGTCAGACAAACTACTCCAGGCCTGCTTGTCTAAAATGACCCTGAACATATGGAAAGCAGAGGATCAGGACCCCCAACCATCGCCAGGGAGAAAGAAGGCCATTAGGACATTCTCCCACTCACTCCTGCCTCAGGGTACCAGCCTGATACTTACCTAGTAGAATACTAGATAGCCAGCAAATGCAGCAAATGAAAGGTTGTCCTCAGAGGCTCACAGTCGGCTAGCCACTCATTCCTTTGTTAAAGACATCCATTGCTTTTCTCACATGCCAAACTCTATGCAAGGTATGAAACAAAAAGCTCAGTAAAGAACCATCTTTCCACGCAAAGGCTTACAGACAGAAACAAGAGACCCTAAGGATGCCACGGTGCATCTTGAAATGTTTCAGCCAGGGCTGACTTTGCTCCCAGAGGACATTTGTCATATCTAGAGACATCTTTGTTAGTCACAGATTGGGTGAGGGTTCTAACTGGTATCTAAAGGCCAGGGACACAGCTAAATACCCCCCCCCACTTAGTACAACAAGCCCCCCATGGTGAAGGACCATCCAGCTCAAAATGTCAGTGGTGCCAGGCTGGGAATCTCGAGGGAATATGTGGTGATATGGTCAGTTTGATCTGGCCAGCTCCATATCTGGGCCCCCTCAGTCATGCCTGTTCTTTCCCAACCTCCCATCGATGCCTGGCTTTCTCCCCTCAGCCAGTTGCTTTTACCTCTGTAGCTTCAGCTTCATCTACAGAACAGAGTCCAGAAGTCTAAGCTCTACATCTCTCCCACTCTGAGAGTCTATGGTTTACTGGGCCCATGTTTGTTCTTCCGCTGAACTCTGTTCCCAACAGGATAATGCTGGGGCCAGGGACTCTGCCCTGCTTCAGGTCAGGGAGATAAACTAGCTTCCTGTGCTGATATGAGCATAAATCAAGGAGGAAGCCCAAATACCCTGGCTCAGGACTGTTCTATCACAACTAAACCTTCCCCATCAATACTCAAGAGCCATTGCCTCTCGGGTCTGCAGAAAAGGTTTGAGTGAATGAAACAGAGGGAAATTTTACCCAGATGCTATTTCCATGGTTAGATCCAACCACAAATGATACGTTATCCCCTTTCAGGGGGGTCTGAGGCAGTGATGGGGCAGGAGGGGTCCGCCCAATGGTGTGGGGCAGTGAATTATGGAGGGGAAGTGTCTCTAGGTGGGCAGCCTCAGAGGGGACCTCTTGTCGTGTCTCCTTGAAGACAGGGTAGACTGGACTCTTAGCTACATGTTTAAGACTATACTGTGTGTGAATCAGACACCCAGAAACTCATTCCTGTTCCCTTTCTCCTGTGATGTTTTCTGAGCTTGTTTGCCTAACAGGAAGACCCTGTCAGGGCTGGCAGGCTGGAAAAGAAGAGCAGGTAGGAAACACAGAGGAGCCAAGGGCTGAGAGAAGGCGTCCAGGAGTTCCAGAATACAACGCCACCTCAGTACCCAAGCAGGGCTAACTGTCACCAGAGAGGCAGGAAAAGGCAGCAAGGGCAGGGTGACTTTGGCAGAGACCCTGGTTCCAGTGTCACTGGACTCACTGTTCCCGTGGAGGAGCATTCAGGCCTGCAACTGGAACGCCTTTGTGTCCCCCCCCCACTGACACCCAGGAGCCATCTGAGGTAAGCAGTCTGAAAGCAATGAAAAAAATAAGCCCTTTTAACAGAAAGAAATAACTAAATCCCAGACACATTCAGTAACACGCCCAAGTTACTTCAGCTGCTAGACTAGAGGGAACCCTTCAATATGGCTTCATGGAAACCACAGACAACAAATGTTCCCAACTCAGCTAGACACATATCTTTCATTTGATTGTGCGTGCGTGCGTGCGTGCGTGCGTGTGTGTGTGTGTGTGTGTGTGTGTGTGTGTGTGTGTTGGTTCCCCTGGAGCTGGACTTAGAGGAAGTTATGGGTTGCTGGATGTGGATGCTGCAAGCCAAACTCAGGTCATCTGGAAGAGTAGCAAGCCTTCTCAACAGCTGATCCATCAGTGCCTGGGGAGCAGATCTTACGTGTACAGTTCGGTGATGTCCACATGCATGCACACTTGGGCAGTGTGCATGGAGATCAACATAGAAATCATTATCACCCTGGAAAATCCCCTCATCCTGCTTTACTCAAGAGCCAACCTTCTCCATGAATACCTTTGTTTTACGTCTATCATGACAGTTTAATTTAATCTAGTCCTCACATTGCCAGTCTTTTATTCTTTTCTCTAATATACTTTCTGTGTTGTGGTGACATTTGTGGGATAGTGCATTTATCCATCCTCTTATTGACAGTGTTTGGGTTGTTTTTAGGTTTTGGCTTTTATGGTTATTTGTTCTAAAGATAAGAATTGGGTGGGGACTCAGTGTTGTTGATGATGATGTTAACTTATCCTGGCTTTAATTCCTCTCCAAACAAAAGCTAATCAAGTCATCCTCCATAGGATTCAGGGAAAGAATGAGTCAGGAAGATGTGCTAGATACCCCTAGAAGATCTTTCCAGCCATAAACCCTCTAATGTCCCGACACAGAGGGAGGTTTCCTCTACAAAGGGACAGGACCTATGCACCTGAAAACTCACCAGCTAAGACCAGGGGTTTTACTCAAGCTTAAGAAACATGTCAATTTTTCTTCATCTCTTCAGATGGCATTTATTCCCCAGTCAAGGAGAAAAGAAAATGATCTTCTCCACACACCCTCACCCCCCCCAACCAAGACCAGCTTCAAAACAAACAAACAAACCCACCTGCTTTGGTTTAAATATCGTTTTCCCCTTCAGAACTCATGCTGACTTCACTATCTCAGAGATAGACACAGGGCAGCATTGAGGGGGCATCTGGGAGTGAGTTGGGTTTGCAAGAAGAATGAACACTTTTCACCTGGAAACAGGCTCTCAGTCTCCCAAGACTGGATTGGTTAGCACAAGAATGGGTCATTATGAAGCAAGCCTGAGATGCCCTCTCTTCCTCCCTTTCTCCATCTTCCTCCCATGTCTCCTTGTCCTTCTATTTCTCACAGTGGAGCTCTTATCAGAGCCAGGCTAATGCTGGTACCATGCTCTTAAAACTCCCAGAACCCCAAACCAAAAGATATATCTTTTCATTGTAAGTTACCTAACTTCAGGTATTCTGTGAAAGCAGCAGAAAATGGGTTGTTACTCTATTGCCTCCATGGAAATCAACAGCAGTTTCTCCTGAGGATGTATGGAAAAGAACAAAGTCCACAGAAGAGCAATAGACCTGGTCTCCCTCCAAACTCATTCATTGGGCACACGTCCTGCATCCTAGCCAACTCTTATCCTGATTATGTGTTTTTCTAACCCTGCCGAACTTAAGTGCAACATACAACCTTACTCCATCACAGAGGGAGGCAACCATGGACATTCGAAGAAAACAGCAAACCATCACTTGAATAATGCACACAATTTTAAAAAATCATTTTGCTGAAGACTTAGTCTATGAGGGTCTACTAATCCATGAGCACTAAACTACCCAAAGTCAGAATTACCACATGTGTGAGGACATAGTATCTTTCACGGGCACCCACCAAATGCCTACAGCGGTCATCTATGAATGTTGGCTTGTCAGGATCTAGAACTACCAAGGAGACAAGCCCCTGGGCATGTCTGTGATGGATTATAAAGATCAGATTCCCTGAGGTAGAGAGACTCATCCTCCATGCCATGTACTAGAGTTCCCTATTGATTAGAAACTAGAAAGAGGGGCTGAAGAGACGGGCTCACTGGTTGAAAGCACTGGCTGATCTTGCCCAGGTTTGGTTCCCAGCATCTACATGCTGGCTGACCACCATCTGTAATTCCAGTTCCAAGGGATCTGATGGCCTTCCTGGATACCAGGCACTAACATAGAGCACGTGTGTGTGTGTGTGTGTGTGTGTGTGTGTGTGTGTGTGTGTGCGCGCATATTCGCTCGTGCAAGCTAACATACATATAAAATAAATAAATCTAAAAAGGAATATGATCTACAGATAAGACCATTATCCATCTCTGTGCTTCTTGACTGAAGAAGCATGTGACCAGCCACACCCCTGCCCCCTTTAAGTTGCTTCTTGTCGGGTATTTGGTCACAGCTTTAAGAAAAGTAACTAACATGCCTACTGAGGTCCCCCGGCTGCAGCCAAAACACCATCTGCAGGATGTAGAGGCACCAACTCCACCCCATTCCCTTCCGGCTCCCCCTTGATCTCTCCTCCCCACCCTCCTCTCCTCCTGTGGTAGCTAGTCCCTGCTCCCTACTGACCTCTGTCCTTTGTGGGCTCTGGAGAAGAGGATAAAGAGCAACGAAATGTAGACGTGGCTGCCAAAGATCGGCTCAAACTGTTCAGGTCCCCATGTTCCCCTTTAGAACTGCTGTTCCCTCAACATCTCCCGACACGTGCCTAGGTCTTCAGCTGACCCAGTACCTCAGTTTCCCCTAGTTCCATTGGGGTCAAGGCAGCATCACAGCCTCCTGGTTTGCTAAGGTCAGGGAGGAAATAGTTCTGGTCTGTAACTGTCCTATCTCTAACTGGACTCACACAAAAACCACATTTTCCCATCAGCCAACGGCATCCAGCTCCAATCCATCCCTGCCAGGGCTCCAAGCACCAGAGTGTTTTTCTAACCCCTCCCGCCACCCTCCAAATTCAGAAGAGGGAAAAGAAAGGTTTTCTTACATTTGATGGTGAATGAAAATAAACCAATTGTTAGTTTCTTACCCAAAATCAGATTCAGAAACGAACTGGTCCTAGGCTGGATTTGACTGCTATGGACAAATGTGAAATTGCTTTGGAGGTGTTTCTGGAAATTCACGGATAGAGGCCAGGAGACAAGCTGCTGGGCTGTGGTTATTGGCATGGCAATTCAAGGCGGGAAATGCCTTACATAACTGGGAGCAGGGTACTCCAGCTCCTCCCTGGGCTCTCTCCTGTTCCCAGACTGCTACCCACTGTGGCTAACTATCTGACATCCACTTACTGTACGTTACAGCAAGTGCTCACGCCGATTCTTCTAGGCCAGACTCCAGGGGAGAAGATAAGAAAGACACTACCATTTTCTCCACAAAGTCTTCTATGTAACACAGTCAATGAGCAACCAAGATATTCTCTCCAGCGAACTTTCCGTTCTAGAATATTCCTTCTGGAATCACCCCACCCCCACCTCTCACCTCGCTGACTAGACACACATACACACACACATACTCACACATGCACGCACACACGCAAAGGAAGAAAGGAAGGGAGACAGTCAGTTAGTCAGTGTAGGCTAGCTGCTACAACAAACCCCAACATCTTAGTGAATTAGCACAATGATAGTTTCACATTTGCTCACACTTAACATCTGCTGATCTTGCCAAATTGGATTATGACTACAAAGGGTTTTGATTGCTTAGGGTTTTCTTGTTGTTTGTTTTCTAAATTATATTTCTTGCTTTCTAAGTCACAATTGTTTGGGGAACAGGAGCTTGTACTTTTTTATGGAACCGAGAGATTCTTCTTTACAGTTTGGAGCATAAAGAACAGATCCCAGAGTGCATTGTGTGAGCCCCCACAAAGCTGGCAGATCTGGTCCAAAGTATTCAGCAAGCCCAGCCATTGGTGAGCCTACCGCTTCCTCCACGGACACACTGCTCTGGCAAGCAGAGCTTCCAGCAACAGCTAGGTACTCCAGCCTCACAGACACGGGAGATGAATTATCCAAAGGACAAATGCACCTGGCAGGGAATATTCTTCACACGTGGACATTGCGGGACGACATTCTGGCACGGCTTGGCACAAGCCTACGTGTCACTGAGTCATTGATGCCGGAAGTGCTTGAGGCTGGATGACTCTTCTGAATTTGAAGTCTGGTGCTTTGTAACTTCGGCTGTGTTCCTATTGTCATACCAGGTTACCTCACTTACGGGTTTAAAATAGAATCCAGACCAAAGGTGCTGGCTGTGTAGACAAAGAGGGAGGGTTGAGTAGACTCAGGCTCCGGGTTCCAAGCCAAAAGGGAAGGCTGGAAGCTGGCACAGGCATACTCGCTGTTCCAAACCTGTGAGTCTCTCCTTATATTCATCTGCTCGCTCATTCGACACTTTTCCTACAGACTGAATGGGCCTGTTCATCCTCGCCTTGGCCATGCCTCTCTGTGTCCAGGTGGGTGACTTCTGACGATCACTACACCAGCCTCGCTTGCCTTTTGTCTGCCAGATGGGTCAGGGTATTAGGAGGCAAGGGGTGGAAGGTGAAGGGCCTAGAGAGTGACAGCAAGAGAATAGCAAGACCTAAGGTGGCCCAGCCTCAGAGCAGGGCAGAAAACATCCAGGGATGTTTGCAGATTTACAAAACAAAGTTCTATGAGAAATCAGGGGACCAGAAGCCAGCAAGTATCAGAGCCAGGAGGATTAACTTCTTGAGATGCAATCATGTGATGGGCTAGCTCGCACAAGGTACCCAAGAGCCCACTGTTAGTGTTTCAGAACCTTGCATGCTGCTTTTTAAACCATTTGGTAACTTCGGGTCAGCCTTGGTGGGAGTATTTTCACCAAGAAATAGGCAAGCAAATTAGGGCTTTTTCCCACTACCTGAGAGCTGGCTTACCAATCATACCACTTAAGGGTTCTCAAAACAAAAGGCTGTGAGACAGGCTAGAGGATTAATTTTGCAAGCAGAATCCTATGGCTCAGGCTGAAACCCCAGCTCTCCAACAGGTGATCCTAAGCAGATTCCTCGACCCGTCTGAGCCTGTCTTCAGGGGTACATGGTACCTATGCACTGAATGCTTAGCCCGTAGCAGGCTTTGGTCTCGGCGCTTACATACATTAGTTCATCAATTCCTAAGAACAATCCCTGGAAATCTCACTGTGACTGGCAGTGTAACAGGAGCAAACAGCCTGGCCTGAGACCCTGGCCTGGCTTCCAGCTCTACACTGTCTGATACGGCAGTCGCCAGCCACTTCACACTGCAAAGGACTTCAGTTTGGTAAATTGAAATTGAAGTATGTGATGTGAGACACATGTAAGACATTTCAGAGATTTTTGTTGTGTGTGTGTGTGTGTGTGTGATATGCCTTGTTAATGCTATATTGATTATATGCGGAAATGATACTTTGGTACATTAAATAAGTGGAATTAGATTTAACTACCCCTGTTTCTTTGTCTTTAGAGGGGCTGATGGAGTTTGTAATGACATCTGTGACTCGGATGTCTATGAGGAGTGCTGCCCCAGACTGATCTCATCTCCTGTTGCAAGCACTGAGTCTGGCATGGAACCCCAAACACACTAAACACCTGGGGGCCATTATTCATCTTAGTGACATCAGTGGCATTCACTGTGTAGCTCTAGAAGAAGTAAGGGAGAGCTCATGGTGTCCTCTCTGGCCGCCCACTTATCCTGGTCACTATCTCCACAGGCTAGAAAGCCTGAGGTAGAAGATCCTTCACAGTTCTTCAAGCTTTGGTATTCTCCTCGGGAGGTCAGAGAAGGTGGAGAAATGGTATGTAATTAAAGACATCATTAAGGCATGTCTACAACAGTACTCCCATGTTGGTGAGCCTGTACATGTTTGGGGGGCAAGTGAGCATGCACATGTACATACATGTGCGATCAATGTTAGCTATCTTCCTCAATCACTGTCAGCCTTATTCGTTGAGATATCAAGCCTGGAGCTCACCAATTCAGGTAGACTGGCTGGTGAGTGAGCCCTGGGCATCTCCTGTCCCTGCCTCCACAGCACTGAGGTTATAAACCTGCACTGCTGTTCCTGTTTACTTCGTGAGTTTTGGGGGGACATGTTAAACTCAGGCTTCATGCTTTCATGGCAAGCCCTTTGTCTGCTGAGCGCTGAGCAAAATCCCCAATACTTTTTAAATGGCCATGGGAAAAGCGCTCCTGTTTTGAGAGAAGTGACTTGGTCCCTGATCTGGGTACAACACAGAGAGGTTCAGTGGCCCCAAGGGTCATGTTATAAGCTTGGTCCCCAGTGTAATGGGGTTACAATATAGTAGAACCTTCAAGATGGAGGGAAGGCTTGATGTAAAGTAACTACGTCATTGGGGCATTGCCCTTGGAATGGATTAATGTAGCTCTTTGGGGAGCCTGGTTAGTTACCTTGAAAGGTTTGTGCAAAACAGACAAAGCCTGACCCTGAAGCCCTCTGGCTCCTGGATCACCATGAAATGTCTTCCATTCCCCACTGGGGTGTCTTCTGCCATCAGATCCTAACCAGAACTATGTAGAAGCCAGTGTAATGCTCTTGGCCCTCCAAAGGAATAAGCTAAATGGACTTCTTTTCTTTACTAATTATCTAGCCTTGGGTATTTTTGTCATAGCTATGGAAAGCACCTAACACACGCGTCATGGGTGTGAAACGGGCACTCATCCTTCCTTAGCCTCCTGTGTTATCAACTGTGGAGGCTCGTAAAGCAAGACCTATTTTCCATGGCACCTGTCCATTTATGCTCCTCACAATCTGCCAGCTCCCCACCTACCCAGAACCTAGGAAAGGTGCCAGACCCCAAGATCCACAAGTCTAGCCCCAGGGAAGCCTAGCACAGACACTCCACCCCAGCACTACAATGACCACGCTGTCCTACAGGCAACTCTGAGCTCCACCAGTCCTGCTGTCTGCCAGGCAACCTCCCAGCTCTTCTTCCAGCCCTCAGTCCTGGCTCTGAAATAGTACTGGGCGGGGTGGGGGGGGCTGGGGTGGTGGTGGAGGGATGGACAGCCAACTTCTCGCCGGGCTCTCTAACAAGTTCCGCTGGTCTGTTTGTTAAAGAAAAATTCCAGTGGGCGCATCCAACACATGGAACTCAAGTACAAAAATTATATTTATCCAGCCCACTGCCAGAGAGATCACATGCCCCGTGAGTCACTCCAGATGTGCTTAAAAACAGAGCCTCTGTGTGGAAGCCCAGTCCCCCAATCCCAGAGAGACTTAGGTTAGGAGAGGTACCAACTTCTGTCCCACCCAGGAGGCAGCATCCGCCTCCACCCTGTGGAGCCAGGGAGGGGCCCTTGCTGCCCTTCTAGAAAAAAAAAAAAAAAAAGCAGTGAGAACTCCGTTATCCCACAGAAAAGAACTCAGGGCCCACCTGTAGCTCCCAGGGTCTCACAGGGATAGAAGGTCAGTTTTCCTCCCTTCTGGAAGATGCTCTGGAAGGTCCTGATGCTGCTGTCGCTGTTCTCCAGCACCCAGGCTACCGAGTCCCGCAGATGGAACAGGGGTGAGTTGTTTCTATTCACGTGTTTCTCTGCCGCTCATTCATCTTTCCAGAATAGGATTGTGGCTGAGGAGTGGTGTCAGGGGTTGGGGGGAGGATCAGAAGAAGCCCTGTTGCTGCTTTGTAAACCAACTTTGCCAGTGCTCTCTGCTTGCTGGCATGCTCCTTTTTGGTAAAAGGTGATGGGAAACTGACCCTGGAAAAACATCAAAGCAGATGATTTGGGAGCCCGACGCAGGGCAGGTTGAGAACCCGTAGGATTGCCCCTGCTGGGGAGCTGGAATGCTCTTGACTGCTTCAGAGAATGGGGACAGTGTCTGTGCAGATCCATGCGGGGACTGCTTGGACCCCTGGGAGACAGTCAAGTTCTGTGTGACGCAAGGGTGGCCACTGGGATGCAGGCAGCTGCTACCTGAGGGACTAAACAGAGATGCTTGGCTACACTGGCCAAGAATGAGGCTTCCACACTGCTGTGGATGAGTTTTTGCAGCCAGGTAGAGCTGCTGTAAGAATAAAAGAAGGTGTGTGGGCATCCGTCCAGTGTGTTTAGCTCCTGCCTGCCTGCCTCTTCCATCAACCCATCATGTGCAAAACGCTTTCCTTTCCTGCTGATGTCCCCTCCCTCCCCTCGGGATGTCCAGGGTGGCACCTCCACTCCACTCTGTGCCCTGGCGCTGACTGTGCTTGGCAGGTGATGGGAGCCTATCAAGTCAGCTAGCTTATCGCCATCAGGAAGTGAGTGCTTCCCACCCCATGCCAGCCTGAAGGGAAATCTTTCCACTGCCTCAAGTCAGCTGAGTTCACAGTCTCAGAAAGATCTGGAAAAACCGTGTTCCTCAAGTCAATCCACAAGCTCTTTATAGAGACCCCAACTGGCGTGAGGATTGGCATGGTGACATGGATGTGCCCCTCCTTCTCAGAGACAATGTCAGGGAAGGAAAGAGTGGCCTGTGCTGCAGCTCTGCATGGCAGAGAGGAGGCAAAGGCACCTATCTTTTATGTTGTAATCCTTGTGACTAACCCTGATTATTAAGGACTAGCCATGCCTCTGAATAGAGCTAGGGAGTGAGTGTTGCTGAGATGTAAATAACAGACTTTTCTCTCTCACACACACATACATACATACACACACATACACAGACATACACACATATACATACATACACACATACACAGACATACACACATATAATACACACATATACAAACACACACACACACACACACACACCTGTTCATCGTGTGCACAGTCACACTTGGGGGTGGAAAGCAGAGAGATCTTAGAATTGGATTCTGTCACTTACTCTGGTCACACCAGGAGCACAAATTAATTTGCCTATTCAGAGGAGACAACGGCATATACTCTTCTGAAGGCATAGACTGTCTGGAAGCCAAGAGACGACTGGACATGTGACAAGGCTGATAAACATGGCAGCTGCTTCGGGAGCTGGACTAGGAGAGTTCAGCTCTGCCTCTAACGAGCCAGCTGCTCCATCTCTGGAAGACTCCTAGTTTCCCTGGCTGTTCTTAGCAGGTAGCGTCTTAACAGCTGCAAAACTTTGAAGGCCATATTCAAAGATAATGCTTTGAAAATGATGAAACACTATATAAATGTCAGTGGCTATATCACTTAAAATTATTCATTAATTAAAAGGTTGAGGCTCTCAACAGAGGTTTGATAGCCACACCTGAGGCTCTTTGGGGAAGGCTTTCCCAACAGCCCTCGGGTTCTAGGAAGGATCAAGGCCAACACAAATGACCAAGAGGCCATTATTATGTGAAGGGCTAAATTTATGGTTTTTAAGGCTGTGTTCAGAGGCAACAGATGATATGGAGTCCTTCCAAGTTTCATCAAAACTCTTCTGTGTATCTGTTTTTTATTTTTCCTTTGTCTTAAACATTTTTTGCCAAAGAACACAATTCTTGTGACTTTCAGGTGGGCTCAGTTAATAGAGCTTTCCCATGCAAGCATGAGGCTCTGAGTGACCCCAGAATCTGTATAGAAATGCTGGGTGTGGCTGTCTGTGATTGTAATCCTAGCGTACTGCACTGCGGAGGCTGAGGTAGAAGAATCCCGGAGTTCACCGCCCACCAGCCTAGGCCAATGGTGAGCTCCAGGCCAATGAGACATATTCTGTCTCAAGGAAGATGGGCAGCTCCTGAGGGTGACATTCTCAAGGCTGTCCACACACACAGACACACACACACACACACACACACACACACACATACACACACACACATATACACACACACACACACACTAAAAGGAATAAGGGTTTCTCACAGGTATTGTCCCTTCTATCTTATCTTACTCCACCCTGCTTTCAATGAATTCCCTAAAATGAGTTTGAGGGAATAAGGCTGTCTACCTCCATCTTCCCCCCACATTCCGCAAACCCGACTCCTCTAAATAGAAAGAAACCCAAAAGGAGTCCACCCACCGTCAGGACACCTCTCCCCCCTTCTCCCACCCTCTCCCTAAGAAGTGCTCTCCAGGGCTCCCCCCAGCATAGGAAACTCCACAGCAAGATCCAGGGTGGCCATCCCCACCCTCCCAGCATGATGAAATCCCAATGACACGCCTGTGGCTACTGTGGTTAGCAGGGCCAGCCCGAGGACACTGACCTACACACACGGCCCACATCCTAGCATCTCAGAGCAATATTTGAAGGGAGAAGACTTGCCTGACTTTAAAAAGCTAAATAATAATAATAATAACCAATAAGCAGAGCCATATTGTTAGTAGATGCATATAATTTATTTCTATTTCCTTACATTGATTTACATATGTATACATACATACATACATACATACATACATACATACATACATACATATCCATGTGTATGTGTACCACCTTGTACTTGCAGAGGTCAGAGGACAGCCTGTGGGAACCAGTTCTCTCCATCCACTCAAGGTGTCAGGCTCAATGGCAGACACGGTACCTCAGCCGTCATACCACCCCCTAAATTGTTTATTTGGGAAGCAGTGAGGTAAAGAAGCTAACCCTGAGGGCTAGTGGAATCTCACTTTCAGATGTGTGTCCTTGCTCCTGGATGCTCTGCCAGGGAAGGGCAATGGCCAGCAAGAGTTACCGCTGTCACGCAAGTGTCCCCTAGCCTCCATGCAGATAACCATTTGTAGGCAAGAAAAGTAGAGAGTCAGGCAAGAAGGGACACGCCCAAATCACCCTGCTAGAGGGCCGAGTGGATGTGACCCATGTCCACCTGAGATCAGCCCTGCTAACCCCGCTCATTTGGCATCATTTAATCCCCCTGTTGTGGAGCTTTTTAGTCAACATAGCTCCTCTAACACTGTCCCGTGAGGACCTGGCACAGAGAGTATGATCCAAACAGCACCAGCTTTCCAAAAGGCTGGCCCAGGAGCCAAAGTGAGCGACATCAGAGTCTGGCAGAAGACCTTTCATAAGCAAGGGCATTTCCCTCCCACACCCAGAGTTTCTTCAGGGATTCATTCACAGCGGGGCTGTTCTTTGGCTCAGTGTGGTCTGCAGCCTGAAGCCTTTCTAACAGGTTCTTTGGTGCAAGTGCTGTGCACGGCTGAATGGACTTCAAGGGAGTGCTCCAGGAAGGACAGCAGGAAGGCAGCGAGATTCCTGAACCAGGAGCATGACAAGTCAGAGGTCAGACTGTGACTTGAGCCAGCTTCCTCCTCAGGCGCCTTCTGGCTGAACTCTTATGTCACAAAGTCCACACAGGATAAAGCGTGGGGAGATAGCAACTGCCTTAAACAAAGACAAATGCAAAGCTGTTGCTTCTGAGCTGGAGCAGGGACTCCAAAGAAGAGATAAGAGTGTGCAGACCAAAGCCAACCCTTCTTAGCTAAGACCAGACCCGAAACTCCAGATGATGGTAGAGTCACTCTCTTGCAAAGAGGAAGGGTTTTGTTTGGTTTTACTTTTATTTGTTTGTTTGTTTTTGTCTCTTTTTAAATTAATTTAATTTTCACATTTCAATCCCAGTTCCCCTTCCCTCCTCTCCTCCTGCTCCCCACCCCCCCTGTCTCCCCCAACCCCACCTCCCATCTGAGAGGGTAAGGCCTCCCCTAGGAAGTCAACTAAGTCTGTCCCATCATCTTGTTGAGGCAGGAACAAGAGGAAGATTTTGTAAAGCAGTCTGAAAAGAACCAGCTCAGTGGCAGAGTGCAAAGTGAGCCTCTATGGTATCATTTACCCAGTAAACAAACAGTGATGGGCACAACGCTAACTACCAGGAATACAATGATAAACAACACAGACAGGTTCCATTCCGTCACGGAGCTGGCAGCCTGAATAAAGAAAACATGACTTGCTGGATTTGTTAGCAATAAAGTAAGGACAGAGGTTAGAGTGTGTGCAAGCGCTTATAGTTTTAAATATGAGAATCAGAGAAGGCCCCATTGGGGGGGGGGATCTCTGATGTTGGAGCACTTGGTGCTGTGTGAAGGTTTTTGCTTGTCCTCTGGAAGAAGTAAAACCAGAGATGGCTCTGGGGTGGAGTGACATCTGCAGGCCCTTGTTTCCAGACTTACTGCTCAGAACAGATTAAGGATGAAACCAGGGGGGCTGAGCTAAAGGCATCATTAGCGGAGATGCTCAGGGTTAGAAGACCAGTAGGCTGCTGGGATGTGGCAAGATGTAGGCAAGCATCCTGATGAATCTGGAAAGGACCATCACCAAAATTTGATGATATGGGATGTTAAAGAAAGAGAAAGCTAAAGATGGCGGCTGAGCCACTGAGGGAACAGGGAAAGGCTGGGGATGCTGCAGGAGATGTGTGTGAGTACACATGTGTGAGCATGTGTGAGTGTGCATGTGGTAGTTGAATAATAATGGCCCTGTAGGCTCATAGAGATCGGCACTATTGGATGATGTGGCCTTGTTGGTGTAGGTGTAGCTTTGCTGGAGAAAGTGTGTTGATAGGGGGTGGGCTCTGAGGTCTCAGAAGCTCAAGGTTGGCCTATGTCTTCCTGCTGCCTGATGACCTGGATGTAGAATTCTCAGCTCCTTCTCCAGCACCATGTCTGTCTGCCATCCTTCCCAATATGATGACAATGGACTAAACCTCTGAACTGTAAGCCAGCCCTAATTAAATGTTTTCTTATGTAAGAGCTATTGTGGTCGCCGGGTAGTTACGGTACATTGCTTTAATCCCAGCACTTGGGAGGCAGAGGCAGGTGGGATCTCTGTGAGTTCAAGGCCAGCCTGGTCTACAAATCAAGTTCTAGAATGTGCTCCAAAGCTACACAGAGACATCCTGTCTCAAAAACTAAATAAATAAATAAAATTAAAAGAAATAGTTGCTGTGGTCACGGTGTCTCTTCACAGCAATAGAAACCCTGTGACGGTGTGTGGAGAGTGCATGTGAGAGAGAGTGTGTGGCTGGGAGTGTATGCATGGGTTGGGACTGGAGGGATGTAAGTGGAAAACAGGACATTAGTCCCAAGCTGGAGTTAAGGGAAAAGAGCAATTACAAATCCCCAAAGGAAGCTCCAGGAGGAAAGCCTGGAAACCTAAAAGTTGCAACATCAGTCCAGCACTCAGCGTGGCCAGGAGAAGGCTGAAAACACAAGGCTGAGATCAGCGTATAACTTTGCAAGCAGGCAGGGGAGAAGAATGCATACCCATGTCAAGGGGAAGGTAGAAACACATGGAAGACACAGCCATGTGTTTACGGATCCCGATAAGATCCAGTGCAGAGGAGAAAGTGAATGGTGGAGGAAAGAAAAGCTTGAATCGCTAGATCTGCATCTTCATAGAGGCTTCATGTACGCATGGAGAATGTGGCTCTCAAGACCATAGAAAGTGGTGTGTGTGTGTGTGTGTTCATGTGTGTGTGCTCTCGAGTGCATGTATGTGTGCTTGTGTGTGTGAGTTCATGCGTGTGTGTTTGTGCATGTGTGCATGCGTGTGTGTGCGTGCGTGCATGTGTGTGTGCTTGTGCATGTATGTTCATGTGTGTGCATGTGCCTGTGCATGTGTGCATGCATGCATGCATGCATGCGTGCACGTGTGCCTGTGTGTGTGTTCATGTGTGTGCATGTGCTTGTGTGTGTGTGTGTGTGTGTGTGTGTGTGTGTGTGTGTGTGTGTACCCGTAGCAGGTGACTGGCATGAGAGAGGAGCTGAAGGTGGGAAGAAGTTTTCTGAGAGAGTGTGGACAGCAGTTAAGGGTCTATGTGAGGGGATGACTGAGGCTTTAAAATACAGCTACTTGAAGAGGTAACATTTCCTCCAAACACGGGCAGGTGTGCCCATGACAAGACGGCATGAGTTGAGAGACAGTTCCATGGGTGAAGGTGCTTGCTACTGAGCCTCATGACCTGAGTTCCATCCCTGGGACCCACATGATGGAGAGAGAGAATTGACTCCCAAAACTTGTCTCCTGACCTGCACACATGTGTGATTCATTTAAGGGCATATTGTATATCAAACACATATCTCCCATGATTCTTGAGAAATGAAGACCAACCAGTCATGGAGCGAAAGAGTGTTCGCTGTCTACCTGTATCTGTGAGGTCGGGCTTTGGAGCCTGCAGGATGGTTATCATGCTCTCTGTCCTATCTCAAGCCAATTGGGTGGTCCAGGGCAAGGCCCTTAACTTCTACACAACTTCATCTCTAAAATGGGAAGTGGAGACTTACTTCTCTGTGGATGCATGGAAAAACACAGCCTGGTGGCAGGTACACAGTGAATACTCCAGGGTTATTGTAAATATATGAGTGCCATGCTTTAAAAGCTTCTGTTCGAAGTTCAACCATGTGTCTCAGCAGAAGACACGGACAGGACTTGCTGTGACACATGAATCACGAATTTCTGGATCCAGTTTCTAAAGTAGCTTGATCCACCAGGCATGATCATGGCTGGTGAATCATATGTTCTGTACGGATAGGTACAGATACTCATTTGCCTGTCAAGAAGGGGACAATGCCTGCCCTCATCCCCAAGGCCAGCCTGTCCTGCAGACTTACAAGCCAGAAGACCAGTGAATCCCAGGTGTCCCTGAAACAAGAACACAGAGACCATGAGGATATTCACACCCCAGAGAGATGCTCAGTGCCTGCTCTGGGTGTATAATACTAGGGAGAAAAGCAAGCAAGCAAGTAGGCCAGGTTTACACCCCACAAAATATACACAAAGTCTGTGAGTGTGAGCAAAGCCCTCCAGCAATCCTTTTGTCTGAGACCCAGTGGTCCAGCGGATACGGGGACATTCTCTAGCACTCTTTGCTGTTCCCAAATTCTCTCCCTTGTCTCTCTTCCCTCTGGTGGGAGGAGGATGCAAAGTCTGATAGTGGTCCAGGATCACGTCCTTGACAAGCTAATGCTGCCACACAGTTCATGGATGGCTCACAGTGAACAAGGAGCTAAACGTACAGTAGCATACATACATATATACATACATACATACATACATACATACATACATACATACATACATACATATATATCCCAACCCCTTCACCTAAGGCTCAAGGGACATCTCAGAAGAGGGGATGGAACGGTTCTAAGAGCCAGAGAACCAAGACAGGATACCTGCCGCAAGACACAGTCTTTTTTATGTGATAGGGAAACTGCACCCAGGAAACCCCAACAATATGGTTGCCTAAATATGACCTTAAAAATGACAACACAGGGGCTGGAGAGATGGCTGTGCGGTTAAGAGCACTGGCAGCTCTTCCAGAGGACCCAGGTTCAATTCCCAGCACCCACATAGCAGCTCATAACTGACTGTAACTCCAGTTCCAAGGAATCTGGCATCCTCACACAAACAAATGTGCAGGCAAAACACCAATGCACACGAAATAAAAGTAAATTCTTTTTAATAAAATCAACAAGGCCTTTGTTAAAAAAAATAATAACACCACTGACATGTCAACATGGGTGGGGGAAGCCTCACAAGGCCACACCAGCAGAAGAAGAGCTACACGCAATTGATGGTTGGGGGGAGAGGGAGAATCGGCCTTCTCTAGGGATGAGGCCCCACACTCAGGAGGTTAGCAGACCCCAGGAGGTCAACCCTACAACTTATGAACAACACTAATGAACCCAGCAGCTTGTCTTTACAGATATGTATGTGTGTGTATGTGTGTGTGTGTATGTGTGTGTGTGTCACATGCATATATACATATAAAACTTATAATTAAAGAATAAGAGACCATGAGTTTGAGAAGGAGTCAAGAAGAACATAGGAAGAGTTGGACAGAGGAGGGTAAGAGGTGCTAATGTATATAAGGTGCTCATATGAAATTCTCAAAAACTAAATTAAAAAAAAAAAAACAAAGATGTTCTGGGGGAGTTAGGAGTGAAGTTTCTCTCAGATCCTAGCTTGAGTCAGTCCATCTTTTCACACAGGTATAAAAGAAAGGCTCAGAAAAAGGACAGAGGGAAGATGGTCAGGGGTAAGGTGTTTGTTGTGCAAGCAGGAGGACCTGAGTTCAAATTCTCAGCACCCACGTAAAAGCCAGGCATGGCAAAGCCAGAGCTGTGGTATGAGGACAGTGGGTCCCTGTGGCTCCCTGACCAGCCCATCTAGCTAAAACAGAAGCCCCAGGTGAAGGAGTGAGATATCTGGATGTCAGCCTCTGGTCTCCACCTCACGACCGTACAAGCAAGTCCACCATCACACATATGTGTACACACACGTGCACACACAAACACAGAAACAGCTCACTCCTTGATCTATCCCAGATATCCAAGTTTCAAGAACACAAATCCTGCTGGGCCCCTCCCTTGCTACTTCCAAGCAACAGGCGCATAGAAGGACAAAACTACGTCCACCCCAGGCCTGAGGGACTTGTGACAACGGCCGCAAACGGGCTAAGGCCACCTCAGCAAAGCTGCATTCAGCCACTAAATTTATGTGGGGAGCAGGAGATTTCAAAGGCAGTTTCAGGAGAGCATCTTTTATCATTTCTGATTGACATCATTCTGGAGCTCTTTACAATGCTCCTGCCCTCTTTAGCAAATTTAGCAGAACACAATCTGACACCCATGGCTCGGGGACACCGCCACCATGCAGCAGAGTGACCATCGATGGCTGTGAGAGTATAGCTGCACAATTTCAGAGGGCCACCCACACAGTCTCTGGTTTCCTAAAGGTCACAATCCTTTTGTCAGTCATGTGTGACTGGTGTCTGCTGCATGAAGGGGCTGAGCAGGTGGCAGGGGCTGTTTGACCCAGTCCTGAAAAACTGTGGTTTCCCATAGTCGTCTGTGACAACAGTGTCCTGCTTTTTCCTTCACTCGTGCATCCCACCAGGAACCCACCCATCTCCCCTCAGCTTCCAAATGTGTCCCTGGCCTTGCCTGTGCCAGAAACGCACTGTTAGATAAGCCAGCCCTTGCTGGAGCTCAGCCCCCTGGCCCCGTGCAGCCCAGTGTCAAGGTTCTCCCGGCAGCATGCTTCCTTTCCTTTGTCTTCTGGGTGAAGACCCTTGGCATTTCTACCTCAGATGTCTGGCTTAGCCGAAGTCTCTGCTCACAAGGCCCCAACGCAGCGCTTAGACACTAATTGCTTTAAGCACTCGGGTGTGCAGTGTGTCAGGCAAAGGCTTTAGGGACTCCCTTGTGGGGTTAGGGAACTCTTATTTGCTTGTTTTTGTGTGTTTGTTTGTTTTGTTTTGTTTTTCCATTTTGCCTCGTCTGCTTTGTTTTACCCTAAATTTCACAGTACAAACGTAGCCCAGGCTGATAAATGTTTCCCAGGTTTTTTGGATGCTTTTGATAGCCTGACATGCCTGGGAGCTCTCCCAGACACATGAAGAGAGAGAGCCTGTCGCCTCCCCTCTCCTATGTCCACCCGCTTTCAAGATGCGCTTGAGTGCTTCCCACGAGGTTATGTCTCAAGAGGTGGCCAATGCATGTGCCAATCCCAAAAATCACTGTCTTGCCTCTTCCAGCTGCATTGTTCCCTACAGCCCACCGGCCAAAGAGGTCCTTGTCATTGCCATTGAATCCGGTCCTGCAGACCTCCCTGGAGGATGTGGAACTCCTCTATGAGGTAAGCAGAGGGAAAGCCATCGATCTAAGCCACCCAATGATAGCACCTTCTCTCTTTTTCTGAGGAGTGGTCTGCCTGGGCCCATGGATTTGAATGGTCTCGCTGTAGCAGGAAATAGCCTAGACTCATTGCTGGAGGTGATGAAATCTGACCTATGCCAAAGTAGGGATTCCTGGGACCACCTCATCGTTCCCATGTGTCCTGACAGAAATGGCAGTTCTGTCCAGGCATAAGGAAAGGTGGGATTTGTCCCATAGGGGCCACTACCACACACAGGCATGGAGTGGAAGGTCCCAAGCAAAATCTTCAGACATCACTCATCAGTAGTGTCCTGGCAAAGCCACACTGGGACCCAGGCATTGTCATGTCTCTGAGGCTTTGCCTGTTATAGAGATGGGGTCTGGCTTCCCCACTAACTCCACCCAAGTTTCTAGAAGCCTGTACCACCAGACAGGCTTCCTTCTGCTTACACCTGCTTGCCTGAGAATGCACTCCTCTGAACCATCAGGCTAGTTTCTTGAGATCACTTGGTTCAGGTCAGTGCTAGAAGCTTTAACCTCAAAGTCTGAGCATCTGTCTGTTTGCCAAGAGTTTCTGAGCCTGAGTCTTAACTGCTATGTGGAGTTAAAGTGTGATACCCAAAAGTCCCTTCTGGCTTTGACACCTAGGGCACAGTGAATCCAGGGAGGAGATTTCAAACGCTGTCCTGGCCAGCAAACTGCCATGCACAGCCTCTACCAAGCCTCAGAAAATGGGAGTCACAAATCAATGGTCCAGAAAAACAATAGTGTTGTAGAAGGCAGAGGAGAGCAGAGGGACAGGAAGACACTTAAGATGTGGAGTCTTTCCATTCTTGGAGTATTTACTCGATTCCTCATGGAACAGGGCAGGGATGAGGATGATAGACATCGCCCCTATTCTTGCAAGCCAGTGAGATAGGACATCTCTGTATCCCAATGCCCCCAGCACAACCCTCTGAAGTCTTGAAATTCCCAACTTCTTGTTACAGTTTTATCTGTGATGGTCAGTTTATACTTCAGAAGGTCTTTGGTGGGTGAGAGGGAAAAGAGAAGATGGCATAATTAACTAACTGATGACATTGTAGCTGACGACACCAGACACCATGTCACATGTGCCCATATTTGTCTTGTATGATCCTCATGCTTTCCCAAATGGAGTAGATACTGTATCAGATCGTTTTACAGAAAAGAAAGGTGAGGCTCAGAGATGTCAATGAGGAAGATCAGGGCTGGGGCCCAGTCCCTCAGAGTCTAAGCTCTATGTATGGCTGCCTGCCTCCTTACATGTGGATAGTGACGCTTACTCTGTCCTCAACAATACTTGGCTTTGTGTTTTTCCTTATCCCATCTTTCTCCACAGCTCTTGCTGGCTGAAATCGAGATCAGCCCAGACCTGAAGATCTCCATCAAGGATGAGGAGCTAGCTTCACTGAGGAAGGCTTTGAACTTCCATTCAATCTGCAATAATATAATCCCCAAGCGCATCCCAGATATCCGCAGACTGAGCACCAGCCTGGCCAACTACCCTGGAATCCTCAAGAAAGAAGACTTTGAAAGGACGGCACTGACCCTGGCTTATTCGGCCTACAGAACAGCCTTGTCTGAAGGGCATCAGAAGGACATCTGGGCCCAGTCCCTCATTAGCCTTTTTCAGGCCCTGAGACATGACTTGATGCGGTCCTCAGGCCCTAGAGTGTCTTCCTGAGAGATTGGCCCATGCCAAGACCATGAAGCAGGGACAAGCACACAGTCTTCCAGAGCATTCATTCTCTACTCTGCTTACAGGGACCAAGAAGAAAATATGTACTGCCCGCATAGAATAGCAAAGATAAATGAGTCATCCCCAAAACTCCTTCATTTCTTGTTGTTTTCTGACATACATCTCTGAACTATGATAAAATGTTACCTAAGCAAAAAGAAAGGGCTGGATTGGGTTTTCAAGATATGTCCAGAGGCCAACTGGTCTACCTGGTAATGAGCAGAAGTCTAAGATATACTTACACACACACACACACACACACACACACACACACACACACACACTTAAACACACAAGAGTATGGACTGAGGGTGGAGTCTGGGCATGGCAGGAAGATGGTGAACAGATTCCTTTGGTTCTAAGAGGCATGTGTTGAATGAACATTTTCTGGCAGGTTCTATGATCAATATTAGAAAGGCAGAAATAAATATACTGTTAGCCAAGAAAGATATACGTTATTTTCCTCAAAGCCGTGGAGAAAAATAAGTCAAAAAAAGAAAGAAAGAAAGAAAGAAAGAAAGAAAGAAAGAAAGAAAGAAAGAAAGGGAATTAATGTGGGGATGAAATGACTTGACTCATCTTTTCTGAAGTTACTCTGAGAGAGAAGAACTAGGAAGGGCCATGGAAGTGCTAGCAATCCATCCACACCCTGTCATTTGAACATGGAAGCCAAGCTAAAGCACATGAAAGAGGCACCGCCATGCTTGTCTGTCCTAAAATGCTATAGTATTGTCAGAGATTTTGGTGCTCCTGATAAAAATCGCTTTCAGATGATTTACGGTTTACTTTCAAATGCTGAACATTTCACTTTCAAACTGCTGGTTTGATATCCGTTATTTATATTAAGTAATTACTGGTTGATATTTAAATGGTATGTATGCGATGTCTCCCACCCTTGCTTGATATCTAAATCATTTAGGACAGTCTAATAAAGGAGGCAGACAACTCTCGGGCTTTTTTCTACTCATGAAATGACTGCAGTCATCGAGTAACCATGAGGCTCTACAGGGAGGGCCCTGTGTCTGTGGAGTCCCTGCCCCCTCCAGCTCAAGCACAAGATCCAAGCAAGTCCTGTCCGTCCTGTGTGGGGTCCTGGGTTAACCGCTGTCCCCTCACATCCGGGTCATTAAAGTACACTTTTCACTGTTAACCCTGGCAGCTTATCCTCCTTGTGTGGCCTGGCCCAAAATAAGCCAGGCTTCCTAATATCCTGTGCTGAGGACCTGTGTGGGGACCTGTGTAGGGAGTGAGGCACACGGGTTCTGGAAGGCTCTGCCCCAGCACAAAGATCTAGCTTCTTTCTCCTTCTGGGCTGTATTCTGGGACCTATACTCCAGAGAGTCTGATATTTGAGTGAGGGCATTTGCTGGGCAATATTCTGGAAAATGTATTTTACAATCTCTTCTTAAGCATGATGAGTTTGGACTTCCCCAAAAATCTCCCAGGTGGGCTTTGCCTGCTTGTTCTTGCTGCATGATCTCTCTGCAGAAGGGCTGGGGGTGCAGGAAAAAGGTACCTCACAAGAAGCATGGTGTTTTCAAATTCTCCTGCTCAGAACAGTAACCCAAACCATTTCTAACGCTGCCTTTCTCCATCTCGCCCTCACCCTTTCTCACTTTTGCTCTGTGTGTGTGTGTGGTGTGTGTGGTGTGTGTGTGTGTGTGGTGTGTGTGTGTGTGTGAATGTGTGTGTGTCGTGTGTGTGTGAATGTGTGTGTGTATGTGTGTGTGTGAATGTGTGCGTGGTGTGTGTGTATGTGTGTCGTGTGTGAATGTGTGTCATGTGTGAATGTGTGTGTCATGTGTGTGTGAATGTGTGTGTCATGTGTGTGTGAATGTGTGTGTGTCGCGTGCGTGTGTCGCGTGTGTGTGTCACGTGTGTGTGCAGTGTATGTATGTGCGTGTCAGAGGCCCTGCTTCTCTCACTGTCTGCTTTATTCCCTTGGGACTAAGTCTGTCACTGAACTTAGACTAGGTTGGCTACCAGAAGTGCAAGCGATCCTCCAATATCTGCAACCCTCAGTGCTGGGTTTACTGCTTACATCTCCATTTTCACATAGAGCGTTGGGGATTTGAACTCAGGTCTTCACGCTTGCCCAGCAAATGTTCTTACCCACTGAGCTATCCCCCAGCCCTGATGCTGCTTTTGCTAAATTTCTCGTTTGCTCATTCCATGTTCGAGGACTGTTTGTCGCTCTGCTTGCCTCTTTTTCTATCATAGTTGGGCCCAGCAATGAATATTTTGGGGGGTTTTATGTGTCTCTGGCCTCTTATAATGTCCCCCTCTCCTCCCCTCTCAATATCTCACCCTCCCCATACTTTTCCTTTGCTTGCTTCAGCTGTAACAAAGGTCAGCATGCAGACATGCTTGGGATTTGCAGAAATGAACCCATAGTTCATGGCTGACCTTGTAGTTTCCTGGATGTGAAGTGGGCAGGGGACCAGCAATACCTCAGTTCCTAAATGCTGAGCAAAACCCTCAGAGCAGCTTTGCCCCCACCCAGAGACTACACCAGATCCATTCTTGTACTCAGGTGTCTAATGGAAGACCCACCTTTGGGCTGGCTGCTTACCATGATGTAAGAGCAGCAACTTATGACGAAGGGGAGATGTATAAGGAGGGAAACTACTCCAGAGAACACTGGGATCAATGGTAATTCATTCGCCCAACACACACACACACACACACACACACACACACACAAATTAAAAGCACTTTATATTCATAAATTAGAGCCTGAATTTATGTGCAATCAGCTGTTGAAAAAAAATGCAAAAAGGACATGCCCTTTTCAAGATAAATGAAGACTGCATTTCAAAGTAACTAGATTCTTTTTAATCATTTTATTAAGTTAATTTATTATTTCCAACTTGATCATTGTTCTCCTCCCTCCTCTTCCCCCAGTCCCTCCCCCTAACCTCCACTACCCACCCCCCATTCCTCCTCATTTCTCTTCAGAAAAGGGCGGGCTTCCCTTGTAAATCAGCCAGTCATGACATGTCAAGTTTCAGTAAGACTAGGTACCTCCTCTCCTATTAAGGCTGGACTGCACAAGTGAGCTGGTAGGAGAAGCTGACCCCAAAAGCAGGTGACAGAGTTAGAGACAGCCCCTGCTCCCACTGTTAGGAGTCCCACAAGAAGACCAAACTACATAACTGTAACATGCGTGCAGAGGGACTAGGTCCGTCCAATGGAATCTCTCTGGTTGCAGGGTCAGTCTCTGTGAGCTCCTATAAGCCCAGGTTAGTTGATTCTGTGGGTTTTCTTGTGGTATCCTTGAGCCCTCTGGTTCCTATGATCCTTTCTCCCCCTCTTCAGCAGGATGGTCTGAACTCTGCCTAATGTTTGGATGTGGGTCTCTGTATCGTTCCCATCAGTTACTGGATGAAGCCTCTCTGATGACAAGTGGGCTATGCACCAACCCATGAGTACAGCAGAATATCATTAGGAATCATTTCATCGACTTTGTTCTTGCCAGTCATGTTTGGTTCTATCCTAGGTCTCTGGGCTATCCAGCTTCTGGGTCCTGGCCTTCCAGACAGTGTCATGGTATGGGTCTCAAGTCATCGGTTGGCTACTGCCATAATTCCTATGCCCCCTTCACTCCTGCACATCTTGTAGGCAGGACAAATGGTAGGTCAACAGTTACATGGCTGGGTCAGGGTCCCAACTGCTCCAGCGGAAGTCTTACCTGGAGTAACTAGTTTCTTAAATACCACTCTAGTCTGAATGGAGACAGGCTAATTTTATACACAAAACATATATAACGTTGACTTCATTGATATATAAAATAAAACATTATGTCCCACAAAGTAACCCCTCTCCCAAAATAATAATCCCACACTTGGCTCAGTGAATGACAGAGGAGACAGGTTAGAAACACACCGTCCTGTTTTGCCTCCTTAGTGCCCATCCTACACATGACAATCATATTTGCTCACAGAGTTCTGCGGGGTAAAATTTGCTGGGGAGACTTGCCTATCGTTTCCACACTGTCTGGAAGCTCCCTGTGCAGTTGGGATGCTCACAGCCATCTGCATCTCTGGTGTTACAATGACAAACCTATCACAGCTGATGCTGAAGTCACATCTGGAATCGCTCCATCAAAGGCATGTCACCAGGTGAACTAGTATGAAGCATAATGCCAGCTAAGTGACTTTGTAATGTCCCCTACTTTCCTAGCCTGTCTTAATATATTGCATACCCTCCTTTCTTTGTGGTTAGAGAGACACACAACATGAACTTGCCATCAGAGCTGTGTTGACATCATTAGAGCTGTGTTGACATATCCTAAGTCTCATGTGCACAGTGCTCTTAGTCTTTTTTTTTTTTCTTTTGTTTTGTTTTTTTGGTGGGGGTTGGGTGGAAGGAGGGTGCAAGGCTCAAACCCAGGACCAAGTGCTCTGCCACTGAGCCAGGTTAGCAGCCCTCACATTGATGTGTGACTGCCAAACTCTGAAAGGTGTCATCTTGATGAACTGTGTCTCTGCGACCTTTGAGCAACTCTCTTCTCGTTTCTCCCCACATCTTGGCAACTGTTCTACTTTTCATGAGAGTTTAACTACTTTAGCTGGGGGTGGGGGTTCACACCTGTATTCTCAGCCCTCAGGAGGCTGCTACAGAAGTATCCCTGTCGTGACTTGGAGATCAGCCTGGGCTACATGGTGAGTTCCAAGCCATCCTGGCCTAGAGAGTGAGGCTCTGTCTCAAAAGTACAAAATAAATATTTTGAGAGTTTGGCTACTTTGGATACCTTCTTCATGTGGAATCCACGCTGTACTCCATAGCACTATATTCTGGGAAGTGTTTTCTTCGTGTGGAAACTGATAGGGCCAGCAGAATTGCTGGTCCTCATGTGCAACTGGTCTTGCTTCATTTAATTCAACAAACTTCACCTATGGTGTAATACAAATGGCCCAATCGCGTTACTAAGCTCACTGGGACCTTCGTCACCTCACATTATCTCATGGAAGAATTTGAAGCAGCTCCTGGGTTTGACAGATGCTGATTTCTACAGCTGTTTATCATTATCCAGTCCCTCTCATCTCTGTAAGCAAAACATCACAAGCATGTGGCCTTGTTTATTCTGCATTTCCAAACTTTCACAAAAATGCCGCAAGGGTGGAGTAGATGAACTAGCCTGTATTTGACATGCAGGTAGAGATGACTCATCTCATCTGACATCATACAATAGCTCGATGACTTCAAAGATCTGTCGGTAGTTTCCCTGGCCCTGAAAATCAAGGAGAACTGGTTCTGTGGGGCCATTTCTCTGGGCACTCTACTTTTAGTCCAGGGATCACTTCAACGGGCTTAGGCTACAGAGGTTACAAGGTTCTCAAACCCTATGAATGTTCACAAGCCCCCTGCTCTGCAATCTCCCAGATCAAGGGGATCTGGCCAAGAACCATCTCATAGAAGAGGTTAAGGTCTTTTCTTTCTCTTTCTCTTTTTCATCTTGTTCCAAATCTACAAGTCCTTTCTAAACAATAAAGAAAAAGAAGGAGAAGGAGGAGAAGGAGGAGGAGAAGCTAATCATCTGACCAAATCTGTAAGCAGGAGGAATTCCGGGTCTATTGATGAGCCTTGTCCAATCAACAGATTGGTCCTGCATTCTGTCTCTGTGTTTCCATCAAGAAAGGCTGCCACACCCACTCAGACTGGCATCTGGACTCTCCAGAACAGAGGGGAGCCTCCTCTTGTCCCATGCATGCCAGGGACTTCCTTCCAGGCTCGTTCATCCTGCTGGCTCTGACCTTTCTAACCCCCAAGTGTCCAATAAGCAGACTTTGCCCGAGGGGAAGTCTTAATACTGTTCAGTGCAGAATGAGTGTCCATATTCTCCTGCCACCAAGTGTGTCTTTCTTGCACCCCCCCCCCCGGGTGGTGAGCGAGTGCTTCTCCCGGGAAAGCTGGGTCCTAGGCTTGGAAACAGCACAGCGGGGTTGGGGGAGGTGGGATTATGCTCAGGGTGCTGACCAACATCCAGCCCCTGGGATGTTTGAGACATGGAAAAACAAGCTTCGACAGCCGCCTGGGTTCTGCCAAATCAGCAGGCCCCTGCTGTGACCAATCAAGGGCTGCCGTCAGATGCGACTTTGGCTCATTCTTTTCAACTTGCTGATAGGCTTTGAGGAATGGGCGGAGCCACTGCCCTGCGCCTGCTTTCCATTGGTGCAGGAAAGTTAAAGGTGGTCCTCGGGCAGGTTTTAGTCCTGTAACAAAAAAGGAATGTCCTGGAGATTCTTCACGCCTGCTTTGGAAGTCCAGGCTCCAGAAAAACCCTAAGTAGGAGCCCAATTTGAAGGAAAGAACTCTAAACAGAGTTAAGGTGTGAGGTCCTGGGAGACAACCCCTCCCCCCCCCCAGTCTGAGGTCTACATGTGCCTCAGACTGACACAGGTCCTTGCTTTAAGGGAAGGGGCTACCAGATTTCTACCAACAGTCAGCCAGGTCCCAGGTAAAACAGCAGCTGCCCCCAAACAGGTCACCAGAAAGAAGAAAAGCAACTGTTTTTATTTTTTAAGCCTCCAATGGTTCTTCGAGGCTGACCAGCAGCCGCAAGCACACTGCTTGTGAGGGCTTCTGCTGACACCTAGAATGAAGCCACCCTCTTGTTAACCACGGAGCAAGAGCCCGCCACCCCGGCATATCACCCTTCTCCAGCTCCTTTTCCATGGCCATAACACCTAAGGCGGAAGGCCAGAAGCCCAGCTTTCCGTGGAAACTGGGTACAGCCGCCTTGCTTTGCTGCTCCACAGACCAAAGAGGTTTGACTTCTGGAAGCCAAGGAAGGTGCGAGAAGTCTTCCTGGACTGAGAGCGGAGCATAGCGTGGTGCGTGGAGTGGAGGGAGAACGCCATCGAGGACTCAACCCAGACAAGTCCACCATGGGCTTGCTGCAGGGTCTTCTCCAAGCAAGAAAGCTGCTACTGGTCATCTGTGTGCCGCTGCTGCTGCTGCCCCTGCCAACCATCTACCCCACCAGCGTAAGTAGCAACCTGCCTACCCCTATCAGGGCATCAGAGGGAGTCAGGGAGCAAAGGAGGGAGGTCTGGAGGGATGGGGTGTTTGTGGGGAACCCCAAAACGACTTCACCGTGACTTGGATGAAATTGTCACCGTTTTTCTAGCAGAGACCAAAGTGCTTTCTTTCTTCCTTGAAACTATCGTTTTTATCCCTCTGTCTCAAGAAAGGTCCCCCAGTTCTGCCCTCCACAGAGTGGGAGACCACAGCTGAAATGACTGTTGGAAAAGGGAGGTGCTGTGGTTGACCCCATAGAAAGGACAGGTTGGGGAGGGAGCCCCCACTTCTCAACCCGTGGCTATCATTGTGTAATAGCAATTAGACACACAAAAAAGCCCTTCACTGTCGATCTAGAAGGGGTGGGGCTGGGAAGGAGTCTGTCCAGAGATCATAGTGGCCTCAGACAATCAGAATATGAACCTTCTATACAATCCTCAACCTTCTATACAAACTTTTGGGAAAGGGTTATTGAAGTTGAAAGCACAGGTTAGCCTGTTTCTCTGGTCCTCAGACTCTCTGAATCTTCTATGTTTTCTGCTCAAACAAACAAACAAACAAAAAAAGCAGACCTAAAGCAACAAGAAAATAGAAATGCAAGCTCCAGAACTCTAGGCCATGGCCTGATTTTAAAGCAGGAGTTCCAGAACAAAGGAGCTGAAGCTTCATTCCCGTTCAGGTGGCATCTCGTACCTTCATGGTTTTCCTTCCCCCCCACCCCACGTGTCTGGGGCAGGGGATAGACCCGTCCCAAGCTGGCACTGTCCTTGAGACTTCAGCTAAGGCAGGTAAACTACAGGAATATCCTCCAGCACTGTTCCCCGAGGGACTGGGTAACCAAGATTAAATTTAACAGTTAAACAGAAGGGATTATCATGGTCTTGTTAAACACAAGCTGACTTAAATCTCCAGCAAAATAAACACTTCAGTGTTCCAAGGAGGCACCAACTAACTCTGGTCTGGGATTAGCAGACTGTAATTGCCAATGACATTTTTTTTCCTGGCCTGTATAACAGTTAATTTTCTGCTTTGTCTAAGTAGACCTGATTGCTTTGAGTTTTCTTTACATGGTATTTTTTCTCCCAATGTCAGGTCAGTTTAAGGAAGTTCCCATGACAGACACATTACCCTCTTCTACTGAGCAGTATTAGGAAGCCCAGCCTGCCCACCCCGTTACCCCCCACACTGTCAGCCTTCATCTGCAGGGACCCTAACTAGTGTCCACAGGAGGCACAAACTGGGTGCCCAGTGCTGGTTATGTCTCTCGGCTACCTTCCACCCCTTCATCCAACTCTGAGTTCTCATAGTAAAATCCTTAGAATTCCTAAACAGAATTGCTTGTTCTAGGCTACCCTCAAGAGAGGCAGCTGAGCATCTGGGCAGGAGCACTTGGCTAGCAGTCTGACGATTCTTCCAATTGATGAGCCACAGCCGCACCTTGAGAGGTGTCAAAATGACTTTTCCTCTCTCCTTGCCCAATCTGTAAACCATGATGTTACAGAAGAAGAAGGTAGGGGTGGGAATGTGGCTGTGTGATGCAGCAATTGCTTAGCATACAGAAGAGAATTACCAAAGAGGGCATTTATCTGAACACTTCAGTGTCCCTACTGGAAGCTGCACCCCAGTCTTCCAGAAGAGATTTATCAAAGTGCCCCTCAGTCACGGCAGAGGAACAGACTTCAGGCCCCCTCTAGTAAGGTTTGAGTGAGGTTTGACTCTGAAGGAGGTTGAAGGGTGGAACTCCTAGAAAGGGAACCTAAGTGAAGGCAGGAAACCGTCTCCACAGGGAAAAGCCACCTTGAACACCCCCCCCCCTTTATAGATTGATTGTCCTGTTTTCTTTGCTGGGTTTTAGTTCTGTTCCGTTGTCAGGGTCTTTCCGTGTAGCCCAGGCTGGCCCCAAATTCACAACCTTGCGTTCTAATTCTAGGAAATTCTAGTGAAAAGAAATAATCACTGCCCATTAAAGGCTTTCCTGACCTGGGTGTTCCAGAGCACCCAACACACCCAGTGAGAAGAGAGACCTGTTAGTCAACATACATTTATCCGTGTGCCAGACTCAGGTCGGACACAAGGGACTCTATGGAGTCCCAGGGGTATCTGACACCACAGCCGCCTGAAGGCTTTTGGAAAGGAATGGAAAATGGAAGAAGGAAGCCGGTGTGGGTTCTGTGGGCAAACTAAGTGAGAAACAGACAAAAGATCCTCTAAAGATGTCTTTCTTCCTTCTACTCTAAAGGAAGCTAGACAAAAATGGCGGTGGGTTGCTCTCAATACTGCAAGAGACAGGTGACCACTTACGTTTCGTTATGCTATTTACAGCAGGAAAGGTCACCCCTACCTACCTACCTCTGCCCGACTCCAAGCAAATAGTGGCTAGTAGAACGAAACTCAGCCTGTTATTCTCTCTCTCTCTCTCTCCTCTTTCTCTCTCTTTCTCTCTCTCTCCTCTCTCTCTCCCTCTCTCTCTCTCTCTCTCTCTCTCTCTCTCTCTCTCTGTGTGTGTCCGTCTGTCCTTACCTCACCTAAATTGGGGCCCTGTAAAGTAACCAGGACAAAGGTCTCCCAGCAAGGGACAGGCAACATTGTGCCCCGTTATCCTAACCTGGAATTAAAACTTCCTCTTGTCTCTTTGCCATCAAGGAGGCCATCTCTCAAAGGTATCACTTCTGTTATCAGAGATTCCAAAAGGTTTATCTCTTATCTGATCCTTTGTCCTTGGAGGGAGTTTCACTGGGAGCTATCGTCAACAGTGGGGCTCACTTCCAATTTCCTGACCCATCTGGAGGGAGCAAGGTCCCTTCCAGCAAAGCCCATCACTGGTCCAGGAACGGAGCAAGGTTTGTCATCAGATTCCTTGTTGGGCAAGCATACTGGGCCAGGTCACACTTGCACGATATGTGAACCCTGAAAGAGACACAGCCTGCTTGGGTTCTCTGTGTTAATTGTCCTCTGTGTGCAGCTTGGAGTGCTGTGATTATTAAGATCTTGGACAGCGACTTCCCCCTAGAATAAACTTCCTAACCTTCCTCGGGACCACTTCCTAGCACCATTCACACAATCAACTCTGCTGGCAGCCAAGGCTAGGAAGGGCAGGATTTTTATAACGTTGCATTTATTTACCCTCTGCACGCTTTGGTCGCACAGTGTGACTTTTGATGAGCTGAGGAAAATACTAGTAAATTTCCAGATTTCCCACCCTGCCGTCTCCTGCAGATGGATAACATTCTAACCCCTCTGTAGAAGGAGGTCTCTGTGGCATCAGGCCATGGATGTGGCCTCCAAGGACAACGAGTAGTTTTTGGTATTGCTATAACTGGGAATATAGCTATACCCATAGCTAAGTGGGAAGAGGCAAGTGATGCTACCAGGCAGAGTGCACTACATGGAAAGACCCAAGAGCAAAGAAGGAGCCCGTCCCAAGGGTCCTTCTCAAGGCTGAGAAGCGATGAGTCTGTTCTCCCCCCTCCAAAATGAGCCTCTCAGCCTGGGAGTGTCCCCCCACAGTCAGCATCAGACCTCCCCAGGGAAGAGGTCCCCTCTCACTGCTAGTACATGGCACAAACTCAAGCTGACAACCAAAGGGGAAAACAGCCAGCAATTCCTGCCTAGGAATTCCTTGGAATGCCATCTAAGCCAGATGTGTGGCAAGCCTAAGTCCCAGCTTCTCCAGAGGTTGACTAAAGAAAATCTCTTGAGCTCGGGAGCCTGAAAACCAGCCTGGGAACAAGAAATTACAAGGATAACAACAGTATGTGAATTCAATAAGGCTAGAGACAGGGGTGGATTCAGGCTTTGCTCATGTCCCTAGAAGAGTCCTGAGAGAGGAGCTCTCCCTAGAGGCTATGAGAACACAGTATGGAAGCCACCTTGTGGGTTCTTTTTAACCCTCGCTTCTTACCAAACCACTTCCTTTCAGTGGGTACATACCAGATGCCCCAAATCTTCTTACACTGTAGACCTGGGTTGAAGTTTAGGATGGCTGACCACAGACCCCACATGTGAACCAGTCATACACACACCAATCTATCTTCCACTACCCCTGAGAGCCTCCAGTAGCCAAACAGCTTGACCAAATGCGCACCAATTAAAGCTTTGAATTCCACCTTTACAGTTTGTGAACTTGGCCCAAATCACTTATCACCCTCTACAGCTTTAAGACTCATCAGAGCTGGGACTCTATCAAAGTCCAGGGCCCACGGGGATGCATGAGTCAACCACGTGCACAACGTGAGTTCTTCAAGTGAGCAGCCATACTTTCACCCACAAAGGATGGCTGCCACAGTCATCAGCCAGTGTCAGCACGGCATCTCCCAGCACTGTATCCTGGCATCCTCACAGGCTCTATGTGCCTTGACCCAGGGTCTCATTTGGAGTCTCCATGGCAACCACTGTCCCAGTGACTAAATACCTCTTCGCTCCCCTTCCAGGAGGCAGCGTGTGCTTACGTGTTGCTGGTGACCGCTGTGTACTGGGTGTCCGAGGCGGTGCCTCTTGGAGCTGCAGCCCTCGTTCCTGCCTTCCTCTACCCGTTCTTCGGAGTTCTTCGATCCAGTGAGGTTAGACCACTTATGACTCAACCCTGGGCTCGGGTCTGCTGGACCAGTAAAGAAGGTCTTCAGATGACAGACAGGCACTTGATGGGAGGGGCTGTCCTCACCCACAGGAAGAATTCCTGAGCACTAGGCTTTACACCTGCCTATCCAGACACAGAATCCTTCCCCTTCTACCCTTCCCCTTCAGCTCCTTCAGAGTGCTCAAAACTTGCCACTTTGAAGCCTTCCCTGACCAAACACAGCCAACTGTTCCTTAGAGTTGAAAATTTTTGGTTTTGGGTTTTTTGTTTGTTTGTTTGTTTGTATTTAAGACAAGGGTCTCATTATATAGCCCTGGTTGGCTTGGAACCCATTCTGTAGACCAGTCTGACCTTGAACTCATAGAGCTCCATCTGCTTCTGGCTCATAAGTACTGGAATTAAAGGCATGTGCCACCATGGCTTTTAGGAACTGTGTGATCTGTGCCTATAGGAGATGGTGGTTGGTCTTTTTTCAGTGTCTTGTATGTCCCTCAGAGTGCAGTCACACAAACAGGAAGCAGGACCCCCATCTGCTGGGCTTTCCCTCTTACCGCTTAGCTCACAGGATGGAGGGACTCAGTCGCCAGGGATTTACTATGTGTCCCTGCTCCTGGCTTCTTCCTTCTCCCCTTCTTAGACAAAGCCATCCATTTCTGACCCTTCATCCCCTAACCCCAGATCACAGTGTGTCCTCTTCACCCGTAGCCGGCCCTCTCTGTTCACGTCACAGTATTTGGCAAAGCTCAAATCAAAACTGCTGGTAACAACCCCAGGTTGTGACCAAATTTCAGGACAAAGCCTACTTTTAAAAAAATTTTAAAGTAACCTGCAGGATGAGAGCCAGATGAATAGTGTGCCTCCTTTGTTTTCGCCTGCCTCTATCACCACCCCTTTGGAGGTGGAATGGCCTTCCAGAGGGGTCACATGTCAGATATCCTGTATGTCGGATATTTACATTGCAATTCGTAACAGTAGCAAAATTACGCTTCTGAAGTAGCAATGAAAATAATTTGGTGTTTGGGAGGTCACCACAACATGAGTAACTTTATTTTTTTTTCCTTTCATTTTTTTTATTTTATATAACCAAGTCCATTTAAATGAAAACAAACATTTATAGACAATATTTGGGAATTTGGGCGTTGTTCTTTCCAAACTACTTCCTGCTGGCAAGGGGCACTGTCATGGGGAATTCGAAGAAGATGCAGAAATCCTGGCTGTAGTCTGTCAGGCTGCTTTGTCTAGCTGTTTTGAATGTAGGATCACCTGGTACTCTGTTTCACGTGGTCTGGCTTGATCAAGCCCATGAGGAACTTTACTAAAGGGTTGCAGCATTAGGAAGGCTGAGAACCACTAGTCTGGGCTATCTGATGAGGAAAGTGACAAGCAGAGTTAGGCAAGGTAGATGCACAGAAGGAAGCAGGAAGGAGGTGTCTGAGTCTGCCAAGAGTCAGTCACCACGCTAGAAGTCCAAGTTTGTCCTTTAATGGAGAACTCTCACAAACTCTAGGAAAGGGGTGTCAGTGTGGATGACTCCAGTCTACACAGCAGAAAGAGGCTGAAAGAGTAAAACTGACCCCAGTCACTACAGTCGAAATTGGCAGACTGTACCTATTAGATTTCAGAGCCTGTACTCTTGTTCACGCTATCATACAAAGAAAATTCCTAACGTATATGGGCCTTCACAGTGTTATCAATTGCTGGGAACTGTGGAGATCCCTGTCTCTGTGCTGTGAGGAAGAATGACGCTGGCCTACGGGCTGCCTTAACTTTGAACAACAGAACATTCTTGAAAGTTCCCTTGTTGCTTGTACGTGGTCGCCAGTGAACAACTCTTTCCACTGGATGAATTTGACCTTGATGGTTGTATATGTGGTCAACAGCGAACAGCTCTTTCTATGGGAAGAACTCAACTGACCAATTTCTGTTAGTTTGCCTTGGATTTCTCGTACATTTTTTTCTGTGAGTAGTCAGCCGGAGGATAGAATCTTCAAACAGTGAGCGAGCTTTTGTCCCTACAGATATGATGTGTGTAACGTGGGTGTAAGAGGAGGGTACACACAAAAACAAGTCTGTGGGCCACCTGCTCCATCTCCTCCTCCAGCCCTGTCCTTGTTTTGAGGGTGACGAGACAGATATGGATTTCCATGCATGCCTAAAAGCGCGATCGACCGCAAAGACAACTTTTCTCATGAAAGGTGTACACTTGTTCTGCCCATTTCTCCTCAAAATTGTGGAACAAGAACTTCATTAGGGGGTGGGGGTGGCTGGAGGGTAAGCGGGAATCCTCCAGGTGAGTCCAACAGCCCAATATACTATAGAGGTGTTGCTAGGCAACGGCTATCCAAGTCCTTCCCATTATTATAGCCAGGAAGGCCAACCTAATAGAGGGACACTCTTTGGAGGCAACAGTTTGGAGAGGGGTCTTTTAACTTGAAAGGAATGGCCTTCGTGTGTGATTAGGAATTGCTGTTTCTGGGTGGGTGGAACCAAGAAGATGTATTTTATCATTTGAGGAAAAGCAAATCTTAATCCATCTGCGTCTTTAGGTGGTTTTGACAGGTGGTTATAGTTAGCAATTGGGCTACAATGAGCAGGTTAATCCAAATACAGTCTGTTCAGCTGACCTTAGTTCAGATTAAAGAAAAATGCCAGCAGGGTAAAGGACATGGGTGATAGACAGCTCCTTGTGGGCCAGAAGCAGAGCCCATTGCACCCTCTCTAAGTGCTCCCTCACACCAGGCTCCCTGGGGAAAGCTAGGCAGCACTCTCCCGGGGCCTCCAAGTCATCCATGCATTCTGTTCCAAACCCAGCTCCTGCTCTTCCGTCCCCTTGCTGAGACTTAGGCAACCCTCTCTGCTTTGGAAGATTCTTTGAAATGTCTTTACCTTTAAAAATTCTACTACCCGATTATGCTCTGGCGAAACGTTTCTGAAGACCTCGCCTAAGAATAGTTCCCTTCCCTCTGAGCCAACTCGGTGTTTTGGCCTTTTAAGCGGTACGTGCCGAAGGTGACATTCTCTAGGACTTGTGCTGTCTTGTGGCCTGCGTGTGCCCTCAGGGTGTGGTTCTTGGTTTCTGTGCTTTGGGGAGCTCAAAGGACACAACCTCCGTGTGAGGAGGAAAGCATGTGAACAGGGCTGGTGTGGCCCTAGGGCTGGGGCTTTTGTCCCTCATTCACTCAGCGTTCTGACTTCTAGATGTCCCATTCAGGGTGGTACAGCACCCAGAGGTGACAAAAGCAAGCCCACTGGAGTCTTATTTCCCGCTCCCGAGTTCCCACCACCTGGGGCTCTTTATAGTCATCAGCGCTCTGGAGGAAAAAGAGAGTAATCCAATGGGAGAGAGGCACAGCTCTAGCTGTAGGCACAGACATGGAGAGAGAGGGCTTTGTGGTGAGGAGCTGCCTCAGCCATGCTGAGGAGACATTCCACGACCTGCAGCTGCAGCCGGAATCCCAGAGCACAGGGTGTGCGCTGTGAGTCCATCGGCCGGAGAACCAGGGGAATCTGACTGCATCCATCCCAGCCAAGGGGCAGAGAGAAGGATGAGAGGCCCCAGCTCAAGCGGCAGAGCTGGGGAAAGGGACGTCTTCCCACCTCTTTACTTTATACCAGGCTGCATGGGACACCATCTCCAGGCACTGCATTGTTTAATCGTCTATAAGGAACCGTAGTTCTCTTGCTTTGCTTCCACAGAGGAGCAAACTGAAGTTCAGAGAAAGGTTAAGTAACTTACCCGAGGTTGCACAGCTACTAAGCAATAGAACCAGTACTTGAGTCCAGCGGTGTGTGATTCTTGACCCCTGGGCCATCTGTACCAAAGGCGTTGGCTGAGTTAATAGATGATGGGCACAGCACGGTGGTCTGCACAGGGAGCTCTTCCAGAGGTGAGCAGGCCAGAACATCAAAGATCTGGAACCTGAGAAGCCTGGAGAATGAAGAAAGGATTTAGGGATACACGGTCTCTGGCTTCTGGGACTAGTATGAAGGCTCAGTCCAAACTAAACAATCCAAGGGCTAGAAGGAGCTCCCACTGTGGGTACCATGTGTAAAGGAAAGCTCTGGAACAGGTGTCTGTGTGTGGTCCTCATATTCCCATTGCAGGGTTGAGCCAAATGGCCACATCAGGGACACTAGACTAGAGATGGACTCCAGTGCCTTGGCAGGTGATTGGACACTATGGTCTCCTTGACTTTAGGATGCTGCTGCTCATTTTTTGAATGGGTCTTCATACATAGCCTAAGCTGACTCAACACCCAAGCACTCTTCCCTCTACCTGCCTACATAGTTCCCAGAAGCACCGGCAACTTCCCTCTGGGAGTGCGTAGAACCCGGTCCGGGACTTGGGGTTGGTGTTTACATTCTGTTTTGTTTGTCCGGGCCCCACTGTGATTGTTGCTAACATTATATCTGTCTTAAAAAGTCTCCTCACCCCTTACTGATGCATTGCTTGTGGTGCTGGTAGCCTGGGCACAGGAGCAGTGTCTCTCCAGTTAGCTCAGATGCACCGAGCTTAGGAGGACTGGCACACGGTGGGCACCAAGGGACCAGGATGGAGATCAGGAGTAGCGTGAGATGCACGGTGGCAGCATGGGAGGAGCTTGGGTCAGTTTCCTCAGTAGCCCAGGCACATAAATTACTTCTGATGGTATTTACGTGTTCCGTCTGAACACAACCCCTCTCCCTCTCCATCCTCTGCCCTTGAACTGCAAGCCATCAGGCCAGCCTCACTCAGATTCAAGCTCCTGCCAGGGCAAGAGAGATTGGAGGCAGCCCCCACTGGGATTGCAGCCCTGTCTTGCTGGAGTCGGATGTCATGAATCTGCTTCCCTGCTGGCTCACAGTCCTTCTGACCCTCTCTCTGCCTGCTGTACAAACCCTGGCTTTCTCTGTTTGTTCAGCCCTGGAGCCATTCCCCAGCCCACTCTCAAGGTCAGAGAGGGCTGCCCCTCCTCCTGCACGCAGGCGCTCCGGGGATGTGGGCTACACATCAGGTGTGCTGTCTGCCCTCAGCCCTACCATCCACCTCAGCTGAACTTCATATCAGACCCGATATAGGAAGCTCTAGACCCTGTAGCCTTTGAGGGTAAGTTCTCATTTCTGTGGGAGGAGCAACTTCCTCTGAGCCATTACCAGGCCAGTCTTCTTGCCTGGCCTCGAGCCCAGCCCCTGCCTTAGCCTCCCCTCTCTACACTTCACACAGTCCCAAGTCAGAAACTGGAACTGTGGAGAAGAAGGTCAAGATGTCCAGCCATACGGGAGCTAGGCCAGGTTTGGGTCCCCCTGGATGTCCATCTAGGACTCCTTGCTAGGGTAGAATGTTAACATAATTTTAAATTTTTTATTATTTATTTTTTATGTGTATGTATGTAAGCCTGGGTGAGTTTGTATGCACTGCATCCATGCAGGCATCCTTGAGGCCGAGACTGTCAGATCCTCCGGAACTGGAATTACAGCAGGCAGTCGTGAGCCACCCGATGTGGTGCTAGGGACCAAACCCAGGTCCTCTGGGAAAGCAGCAAATGCTCTTTACCGTTGAGCCATCTCCCCACCCCACCCCCACAAAAGGATATGTTTTTATGAGCAACAATACCTTTTCTCTCCTTTCTGTGGTTCTTCATTTATTTGTTGAGGAGCAGGAGTCTTACTGCGTAGCTCAGGCTGGAGTCAAATGTTCAATCCTCCTGCCTCGGTTGGCATTACAGATGTGTGCCGCCGGACCTGACTCAGCATCTTTTCCTTAAAGCCCAGTCCTAAGAGACTCGATGTACAAAACAGGGAAAGGGCAAGGCCTGCTCTGATAGGGATGGGAGCCAGCTTTCCGGGACTTCCCTGTGCCTATCACAGCACCAGCTTACGGGCAAGAACAAGGAGTCGGTCGACTGTCTGTCTTCCTCCCATGAGGATGGCACCCAAAGAGGTTCAAGCCCATATCCCTCGAGAGGAAAACAGCGAGATGAAGTTGATATCTGGGTTTCCATTCTCAAACTTCTTGGAACAGAGCTACAATCTCCTTCCTCCCATTAAAAAAAAAAAAAAGTTTAAAAAATTAAATACTTCAGAGTCCACTACACCCCCCCACACACACACACACACTTATACATTATACATAGGGGCTATGTTCCAAATCTGTCGATGGTTGCCTAGAAACATGGAGCATCAATCACTAGATGCATTATGTTGCTAGGTGCCCTGCAGTTTTGCCACTGAGGACCAGAGTTCAAACGTCCTTCTGGAGCTTAAGCTCACTGCCATCTCTGCGTCGCCCACTCTTTGCTTTAGGGTCATCATTAAATGCAATGAGTTACTTGAACACGGGAACCACAATACAACAGTGATCCTAACGACTAACACCGCTGATGGATGACTAGCAGAAGGATAGCATATACAGAGTGTGGGCCTGGGGATAACTCATGTCCCAGGCAGGAGATTTCATACTGCTCCTGGGAAGAGTACCGGTTAAAACTTAGGGATTGTTGTTTATTTCTGGAATTTTCCATTTAATGTTTTCCAACCGCTGTTAGCCTCGGTTCACTAAAACCACAGAAAAGTCAATGCAGATAAAGGGAGGTGGGTGTGTCCAGGGTGCGTTTGTGTCCAGGGAAAGTAAAGTTTAAAGCTCTTAGCTAAAGTCACCTGCAATTCCCTAACAAGGGACTAGTTAGTTAACAGGCGTCCTGTGGCTTTTGTCCCCCAAACCAAGGCCATGCCAGTAGCTCTTTCAAAGCTGCCCAGTCCCTCTCGCTGAGGAAACCTGGATAGAAGGGTCTCTGTCTTTTGGGTCTGCCCTGCCCCTCCTGTGTCTTCTCGTCCCTTTCACTTGCTGGCTGACCTACTCATTCCCCAGCCCCTGGCATTGATTTCGGTTCCTTTTTTGATAAGTACTTCCTGCTGAGCGCTTCTTAGGGCCCAGCTGTCCTGCCTCACTCAAGGCTGCCAAGGCCATGACTAGTCCTTAGTGAGTTGTGTAGCTCTGCTGTTGCCACGTCACAGGCTGGAGTGCCCTGGAGCCTCCAGCTCATGGTGGGTATTCGGTAGGGGTAACAGCCACTGGCTGATCTCCAGAGCCCAGGCTCCTCACCATCTCTCTGTGTGATGATATCTTTTCAAGGGGACCCATCCCTTCTCAAAAAAAAAAAAAAATCTCCAAATGCTCCAAGGTCAAGGGTGGCACCCAAGGAAAGCCAGAGAGCTGAAAGGTGGAGAAGGCGATGAATGCCCACACTCGTTACAAATATCCACAAATACCCACACACTATCTTCCTGGGAGGAGTGCCCTGCTAGAACCTAGCGCTTCTTATAGATAACTCTAACAGGTCTGCTGGTAGGGCTTCCAAGCCAACAAGTATTAGAACTCGGGGAAAGGGCAGCTAAGGACCTTTGTCCTGATTAGAGGACTCTGCGCGGCCTGAGAACAAGATAGAAAAAGTATAAGATGTGGACAAGGGAAGGAAGGCTCATTGCTGGCCTGGGGTGTTCGTGTCCCTGTGTGGGCACTGCTGGGCCTCGAGTAGGACGCAGGACAGCTGTCTATGTTGGAAAGAGGCTGCGACAGAGTGAGAGCCCTCTCTGAGAGAGTCAGGAAGCAGGTAGCACACTTGAGGAATCTGAAGACCTGGGGATCCCCTGGAAGGGTTCTACAGAAGCAGGTCTTACTGTGGAAGAAAAGTCAGTGGACTGAAAAGTCACAGAAGCTGCCACTGAGTGGGGCTTTCATTTACCTATGGGACATAGCAGCCAGCCCTGTGCTTAGCTTTGCATGAGCCTGTTCAGTGTGCTGATGGCCCCAGACCGGATCCGGCTTTGAGCAAAGTTCCTAGGAACAGGAAGAGAGAGTCACCAGAAAAATGGTTGATGATGTGGCAGGCCATGCTAGCTAGGTTTGCAATTTGGCGTTTAATCGTGGCAAGAACTTTACCAGGTAGGGATTTATGTAACCCTGCGTTTCATCTAGATGAGAAGAATAAGGGCTAAGAGGGGTTGTGTAATCTTCCTAGGGTGGCTGACTCTGGAGTTCCCACCCCTCCCACCTTACTATGCTAACTACCCCGGAGGGTGGTATGGTGTTCACCGCCCCTAGCTCACATACAAGAGTTGAGGGAAGGCACTTGAACTGATCTAATTCCATCAAACACTCAATGAGAAAACATCACAGAGCCAATAACACACCGGATTAGAGTCTTCGGCCGACGCTAGGCCTCAGCAGCTACAGCCAGAGTCATCTGGTCTGCTCCCGGCTGGCTTCCGGTTGGCTGGTCCACCTCGTACCGCATGTTACCTTGTGGGTTTTGGCTTCAGTTATGCTTGGATACCCCGCCTTTGCCCTTGCGCCGTGACTTCATACAGGTTCCTCAACCTCTCTGAGTCCACTCGCCTTAAAGTTAAACACAACTAGTGTGTATGTCCAACAGGACTTGTGCAGGGCTCAGAGGAGAACGCCAATGCAAACTGCACAGCACCTGGAGCGTAGAAGGTGCTCCAGGCCACCTGACGTTCCTCCTCCTACCTCTGTGTGGCACTGAGCCTTCTAAGAGTCATCACAGACAAACTGGGGTTAAGGGATGACACATGCCAAAGAAACATGTGTTGTTACCGGCTCCTGCAAGAATGACCTCATCAACTTTCCAGTGTCGGGAGTCAGGGGTCAACATCCGTGTCTCATATTTGCTGTGTGATGTCCTCTCCATAGACACAGGGAAACACAAGCCTGTCCCCAAGCTAACAGAAGCCTAGGAAGGAAACTAGAGAGGTTCTAGCCTCCACAGCAGAGCCTGCCAGCAACATAGTCATGCTCACTCCTCCTAGGGAACTGCCTTTCCCAGAAAAGTTTCAGACCACTCATAGCAGGAGACCTTCTATCTATGGCCTCCGGGAGCATTGTTGACCATGATCAGCTGAGGAGTAAGCTTGGGGACAAGAGCTACGTCAACCAGAAGCACAGGGCTCTTCCTCCCTGGAGGTGGTCACAGACGTGAACGACGCTGTGAAAAACACTGGTGAAATTTTCATGGGACAAAAAAGAAAAAAAATAGTGGAGAGAAATGGAGCAGGGTGGAATGAAAAAGCCTCTGTGAAGAGCTTCACATGGTAGATGTCCCAGGTCAGCTGGTGCTTAGGAGTAACTGTTTTTAAATAACCAGCTCTTTTAGCTAATGGCGGAGGTTAGTGGGAAAGCGTCTGACCAGCATGGGGAAAGCCCAGAACTGAAGGAAGCTAAGGGAAGGAAATAACCAGCTATCTGAGCAAGCCTCGCCTCCCTGTTTCTCCTTCTCCAGCCTCTGGATCTCAGAACGCACTGTACTGGCCTTGACCCTCTCCCTGGTGGGTGGCTAACCATCCTGACCTCCCTACAGGTGGCGGCCGAGTACTTCAAGAACACCACCCTGCTGCTGGTGGGTGTCATCTGTGTGGCGGCGGCCGTGGAGAAGTGGAATTTGCACAAGCGTATCGCATTACGTTTGGTCTTGATGGCGGGAGCCAAGCCGGGCATGTGAGTCCCGTGTGGGGTGTGGGGTGGGGACGGTGGCCTGAGTCACAGCAGGCTGTGTACCTGAGTTCCTCTGCTAACGGGGAGATGACATCAGAAGGTGGGGCCCTTACCTCCCGCATCCGTGAAAGAGATCCGATAACCATGGAACACAGATTTGAACAGCAGCCCTGATACAACTATCACCTGAATCTAAGGCATTCTCCTCACAACCTGGACTGGAGGGACAGCAGGTTTGCAACACAAGCCCCCGGGGGGCCTTGTTAGAGCGAGGCCAAGAGAAATAGTTTCCCAACTTTTGTCCTGTAGGTTGTTAGGGTGCACACTTGACAAAGAACTGGGTGGCTTTTCCACTGTCCCTTAAGAAATAATGGGCCTCTCTCTCCATCTGCCTGAGTTGCTTCGGACCACAGATCCCTCGGGTGTGCCGAGCCTGACCGTGTCCGCATGCTCTTTCTCCTTCCCCTCTGCCATCAAAAAGCTAATGAAGGAGAGATTCTCGCCCTCAAAGAATGCCATCAAGGTGGACAGTTTTGCGGTGTTCCCCTTCTCCACGCCTAGCTCGTAACTTTTCACTACGTCTTATGTAAGCTGCCTCACCGGCAGGAGGCCCAAACTGGAAATAATGGAACATTAGTTCTCAGCATTAGTCTGTTAAGCATGCTCCTGTCTCCCAGGTTGCCAAAGGGAGTTGCTAACTACAGCTTAATCCATGTAGGCCCAGCAACCGGCTGCCCACTCAGCTTCCCAGGCACACAGGGGCATTCCTTGCATCGTGTTGGGACCTTGTGGCTCCTTTGCTTTAGTTAAGTTTTGTTTTGTTTCTTTTGCGGTACTGAGTAAGGCGCTAGACGGAGTGAGGGAAGCAAACCCAGGTCCTCACCCTAGGCAAGCACTCTAGCCCTGAGCCACATCTCCAGCCCCTGCACCCGTTTGTGTGTCCCTTCTCCCCCCCCCCCCCCCCCCGTTTACCACACTACGCAAGCAAGTTTACCCCCCCGTATGGCATGCTACCAGTGGGTGTGCAAAACATTCCAACTATGTTGCTGTCAGCTCAAACAAAACACCGGCAGGGCTCTGCCCTACTTGGGCGCAATCCATGTATGAGCTGCCCCCAGATTGTGCAAAGCCATCTAAAATGTAAACAAAATCATCTTTGTTTCGGCTTATCTAATGACAGCTAGCACCGGCTCTGTACTGGCACAGCGTGCGCCGAGCTTCAAAGTCAAAGGAAAAGAATTTGAAGGTTACTTTTGTTCTGTGTTCCTCCAAGCTAGATTCTTTTGGAGACCAGCTGGAGACGTGCACACAAGCAGTGACAGGGACCGCTTCTGTGGCTTTGTGGCCACCCTTGCAGCTAGCTGATGCTCAGACAAGTAGTAGGGAGAACTGAGTGCCAGACATTCATCTGTTTGCTCCCAAATCACTATGGTGACTTGCACAGACCTGCGGGGAGTGGCGAAAGAACCCCCTCGTCCCTAAGAGGCGCATCACAGGGCTCCGCCTAATGTCCACAGAGCAAGAAGAGCAACCAGCGAGTCCGTACCCTGGGACCTTCCCACCAAAGCTGTCCTTTCCGTCTTTAAAGGCTTTTCTCCTGGCCAAGGTTACTAGCCATGAAATGCAAATCATTGGCTGGACCAGTGCTGAAATCAAGGCGTTGGGAGTTGGCACCCAGTGGGTCACAAGGGTGGGACTCAGCAGGCTAACGCTCCGCCCACCTGTCCCTGTCCCCAGGCTCCTGCTATGTTTCATGTGCTGTACCACCATGCTGTCCATGTGGCTCTCCAACACCTCCACCACCGCCATGGTGATGCCCATCGTGGAGGCCGTGCTGCAGGAGCTGATCAATGCTGAGGAGGAGCCGCTGGTGGCTGGCAACTCCAGCACGGAGGAGGCTGAGCTCATGGGTACAGTTCACTGGGGCTCATCTCCCCTTTGATTCTCCGCCCTCCTCCCTGGATTCCCTGCCAGTCTCTACTGTGGCACTGCCCAAGCCGGTGCCCCTCATCTTCATCCCCCCCTTTAATCATGCCAGCTGTCATAACCCAAGGACCCTTTGCCCATGTGCATGCTTCCTTCCTACCTTGTTTACAGGTACCCCTGCCCTTCTCTTTGTCCCTGGCGCTCAAGCATTATTGGAAAACTCTGGGGTCTGCCTGCTTCTACAGCCCCAGTGTACCTTCAGACCAGAGAGAAAGGGAGGAGGTCGTCTACTACACCTCTGCCCCTGCCCGGAGCCTCTGGTCTTCCATGTAGTGTCCAGCCTAGCCTCGGCGTTTACTTCCTGTGTTTCTTTACCACTGTAGGTGTTGATGTAAGCAAAAGGCAAACTTCTGTGGAACTCATCTTTGTCAATGAAGAGTGAGTATGACTGCCTTCCTCCCAGGCAGAGCCTCTTGGGTCCATTGGAGGGGCCGGGAAAGATAGGACCAAATGCATCTCCTTTACATGTGGTACCAAGCTCACCATCTTGTCCCCATCCATGAGCTCTACTTCTCAAGATCTTGATGGGGCCTCCCTCAATCTCAGAACGCTTGGGGATGAGGAGGGATAAAAAGACAAGAAATGTTAAATCTGAGTAAATGTTGGGGCTGCTCTATGGCTACCAAGCACGATTTCACCTGCACAGATGCACTTAGAATACCAGGAGACAGCTAGCAGTGGGCTGTATGATGCTCTAGAAAGGCAAAGCTAGGAAAGGAGACACATGTTCTTGAGCATTCGTGTGTTGTGGAGTCTATCAACAGCTGACTTCCTTGCAGAGTCTCTACACAAATGTGGCCTTTAAGGATGGTGTTCCACACTTAAAAGTTGTATTTGCAACGGGTCTTTGTAATTTGCATTTTTTTAAATTAAAAACAAAATGGAGCGCTCACACTGAGTGAGCTGGACAGACAGAGGGGACGGGGCAGAAATGTCATCTTTGTCTTACCGCTGCCTTCCATCATGACCCGTAGCTTTGTTGACTTTGTTCATATCTCAGGCAGACGCCTCGGCTTTTCTGGCCCTTTCAGAGAGGCAGAAGGATCTCACTTCCGGACCCTCAGCAGCCTAGCCCAGGCTCTTGCCAAAGTTTCTGTCCTCTTCCCGAGCCCACACCTGTTTCCTCTGGGCCTAAGCCTACAGAAGACAGAGATGAAAGAGAGGGATGAGACTGACCTTCCGTTGTCCCTGTCCCCTCCCCTACTGTCCCCTCGCTCTGCTGCTTCTACAGCCTCCAGAGTGGGACACAGGAAAGGCCACAGAGCAAACAGGCTCCAGGCTAGTGTTCAGTCTGAGATCCAGTGCCTGGCTCTGGAACTTGTGGTCACAGAGCCTCAGGGACCACGGTCTCCCCCCTTGAGGTCTTCACCACCCAGGCCTGATGGTCTCCCCCCCCCCGTCAGTGGTGATGGTTCAGCCCTGTTTCTAGGCCCGTGTCCCCTCCCTGAGAGGATGGTGTCATGCCCAGGGGCGCACAGGCTACTCCTGTAACCACACTCACTCTCCTCCCTGGCCTGACTACACTGTACCAGTACCAAGAGTCTAGAACAGAAGCACAATTGTCCCTAGACCTCCAGAATCCTCTGTGCTGGTGGAAACAAGGGTACTTGGCGATCTTCCATGTCGCCAGACCTCCCCCGCCTTCTGAAGCGATCCTAGCTTCCCTCTTCAGCCAGTCTAGGAAGGAAGCGGAACACACACGGCAGCAATTCTCCAGACCCTTTACTGTAACCCTTCTTCTGCTCCTACCGACGCAGCCTTGACGTTCTGATGGCCACAGGACTCTCGTCCTGTGTGTGAGTGCCACCACTGTCATCCGCCTTCATAGTAGGAGAGCTGGTAGGGCCACGGTCCAGTCCGCACAACTGAGACAGACCATAAACAGCTACCAAGAACTCAGTGTGCCAGGACTCCCCATTGTTCCCAGCCTCCTCTGGATAAGACAGGGGAAGCCATAATACGGGGGACTCGGCAGGTACAGACAACCGTCTCCGCCCTGAGATGCAGCCACTGATGCAAAAGTCTTCCCGGCCTTGTTTTTGCCCTTGCCTACCCTTCCTGCAGTCGCACCTCAGATGAGCATGTCGCACATTGCGGTTCTAGACCATGACCTTCTTGAGTAATAAGGGTACCATCAGGGCACAGATTCTCCAGTGAAACAGTAAGAGACCCATGTGCACCCATCTCTGACATCCTAGTACGAGGTGGTGATGTAAATAGATGCTGGAGGCCTGGATCTGATGAGGGTTGGTGGTGTCATAAAGAAGGAAGCCTAAATTTAAGTGCCTGCACCCAATCAGAACTTCCCAATAATGTCTGCTATTATTGGGAAGTACAGGTGTCACTTCAAATGAAGCTGCTGCCCGTCCTTGGGAGGAAGCAAGCCCCTGGACTCTCAGAGTCTCTCAGGAGTCAGCAAAGGCTAGGGAAAGATGGGTCCTCTTTGTAGGCTAGACAACTTGAGTCTAACGTTGAGACCCTTATGCCAAACACGCACCACGAGGAAGAGCATCCTCCTCAAACCTGCTCCACTCTGGTTCCCTGATCTGGTGCTTTTTTTTTTTTTTTTTTTTTTTTTTTTTTTTTTTCCAGCACATCAACGGCAGACTTCACTTCCCTGATGCAGAACAAGGTATGACTTTCATTCCCCGCTCTGGGCTTTGACGTCACCCGGAATTTCCTCAAGATAACTCAGGCACCAAGATGCCTGGTAGCTTTTCCTATAAGCCAGCAGCCTCGGTGGATTAAGGCTAGAGAGGTGCTTGCCCAGGCTGGACACAAGAAGGGTCAGTGGGGCTTCTGACAAGGGTGTGAGTGGTTCTGAACCCCAGCTCTGGGTCCTGGGTAGCTAAACAAGACAATACAAGTTAAGTAAGTAAGATACAGGTTAACCTTTGAATGGAAACCAAACTCCAGACCAAAGCCACATGCTCAAGCTCAGGATTTTATTCTCCCTGGGTTTCCATTTGCAAAATCTCAATACTAAGGATAGGAGGTTTGCCTGTATGCTGTTGCTCAGACTCACCCTCTCTCCATAAAGGTTTTACACCTCTTCACAAGAATAACTGGCCAATTAAACTATGCATGTTTTAACATTTATTTTAATTATGTATATGAGTGTATGTGTCCATGCATGTGTGTATGTGTGCATGTAAGCACAGAGGCCTGCAAAGTCCAGAAGAAGGATCCAGATCCCCTAGAGTTGAAATCATAAGTGGTTGTGAGCCACCCGACATGGGTGCTGGGAACTGAACTCACGACTTCTGCAAGAGCAGTACATACTCTTAACTGCTGAGCCATCTCTCCAGCCCCTAAATGGTGGATTATTCACTGTGGCAGATTATTGATAATGATTTGGTTTTTAAAAAGTGATAGAGCTCTTCACCCACTACTGAACTCCCCGAAAGCCAGTCTTGGCTGTAAAGACAAAGTGATGATTCCCAGGTTTCAAAGTCCCTGAGTCCCGTAGTGGCAATCCTAGGGTAGCCCTGGGACAAGTGGTACCTCTCCAGACACTTGGACTATATCTTCTTCCTAACAGTGTGATGGTTTTGTCCCAGCAGAACCTGAATGGTGTGCCCATGGTCACCAAACCTGTCAAAACAGCAAACCAACAACAACATAAGAGCCAACATTTGTCACAGGTAACTGAACCCTATATGAAGCATCTCAGGCCTCCGAAAGGTATTGCCCTGATGTCATTGGTACTGAGCTGCCATTAGCATATGTGTCAGGTATGTGTGCTAAGAAATGAAAGTATCTGGGCTCACTGGACCAGGCAGCACCAAGAGGCAGGATGAGCCACTTCTTAGGTCACAGGCTTTTCAACTCTAAATGCTTAAGGTTGGCAGAATAAGGTTCAAATGATTCTTCAGGGGCACTATAAATATTTTTTCATTTTTAAAATTACATTTATTGTATGTGTGCAGGTACAAATGTAAATGGGGGTTTCTCTCCTGCCAGCCAGTTCTAAACAAACACTCAGAGGCTTAATATTAATTCTCATTGTTTGGCCAATGGCTCAGGCATATTACTGACTGGCTCTCGCAATTAAATTAACCCATTTTTACTAATCTATGTGCCACCACTTGGCTGTGGCTTATTGGTAATGTTATGACATCTCAGTCCTTCGGCAGCTACATGGCATCTCCCTGACTCTGCCTTCTCTCACTCTATGTCTCTGTTTGGATATCCCACCTAGTTATATTCTGCCCTGCCATAGGCCAAAACTGCTTTCTTCATCACCCAATAAAAGCAACACATATTCGCAGCATACAGGAGGACATCCCACATCATACAAATGTGGGAGTCAGAGGACTTTTGTGAGTGAGTTCTGTCCATTGGAGACAAGTGCCTTAACCCAGTGAGTTGTCTTACCAGTTCCTGCCGTAAGTCTTTGCTCTTACTGTCCTACGGCGATATGCACAGTTGCTCCCCTGCACAAATGAGTCTTTCCTGTTGCTGTGACACTAAAACAAAATGCAGAAATTCAACTGATGCTGAGGATGGCCTAAAAGGCATCGGTCACCTATATGTAGCCCTTGATCTCAGACTTTTTTTCTATCCATCATCAGTCTCTGTTGTTTTACATCCTTCACTGTCACCATTAATAAATGCCACCGCTTATGCCAGGCTTACTCCATGAACATGCTCTAACACAGTGCTAAGCGTTTTCTCCACAGTCCTGGCTCAGTGGGGTAATGGTTTTGAACTTGGTTCTTGCAAATGAAGTAGAGCGATGGAATCAGGAGTCAGGAGCAGGGTGCTGGGAAGCACAGCATCTTCATTCCAAGCCAGTCTCCTTGAGCACCCATGGTTAAACCCCTGGTAGACTTACTGCTACGAAACAGAAGCCAGGTTAAAGTGGCTGTTAGTTCATGCACTCGGGTTCAGTATAAATTCCATTAGAAGAAAAGGCCATGGGAAACCCTTGGGTCAGAGAATCAAAGTGGTCCTTTCCGACTCAAGCCAGCAGTGGATCTTTCAGTGGCTGGGAGTATCCAAGCCTTACTCTGGCCTTCAGAAGATGGACAATAGTTAACAGCCATGAGAAACATGGTCCTTAGCATGCCCTCTTCTAAAATTCAGTTTTCTTATTATTTGACCTGCTGATGTTTGCACCAGGCTTCTCCAAGTCTGTACAGCCAGGCATGGTAGTACCCGCCCGTAGTTCCAGCACTTGGGAGGTAGAGGCAACGAGATGAGGCATTTAAGACCAAGTTTAGCTGCACAATGATTTTTGAGGCCACACTGGACTAATCGAGACCATGGGTCAAAAAAAAAAATCTTTAAAAATGAAAAGAATTAGTGAGAGAGTGAGAAGACCCAGCCTAGAAGGAATGGGGGGGGAGGACCTGCTTCTTTAGTCCATACTCGAACTGGGCCAAGTAAGCCTGAGAAGGCCATGCCAAGGAAAGGCAAACATGCCAGAGAGAGCAAAGAGTGAGTCAGGGAGGGGGAGCATGTGTGTCATGTTCTCCTCATGAAGGCTAGGCTCTTCTTTAACTGGAAGGTCATTTGACTTCGTTGTGCAGTATTAGGTGGCAAACCCAAGGCCTTGCTCGTAGTAAGTAAGTGTCTGCCACTGAACCGCACCCCCATCCCAAGCTTAATTCCAGTACTTCTCCCCACTGGGACTGTCATGCCACCTCCACATAACAATAACCATCCTGGGGCTGGAGAGATGGCTCAGCAATGAAAAACACTTCCTGCTTTGCAGAGGACCTGGGTTCATTTCCCAACAACCACATGTTGGCTCACAACTGCCTCTAACAACTCCAGGGGATCTGATTACCTCTTCTTGCTTCCCCGGGTACTGCACACCCATGGTGCACATATATACATTCAAACACATTAAATAAATAAACATATTAAATAAACATTTTTAATCAAAATAATAACCGTCTACTGTTGACTTAAGTGCAAAGTGGAGTGTTACTGGAGTTCAAGTGAAAAATAAACTGTGCTATCCATATTAATAACATCAATAACACCAAAAATCATAATAAGCCAGGAGTGGTGGGTGCCACATACCTATGTAAATGGGTGTTTCAGGTCCCAACTGCCCGGTCCCAAATAACTGACTCAGAGGCTGAATATGAATTATGACTGCTCGGTCAATAGCTCAAGCTTGTTACTAGCTAACACTTACACTTAAATTAACCCATATTTCTATTTATGATTTGCCACATGGTTCATGGCTTGTTCCCTCACTTTTTACCCATCCTGCTTGATCAGCGCTTGGCTGGCTGGCATCTCTTCTGTCTCCCTGACTCTGCCTTTACCCTTCCCATCATCTCTCTGCATCTTGTCCAATCTCTTCTTGCCCTGCTATTGGCCAATCAGGTTATTTTTTAATTTTTTTTTTATTAACAATGAGTACAATCCACAGTGTACCTATAATGCTAGCACTTGGGAGGTAGAGGGAGGAGGATGAGATGTTCAAGATAACCTCAGCAACATAAGTTTGAAGCCAACAGGGGTTTGTTCAGAACCTGTAACCAAAAGAGGGGGGGGGAAATCATAATAGTTTATCATCTTTACAAGATTTAGTTTCATGTGTATGTGTGAGTGTCTACATGTATAGATGTGGACCGTACGCATGTTTGTTGCCCTCAGGGGCTGGAAGAGGGCATCAGATCTCCTTAAACCAGAGTTACTGGTGGTTGTGAGCCACCAATGTGTGTGCTGGGAACCAAACCCAGGTCCTCTGGAAAAGCAGGAAGTGCCACCTGTCCATCCCCAGTGCCACCCATTCTTAAGTGAAGGACAGGAAGTAATCCACATGTCTTGCATATATTAGCTCCTTCACCTTCACAGTCATGTGGCAGAGGATATGATTTTGCAGAAGAAACTGAAACTCAGAAGCAGGGCTGAGCCAGCACAGGAGAAACAGGTTTATCTATCTGATGCTAAAACTCGACACCTGTCTGCTCAACCACTGTGTCTCCTGCCTCTCTGGCCTTGCATCCTGCACAGCCCAAGCTGACTGTGGAGATTCATTGATTTTCCTTTGGTAGGAAAAGCCGGGAGTCCTGACCCCCAGCTCCAAGAACCAGGAACCGAACAGGAGGAAGTACAGATCCCATCACGACCAAATGATCTGCAAGTGCCTTTCTCTGAGCATATCCTACGCCGCTACCATTGGCGGCCTGACCACCATTATTGGCACATCCACCAGCCTTATTTTCCTAGAGCATTTCAACAAGTAAGTAATTGATCTACTCCGTCAGCAAGTTCTAAGCAAGCGCCCTCTATCGGTGGCTGGGCCAGAGCGGGACTAGGTGCCAGGGGCGTAGCAGGAGTCAGAGCAGAGTAGCTGCTGTGGCAGTTGAGGATTCTGCTCAGGGAGCTCTTCCGCCCTCAGAGAGGACGGCGCAATGAGGCCCCCTGCAGGGAGGTTGGTGGCGCTGGGAGCCTCTGGATGATGAGGCAGGGGAACTAAGGAGGAAACTTTCCAAAAACCTTGGAAGGGGTGTGAGGGCTCCAAGGCGGGAGAGAAATGACAGGGCCAGGGGGCCAGGGAGGGAAAGGGACAGATGCCAAAGATCTGGCAAGACCCGTGGAGAGGAGAGCTTGGACTGCACCAGGAAGGCCATGAGAAGCCCTCAAGGAATTTGAAGTAAGGGTGAGGAGGTCAGGGTTACAGTTTTGAAAACTCATTCTGAATGAGCAACCTGGAATGGGGGACCTGGGGACGGAAGTCCTTGTGGTCTCGGGAGGGAGAAGAGGAGTGAAATTGAGTCTGTAGAGGTCTAGATAATGTCTGATCAAACGTTACTGTAGCTTCCCCTGCCCTTGGCCCTGCTGTGTGTCTCTGAAGGAGCTCTTGGCTATCACTCCCAAATACCATGTGGAAATAGCATCCCTTCTTTACCCCTGCCCTGCTCTTTACCCTCCAGCCAGTATCCAGCAGCAGAGGTGGTGAACTTCGGAACCTGGTTCCTCTTCAGCTTCCCCATCTCACTCATCATGCTGGTGGTCAGCTGGTTCTGGATGCACTGGCTCTTCCTGGGCTGCAAGTGAGTGCCAGGACCCTGCTGGCAAGTACCAAGGTTCTCCCAAAGCCTGTGATTCAAGCAGGAAGGTTCTGCTCCAAGTGGGCAGGCTCAGGCACGGCAGCCTGTGTTCTGGGGATGTAGGGGGTGTGACTAGGAGCTGAACATTGTGTCTTCCAGAGACTCGAAGATTTCATGAACTCTGCACTTCTCTCTCTCTGAGATGTTCTTAATTCCAACCAGTTGGCTTTCAGACTGGTGTGGTCTTCAGAAAGCCTGGAAAGTGATATAGTTCCATTGCCCTCAAATCAGACTGTAACCTCGACCACTCTTAGAAACATGCTTCTAAGTAAAGCTGCCCTGGCTTTAATTCTATAGACAGGGGAGATTTCTGTTTAGAAGTTTGTTTGGAATGTGCTCAGATCTCTCAAAATGACAAGTTGGCCATGACCCTTGTGTTATTATTTCTAAAAATAAGCTGCTTAGTAAGGCTTTTCTTAATAACCATCAGTCTACTCTAAATTTGATCAACCTCAAGTGCAAAAGAGGAAAATGCATGTGGTGTTTTGTTAGTAAATCACCTATGGAACCCAACACTCTTTTGGCCAAGGAATGTTTTTTTACTCAACTTACTGTCAATCCAACGAAGGCTGTATACAACAAGACAATGTTGTCATATAAAGCTAGCACCTACTCTTACCCCAGGCAAACCTTGTCTCTAGACAAATAAGCATGTGTGCACACACACTTGCATGCATGTGAACACCCCCCCCCAACACTCTGACTCTACTCATTCGCAAGACGGTTGTGTGGAAGCAACTAGACATACGTACCCAGCTGTAAGACGTAATCCCACACTGATACACCCCAACCACATCCAGATGGAAATAGACAAGGCCTGGGGAAGGTCTGAGAGGGGCTGGGGAAATAGGCAGACAGAAGCTGTGCAGACAGAAGCAGGGTGCCACAATGTGTGCGTGGAGAGGATCACAGCAGGAGAACAGCGGTATTTCTGACCTCACAAGCGTATGTTACTTTTGCGCTCGCTCTCCCTTCCTAGCTTTAAAGAGACCTGTTCTCTGAGCAAGAAGAAGAAGACCAAAAGGGAAGAGCTGTCAGAGAAGAGGATCCGGGAGGAGTACGAAAAGCTGGGAGACATTAGGTAAGAGCCCCAGTGCAACAGTGAAGGGAGCCAGCAGCCTTGCTCCTGACAGTCCCCCACATTAGCAGAATTTTCTAGAATTCCAAACCCAAGCATTCAGAAGGTGCTATTTAACATCAGAGCCATGCTGGCCCAGATTTCAGTGGCTACCCTCTTCTGTCTTCAGAGTCCAAGGTATGCGAGGGAGTATCTAGTAGAACAGATGGAGAAAAACCAACGGAAAGAAAGCACAGCCACTCACAGAACATGCTAGACTCCTTGAAAAGCCAGGGATCTTTACATTTGTCAAATATGGGAACACCTTTGATCCCAGCACTCAGGAGGCCGAGGCAGTGGCAGGAGGATCTCTGTGAGTTCGAGGCCAGCCTGGTCTATAGAGCGAGTTCCAGAACAGCCAGAGCTGTTACACAGAGAAACCCTGTCTTGAATGAATGAATAAATGAATGAATGAATGAATGAATGAATAAATAAATAAATAAAATGGGCTTGTACCCTAGTGTTAACTGTTAGCATAATATATTCCTTTCCATTGTGTGTGTGTGTGTGTGTAAATTACATGATTAAGCTAAGTTTATGGTCCCAATTAACTACAGAGGCTGAGGCAGGAAGATAAGTTCAAGACCAGGGTGGACAACTTAGATTATTTCAAATTAAAGTCAGAGGAAGCTGGGGAGGTTAACTCAGCACCTTCTGAGCACACAAAGAGCCCTGGGCTCAAGCGTCAGTACCACAGGATATGCATGTACATACGTGTGTGTATATATACACTTCTAATGTATATATCTGTATAAGATTCACACTGAGCACGGTAGTACACACTATTTTCATTTTTGCGCTCTGATCATGTCCCTCTGTCATTCATTCTGACATGGCAACGTGACTGTTACTAGATGGATCTCATTTGAACAATAATACCAAAGTGAACACATTGTCACTGAAACCCTGTCTTCCCTTTGCCATGGTTAATAACTCGCTGCGCATTGCCAGTTATTGTCTCGGGTGAACCAAAACTAAAGCTCCTAAGGTATATGGTAAACTGCCCTAAAACACTGGTAGGTAGGTAGCAGTTCATGCTCACTCACTCCAGCAGGGCCTAAAGGCAGTCGCTGTAGGGAGCTCTGCTGAGAGGCTAAGATTAAGCTGTTTTATTGGTAACACTGCTACCCGCCTACATTTCTCCAGGAAGCTTGGCTTCTGTCGTCTCTACTATCCCCAGCAGTTCTTTCCCTAAGTCACTACCAGCCATTCTAGCATTTATGTGGCGACTGTGCTTTATGCCTTCGGTGTTGGGGCTCTGAATAGGAGCTTCCAGAAGCCGTGGGAAAAGGCTCTTAAGTTCCCAGCTCCTGAGGGCGGTCTTGCTGCTTTCTTTGACAGCTACCCTGAAATGGTGACTGCATTTTTCTTCATCCTGATGACAGTGCTGTGGTTTACCCGTGAGCCCGGCTTCGTCCCTGGCTGGGATTCTTTCTTTGAAAAGTAAGCGACACTGTTTCCTCCTGAACCCCATCCCCTCTCATCCCTCAAGCTGCAACCATGTATCACACAAACTCTGGCAGCAAGTAGCCCTTGAGAAAGCCATTCTTTCTAGGAACGTGGCAGTATGGAGCCCGGAAGGAAGCACAGTGTTAGGAGGCCCTGTCTGGGGTTGGAACCAGGGGCCACCATTTGCCTGCTGTGTGACCTTAGTCACCTCACAGAAGCACTTAGAGCCTTGCCTATCTCCTAGGATGCTAAGAGCGTTGAAGGGGAAAGCATCTATAGAGGAGTAGCTATAATGAGACTGACCTCAGAGTCCTGTGAAGGAAGAAGCCATCAGGCAAGGTACACACAGGTTCCCAGGCCACCACTGTGGATTCACAAGCTCTCCCGGCACCAGCATTGAGGTGTGGGCCTCACAGGAGAGAGGCTCCTCCGATCATGCCTAAACCTAAGGACTCCCTGGCTGTCACTTGGCACTGAGACACCTCCCTTAGGGACACTGTCTCCAGGCGTTAACCCTGCCCATGAATCCACCACAGCACAGCCCAACAACTGGCAGAAGTCAGGCTTGTGTCACTGCTGGATGATGTCCTGCGAGGAGGTGCTGTGTTCCCACAGCCTGTCCTGAGACTTGTGCTGCTCTCCAGAGTTCCTGACTCTCCCCTTCTTCCTGTCCATGTATCTCTTTGCTAGGAAAGGCTACCGCACTGATGCCACGGTCTCTGTGTTCCTTGGCTTCCTGCTTTTCCTCATTCCAGCGAAGAAGCCCTGCTTTGTCAAGAAGAGTGATGGTGAGGAAGACCAAGGGACACAGTCGGGGGTGGCTTTGGTCAGAGACTATCAAGTCACAATTTTCAGTGACTTTCCAAGGGCCTTCTGACTCCAACCCAGCTAGCTAGCCCCCAACCCCTGCCATTTATGCATTAGGTAGGCCCTTCATCACAATTCATCCCTCCAGGGTCTCACCTGCCTCCCTTTCTTCCTATCTGTGATCCAGAAGCAAGCCAGGAGCCCACCCAGGGGATAGAGCCCATCATCACATGGAAGGACTTCCAGAAAACTATGCCCTGGGAGATTGTCATCCTCGTGGGAGGAGGCTATGCCCTGGCTTCTGGCAGCAAGGTAACAATTCAGTTTTCTTCTTGGTCAAATATTGGTCCAGAAGCTTCCCAAGGAGTCCATTACAACCCTGAAGGAGAGATTAGAAGTTACCGAAGAAGAGCATGATGGTCACTGATGGCAACCCAACAGAACAGATGCTGTTTCCTCCCGGGCCATTTTAGTTGGTGCCACAAGTCAGCACAGACATAGACACCTTCTTTTGCAGGCCCCATGCTGTTACAAGCAAAAGAATTGGGAATTGTATAGGCATCTCCTTTCTGGGTCTCATACCGCTGACATGAGGTGGGTTGCGAAGACCCCCACATGACAACTCAGTAGGTTGTCCTTCTGTCCATCTATACACCTAGACTGAGCGTCCCAGGGAATCTTAGCTGACGCTGATATAAGTCTGTTTGGCTTGCTGGTTGGGAACACTCAGCATGGGATCTTTTAAGTGAGGCTGGTGAGAAATAATTGAGGCTCTCCCTATGAAGAAAAGAACCCTGTGAATAAATCAGACTGAGGTTCGGACTGCTTATCCCTCCACCATGGCTACATACTCTAACCTGCCCCAAACTTAATATACTTTCAGTCTTAAAATTGATTTAATGTGTTTGAGTGTTTCTGCGTTGTGTGTGTGTGTGTGTGTGTGTGTGTGTGCACGTTGTATGTGTGCCCGAGTTCAGAAGACACTAGATCCCCAGGAACTGGAGTAAGGGTCAGTTGTGAGCTACCCTGTGGATGCTGGGAACAGACAGGTCCTCTGTAAGAACTAGTGTGCTTTACTGCTGAGCCTTTTCTCCAGCCCCAACCTGGTACACTTCCGCTTGCCTACTCACTCCCTTTGGGCCTCAATATTACCTCACCATTGGCAGCCGGCCAGACTCCTATATGGGGAGGCACCTCAGGGGGCACTACCCAGTGAGTTTTCCCTCCAGAACACACCTCTTTGTACACCTCCACTGATGGGGTCCTCCCTACCCAGAGAATAGTCCCTCATTGCCAGCCAAGCTGTTCTTTATTTATTCTTCGTGTTTCGTCACTGCTGGTTCAGGCCCTGTTTTCCGGAATTCCAGGTAATAGTTACTATTGTAATAAATAGGTTCTCTTGGATGTTTCCGCAGCTAAAACTCCCTAGCTCCGTCAACCACTCTCAGAGGCTGCACTTCCTGGCCTCAGGGCTCACTGGAGGCTTCCTCGGCTGTATTTAAATCAGTCTGTTGGTTAATTATATTAGCTAGCGCTGTTGTTTCCCTGATGCACAGCCTGCAGTTGTCTGTGAGCGTGCCATGATGTGCTGAGAGCTCCCAGGAGACCCATGAGCTCTTGATGACGTCAGCCACCATGTGGTGCACGGTTTTTAAGCCTGATGCCCCTTGCTTCCTGCCCACTCTCCATTTCTTTAAGATTTATTTTTATTTTTTATGTGTGTCGGTGTCTCCCTTACCTGTGTGAGGGTGTCAGATCCTGTGGAACTGGAGTTACAGACAGTTGTGAGTTGCCACGTGGGTGCTGGGAATTGAACCTGCATCCTCTAGAAGAGCAGCCAGTGCTCTTAACCATTAAGCCGTGTCTCCAGCCCTACTCTCCATTTCTGTATCACCTTTGCAGTCTCTAGCATACTCTAAGCAGTTTAAGCATGTAACCACAGAAAAGAGAAAGAAGAAAATGCATATGGCGACCTAGGGTGTTTTAATACAGAAACTCAATGCCGCCAGCTGTTTTTCAGGAGAGGAGGGATAGCCCTCTCCATGCAAGGGAGCTGCACAGAGTGAGGTTGTCAGAGGGTGGAAAAGGTTGAGAGTAACCTTAACGTGCAAAGCTGGGGGGGGGGCGGGGTAGAGACCCGTAACTCTGCTTAGAAGAGGATCTTGTGGCTAAGGTGGGCAGCTCTAATGCCCCATGACCAGGAAACCCAAAGACAGAATGTTGTCCAATCTTGACACATGCCTGAGCTATAAAATTAACCTACTCATAAACTCATTGTGGGCTCTGGTGAGGGCAGACAGATGGAATGAGGCCTGGTACCCCTCGCGGGCAGCAGTAGACCCCTCAGTCTACAAGCTCCCTCTGGAGAATGCTTTAACTCCTTTCCTCCCTCCTCCCACAGAGCTCTGGCCTCTCCACGTGGATTGGACACCAGATGTTGTCCCTGAGCAGCTTCCCACCATGGGCTATCACTCTGCTGGCATGTGTCCTGGTGTCCATCGTCACAGAGTTTGTCAGCAATCCAGCTACCATCACCATCTTCCTGCCCATCCTGTGTACCCTGGTGAGTAGATGAGACTCCTAGATGGCCAGACATGTGCCCCAGGGCTTCAGTGTCCAGCCTGGCCCAGGGGACAGTTTCCATAGTCATTCCTCTCTCAGTACCCACCACTTCAGTAGTTGGTGTTCAATACATAGTTTAAGCAGTGATTTTTTTTTCAAATGGCAATTAGTAAAATAAAATTATACATTAATGTATCAATTGTTTAGAAACGCTTTTCAAAAAATAAAGCAGAATTAATTTGAGATTAGCATGGGCTGCATAATAAAGCCATCTCAGGAAAACAAACATACAAGACCATAGCTTGAACAGGCACTGCCTCCAATAACTCCATGGCCTCAGACCAGTTTGTCATGAGTGGAACAAGTTCTGAAGTCCCCTGAGTAATGCACCCGATGGAATGCTGCACCAGGAAATGCCGGGCATGTTCCTTCCATGGGATGCCAGCTCTCATGGCTACTCTGCTCTCTGCTCAGATGTCCGTATCTGCCTCTGCCTTCCAGTACTGGAGGAGTGCCGGAACTAAATACATGTGCCACAATGCCCTTCAAGACCAATTCTTAAAACACCAATATATTGAAAGCAAGGCCATGGGTTCAAATCCCAAACAGAGAGCGACTAAACTATCTTCCAGGATGGGAGAGTCCCAAGGGTGAGGGATTCTTGATTCAATTAAAGCCTTTTATTTGTAGGATTTTTTTTTTTTTAAAGAAGGGATTTCTTAGTAAAGAGTGAATTTCAAGAACCTCTTCACTAAGATGTCCCCTCCCCCTCAAAGCTCAGACATCCATCCTTGGAACTGCCTCAGAGTTTCAGCCCTGTGGGCAGAGGCACCGCATGCCCAGAGGGAGGGGGACTAACATGGCATCCAACACCAAGCCATCATTAGAGCACGTTCCATGCCACCCTCTCCTCAGGGTTAACATCACTGTGGCTTTCCTATTCTAGTCTGAGACGCTGCACATCAACCCACTATACACGCTGGTCCCAGTCACCATGTCCATCTCCTTTGCTGTGATGTTGCCGGTGGGCAACCCCCCCAATGCCATCGTCTTCAGCTACGGACACTGCCAGATCAAAGACATGGTGAGCTGTGGGTGCCCTCTGCCAGGCCCTGTCCCATCCGGGCAGGGATGGCTCGCTGTGTGGAAAGAATGACTCCTGTAGAAAGGTTCTTGGTTGGTTGGCCTGCAAGCTCCAGAAATAGCAATGGGCTTTCCCTAATACTCATCTGGAAAAATGCTGGCACAGGGAGAGGGCACAGGCTGTGGGCTTGTTCCAGAAGGCGTGAGCTTGCACAAGCCTTCCCTGGACATGTGCTGATTCATGCATGGACCATGGAGTATGAGAAACTGTCTGAACCTTGGTGAGAGGTATCTTGTGAGAACAGCATCCTTCTGTTCAGTTCTCACCCAAGCGAGGAAGCCCTGAAGCAGCCATCCAAAGGAAAAAGCCCCCACTCCAGATTCTGGTTTCTAGCTGTGTCTGCCATTAGTGCTGGGCATGCCCACATTCCACTCTAGGCCTATAATTACAGCTGATCTTAATCGTCAAAGCTGACTGCAGGCAAGGAGATAGTAAACAAACTAATACAAACCACTGAGGCCCAACGGTCTGAAGCAGGGTCCCATCACCCTTGCTGAGGTGAAACTTTTCCTCAGTGGCTACACACAACAGCAGAGGTCTGCTTATGTTTAATGTATTTCCCCATCATTTTGTTACACAAATCACAACATCCTTCAGATCTGGCTTCCCAGGTAGCTCATAGACCTCCTAGGCCTCTACTTCTATAGGCAGGAAGCTGATTCATGTCACTCTCTCCCATCCCCCCTGCAGCCCCCTCCCCGTAGCTTTCCAGTCCTTCCACAGATGGGTGTGACTTGATGAGGTAGAGACCTGGAGTCGCCCAGGCAGCCACTGGGAGGAATCAGAACAGCATGGGATCAAGGCTAAGGCCCAGCCTAGGAAGGGCTGGCCTAGGAAAGGCTCCCCGTGGGGCAATCTGGCTACTGTTGACTCGGAATGACCAGGGTTTTCTGGCTTTTGTCCCACAGGTGAAAGCTGGCCTAGGAGTCAATGTCATCGGCCTGGTGATAGTGATGGTGGCCATCAATACTTGGGGAGTTAGCCTCTTCCACTTGGACACTTTCCCAGCCTGGGCTAAGGTCAGCAACATCACCGATCAGACCTAACGCAGGTGGACAGTTATTAGCAGAGCCAGAGCTGAGCCACGGGCAAACAAAACCACAGGAGCACACAGCCCAGACCCATACGGAGGACATCCCCGCCACCAGACTCCTCCACCTGCCACCAGGAGTGCTGGGTGTGTTCCCTTCCCAGCCTGCCTGCTTCCCTTAGCACCACTCTGATGAAAGCCTACAGCTGCTCTCTCCCTGTGTCCAGCCTTAACTCTTCCTGAAGACCAGAACCCCCCCGCAAGCCTTAGTTCCCCCAGGACAGCCAGCCTCACAAACTGACTGGCCCCACCTGGCTTTATGCTCCCTGTCAAACCTTCCTAGGAAGCGGAAATAGCAGACACTCTGCCTACACAGGACACGGGATCTGTGAGCCCTCTTCTGGGAGAAAGCCTTACCTAGTGTTCTAGAAAAAGGAAACCCCTGGGAGGCCCTCTTTGTGGCAATCCGTACTTTGCTCCTTTTTATTTGCCTTAAGTATCTCTCTCTTTAGTGGTTCCCTTTTACCTTGGCACCAAACTGCTGTAAAGAAATAATATTCTCTTTAGAAAGAGCTGGCCTTATTCCATCCAGAGAAAGAGGTGGTTAAGAGAGAGAGAGAGCGAGCGCACTGTGGGATCCCAATCTCCATGCGCAGTCATTAACTGGGAATGCTATTGCTTTGTGAGGGTGGTGAGGGAGGACAAAGGTTCATACCTGTCTGACTAGGCAGACAGAACTCCAGTTAAGACCACAGTATTACTGATATACACTTGCTTCTCCATTTAATGACCAGCTTGTTTCTGAGAACATCAAGTCTTAAGTAGTGCCCACAGGCCCTGCCAATCCTTCCTATGCATCCCTGAGCCCTTTGAGGGGAAGGTATGTCTTGGATTCTTTACAATGTATTAAACTCTAACTGCTTAATAAACGTTTCTGATGAAAAAAAAAAAAATCACTGCAAAGCAAGGCCTACTCCTCCTCCCGCTGGAGGATAGCGCCATTTCCCCATCAGATGCCCTTGTTGGGTGGCTCGCTGGAGATCTCCATCCCTTCTGCTGCTGACATTCTATGCTTCTGACTTCCCTCTCAGTTGCTTGTTAAGTATCTTAGAAAAGAGGAGGCTCCTGCAGTAACTACTCTGTTGTAACTGATTTAAGTTTACTGCTGATGGCATACAGTTTCTTTTGACAATTTATCTGTTAAAACGCACCTTTAGCTTACCACGAGCCTGAGTTCTGAAGTCCCTGGTGTGCCAGTCAACGCCTCCAGGCTCCATAGAATGTGACCAGCCAGGTTTAACCAGGAATGACCACTTACTCCTGCCTTACTAATTACCACTGCCAATCACAACAGTGACGACTTCACAAGTCCATACTCAATGCCATGTCCCGATGCAATCTGCTTTGAAGTGACTTGAGCTGGGGTGTTTTTCCTATGTCTGGATGGCTTATCACAGTAGGAACTCGTGGGTTAAGTAAAAAAAGTATAGGTAATACACTCAGGGGGAACAAAAGAACAGGCTCAAGTAAATTACTGGCCACCTTCAGTGACCCGAGTCTTCCTGGGGAAAGCAATTGCACCTCCCACAGCAGCAGCCACGGGCATCACCGTCTGATGGGGCTGTGCTCAGAACCCAGACTCGGCCAAACCTGCCCGCCTTCCTTGACAATGGAGCGGCAGGAGCAGGAGACATAGCTGTCTTCCGGTCTCTAAAAGCACTTACTTCACCTCAGCCCTTCTCATGCTAGGGCTTGGTTTTTATTTTCTACTGTCACAGTATTTGTGGAAACACAATCCTCTTCCACCAGCTCATCTTCCAGCTAATGAAACAGCGCTGAGGATATTAAGCATGGCTGCATCTTATTCTTGTAAGCTGCGTACCAAGTTTGCTCAAATGCTGCCTCTGAAGTCCCTTTAAGTCATCCATGTCACAGCTACCTTCGGTGATCGACTTGACACATGTGCGAAGAGGCAACTCCAGCTGACTAACCGTCCCCATCAGATTGGCGGTGGGCATGCCTATGCGCTATTTTCTTAATTGCTAATTGGTGTGGGTGTAGGAGGACCTAACCTCCGTAGCCTGTGCCATCCCTGGACAGGTAGGTCTAGCTGCGCTGTGGAAGGCAGCCGAGCAAGCCACGGGAGGCAAGGCAGTAAGCATCGCTCCTCCTTGGCCTCTGCTTCAGTTTCTGCCTCTGGGTTCCTACCTTGAGCTCCCGGGTCTTCTTGATGATGGGCTGTAACCCATCACAGGCTGCGTTTGGCCAGAGTGTTACTAGAACACAGCAACATTTAGTATTTACATGTCTCAAAGACTTACACCCATCGTCATGGTTTTTAAAAACTGCCGCTTCTCCTCCCATGGACGATATGTGTCAGCTATACACAGATGTACACCACTATACACAAGGGACTAGAGCATCTTAGACCTTGCTGTTTACAGGGGGCCTGGAACCAGTCCCCTGTGAATACCAAAAGCAGCACGGTTAGTTTCACATGCAGACACTCTACTGTTAGTGTCTCTAAACACCAGAACCAGTCAGTGCTGCAGGACGCTTGGCTGAAGCTCTCTAAACGAATACTGTTTCACTGCACTTCCGTCCTACTGCTGTGCATCTGTTCATGAGGCGACACACCACATCTTTCCCACTGCCCTGCCACCGTGGCAGTGATTCAGGAAAGGCTCCACCCTGGGCTCTTTCCATAAAATCCTTCAGGTTTGCTCATACTGCACCTAATTTAAAAAAGAGAGAGAGAAAAAAAAAACCTGCCATCTGTCATGTCCTTTCTTACTTGACAGAGTATGTTGCAACCAGACTCAGGACAAGTATATACTGAACCCCTGAAATCCTAAGCACCACAAACTCCCCGTAAAGAACAAGCAAGGTCTTAAAATATTTTCCATTCACTGCCTTGTTCCCATCCATAAGGCAAGGCTCTAAGAGCAGGGAAAAAGAACTTACTGGCAGGCGCTGGGAGCCAGCCCAAGGCTGGGAGCTGAAGAAAGGCTTCACTGCCACAGTACAGCACAGTGTTGTTTCACAAGGAGAACCAACCTTTAGAGTAATGTTTAAAACGTGGGAGACCTCAACAGAAAGACAGACACCAGCACAGAATCTAGGGCGTGAATAGCCTGGTGGAAATGAAAACATTACATACGTGGACGTGGGCACCACGGCCAGTAGGACAGATAATGAGGAAAGCCACATCTCTTTTCTCTGTAGCTGAGGGAATAAAAATTGAGGAAGTTATAGAAAATGAGATTTCTCCTTTATACCAGCTATCTGCTTAACTCCATAAACCAACTCAGAAGATGCCATCTCGATGGCTCACAAAAGGTCACCCTTTGAGAATATTAAACATTAGGTGGCTTTTTCCCTTAGGTTTATAGTTAAAGATATGTCTTTCAAGTTTAGTGTAGTTATTTAATTTCCAATAATCATGCCAGGAAGTGATGGTACATTTTTTTCTTTTTTCTTTTTTGAGACAGGGTTTCTGTGTGTGTAGTCTTTGCTATACTGGAATGCACTCTGTAGACCAGACTGGCCTCAAACTCAAGAGATCCCCTCTGCCTCTCCCTCCCGAGTGCTGAGATTAAAGGTGTGCACTACTGCCCAGATTAGCTGCCACCACCACCCAGCTTGGCACATACATTTAATTCCAGCACTCAGGAGGCAGATGGATCTCCGAGTCTGAGGCCAGCCTGGTGCAGATCAGTCAGGGCTATACAGAGAAACCCTGTCTCAAGAAACAAAATACATACATACATAAAATAATTCCAATAATCCTGAAGTCTTCTATTTCACGTGTCAGAGGAGCTGTGGTAGTATTTTGAGTAAGTCTCTTACAGTCACTCAAAGCAGTATTTTCTTACAATATAGCCACAGAATTGTCAAGTATGTTTTTAAATGGAGGCCATGTCTTGGTGATGGCTCTTCACAATCACAACCCACACATATCAATTTCTATCCCTGCCCCCAACAACTCACAATAGTTACAGACTCTCCTAAGACTTATGCCATTGGCAAATGTCTTGCCCAAGAGTTGAGCTACCTTTCAGTGCTATGGAGCAGAAAGCCCAGGGCTGGGGATATGACTCTGCAGCAGAATACTTACCCAGCATGTGCAAGGTCATGAGTCTGATCTCCAGGACCAGGAAATAAACAGCAAAAAACCAGGAGACTGTACCTGAATAGCAAACACCACTAGCCTATGTTTACTATGTGCTGATTTCTATGGTAAAGCTGAAAATTAAGGTAGTTGCCCTTATAAAAACAACCCTATCGGTACAGTAAGTGTCACTCTAGAGGGAAGCCCTCAGTCCCCAAGAGTTTGACTACATAATATAATGTACGAAGACCATGGGACTGGAGAGATGGCTCAGCGGTTAAGAGTACTGGCTGCTCGTTCAGAGAAAGGGAGCTCATTTCCCAGCACCACATCAGGCGGCTCACAACCATCTGTAAGTCTAGCTGAATGGGATCGGACCTTCTGGTCTCCTCAGGGTACCTACACTCGCACGAACATACCCACATGCACACACACACACACACACACACACACACACACACACACACACACACTTAAAAATAGTATGACTAGGGACTGGAGAGATGGCCCAGCAGTTAAAAGCACTGGCTGCTCTTCCAGAGGTGAGGAGTTCAATTCCCAGCAACCACATGGTGACTTAGCCATCTATAGTGGGATCTGATGCCTTCTTCTGAAAATAGTCATATATGCAGATAGGGCATTCATAGACATCAAATGAATAAGTCTTTTAAAAAATCAACACGAATAAGTCTTTCTTTACACAAAGACCTAATAATCTATTATTTAAAGGCCCATCACCTCCAAAGCAGCTACCCATACAACAACCTGTCACGACGATCTTCTTTGCCAACAGCTTTCTAAGGAAGCCTTTAGCCAGCATTCTGAACATCCTCAAAGGTGGCGAGCCTTTCTTCTTCGGGCTGTAGTTTATTTTGCTAAGGACCTAGTAATTTACAATCAAATCTTGTGAACTGGGCGTACAAGGACAGTGGGTTCTACAATACTGCATATTTTCAGTGAAATATAGAAGAGTAACCGCAAAATCCCACCACACTCTACACGATTCACCAGCTGGTTTGAAAGTGATTGCAGAAACACAACAGTAGTATGGCCCATGTTTCAACTAATACCTGCTGTTTATTGGACAGTTTGCAAAGCACAGTATAACAGAACACATACATCACCCCAACTGTTCCCCCAGGAAACCCATGACTTGCCCTTTTTGTCTCCCACCGAAGGGTGACTTCTACAGGGATAAAATGTATCCCCAAGTATGAGCGCCATGTTCTGATTGCCAAATGGGACCAGTGCCATCGCTTTCCGAAAACAGGTGTCCCTAGGCAATCCTTGCTGCTGTTGTCCACTAAAATAGCTTCAGAAAGGTCCGACCTGCCCAGCAAGCCCTCTGAAACAAGACACTCTGTCTTTGTGAAGCTAGACCCTATCTTACAGCTATACTCTGGGCAAATATGGACAGCAGGCTCACTGCTGCCGCCACACCAGCAGAAAAGCAACCTAAGCTTTCAGCAGCAGCACATTCAGTTATGAAATACCCATTCAGCAGAATCTTACACAGTGAGCTGAGGGGTAAGGTTCCTTGTTCTTAAGTACTGTCATGGAATACATTCCATTAAGAATAAAAAAGCAGGCTGGGCACGATAGAGCACACGCCTTTAATCCCAGCACTCAGCAGGCAGAGGCAGGCGGACTTCTGTGAGTTCAAGGCCAGCCTGGTCTACAGAGTGAGTTCCAGGACAGGCTCCAAAGCTATAGAGAAACCCTGTCTCAACACCCCCCCCCCAAAAAAAGGGAAGGAAGAGACAAAAAGAAAGAGCACTGTGTGAAACAAACACGCTATGCGTTCAAACACTCTCAAAGGTCCACAGGACGCTGACACGGGATTGGCTGAGGAACTGTATCAGGGAATAAGACAGAAACTGAGAACATTTGTGTGACATCACTTTTGTATCATCTCCTGTGGGAACAGTTACCTTTTAAAATATTTTTTTACTTTAAAAAATCATGGACTAGGCCAGACACCGTGGTGCACACCTGTAGTCCCAGCACCCGGAGGCTAAGGCAGGAGGATTGCTTGAGCCCAGGAGTCCAAAACTACCCTGGGTAACACAGGGAAACTGTCTTAAAAAAAAAAAAAAATAATAATGATGATGTGATCCTTGATGATCCATCCCAACCAATTCCGGGTCAGAAAAAGCTTCAACTGTGGAGAAAAGCGGAACCTTCCTCCATGGTCTCATCTCATCACACATTCAGACATTCCTCTGAGGGGGACACTATAAAGTTAACAAGTAGTGCATACTTTAATGTTAAAAATTAAACATTCTCCTATCAAGAGCTTCCCACTTATCCACCTGTCATATACTGTGGAGTGTAAGCATAAAGAATGGTTCTTTGGATGGCAGAGTCAGAGCAAATACATCATTAAAGAAAAACACTCAGACTAAATAGACGGTGAAATTTCCCAGTTCTTACAGAGTTCAGTTTCTTGGTTAATCCAGCAAATGACTTATTGGTTAAATTATCAATCACGGAGCTCCCTGATAACAAAATAAACGGAAAATTCACTGGGAACTGGCTTGAAAGTACTGATTTTAATTACTCTGGCAACAAAAACTTAGTTAAATGTCTAACAAGCTCCTACTGTAACTGCTAGACAGTGAAATCAGCTATCCAAATCCATTTACTGTTTCCTCTTGACAACAGGTGGTAGAGCTCCCAAGGGACAGGTAAGTAGTGAGTACTGATAAAGGTTGCGTTTGCTAACCTAGCACCATAGTTCCAGCCTCAGGGGACTCATAAGAAGCTGGACGGAAGTTACAGGAGGAAGGGAAGCTGCTGGGAACGTAAGGTAAACTCGACTTCTGGCCCCATGTTGGCTATGAGGCAGCAGGCAGGGTGTGAGGCGGGAGAGGAACACAGCTTTGGGTTGCGGCTATGAAGGAGGCAGGCCCCTGAGGAGGGCACCCGTGGGTGCAGAGAGCAGCACGGGGCAGGCATCAGGAACTAGGGGGCTTCTTCTTGGCTTCCAGATCCTTTTTAATCTCTTCAAGTTTTTTAGAAAGGTTTGGCATCTTTGAAAGAAAAAAAGGAGCATTATAACTTGGCATCTACCTAACCAATATTCCTTCACGTCTCTCCTTTTAATAATGGCTTTGCAAGGTTTTGACTCCTCCTCTGGAGGAGACCGGCTCAATGGTGCTATTTCTACCTGCATACAAAAGCCATCAGTGTGAGGCTTCTGTTCCCTCCCTGAAAGCCAGGCCCAACTCTCCCTAGATACATATTCAGCCCTTCAACCCAATGTCAACTAAAAGGCATATATATTTATGCAACAAATGATAACGCAATAAAGTCCCTGACTAGAAAACTAAGTGCTAGCGATGGCAATCCTTTTGTCCTTAGTACAGAAGGAAGGCTAACCCTTGTCTTTCTAAAACAGCTCTTAGGGTCCCCATCTAGTTGTGACACCCAGTCTTCCACCCCTCAACCCTACAGTGAGGCTGATGTAACTCCTCCACCAAACGGTCTTCCTTACATGAGCCACATCTATAATTCCACATGTACAATTCTCTTGTGATGATGTGGGGACAGACATGCTTCTGTGAGTTCAATTCTTTTTTCAGACAATAGAAAAGCTTTCTATAAAATTAAGAACTCATACTTAATGAACCTTATCTATGCTAGTAGACAAACTTCACCTTGAGAGAGAAAATAACTGTGAAACAGTTACAGGGAGCCAAGAAAAGATGTGAATATGGTCACTTACGTCATAGTTCTGAGCCAGATACATTCCAACCACGTTGCCCAAAGTGAATCCAAGCTGAAACAACAGAACAGGAGAGTTATACTGCAGACAAAATCCATCTTGATCCTGTAACCAAACTGAACACACGTGCTACATCTCCTCAAGACGCATGGCAGGTGAATGCTCAGGTGTTCGGTGTAAGATTGCATGCAACATACAAGTCACGCCTTTCTGCTATGAAACAATCACACACACATATGCCATGTGCCAATGTCAGAAATAAACGGTGGCTATGAGCAAGTTTCCCTTCTCTCTAGAAGCCCCCATAAAATCCTGAAAGGAGGTCCAGAAACCCAGGCAAGGTTCTGATTCTGTTACTGAATGCTACTTGCCCCACCCCATGTTTGTTTTCTTATAGGTGCTGTTACGCCTGTCGACAGCTGATAAAAAGAGCTGGGCATGGTGGCTCACACTCGCAACCCCCTCATTCAGGAGAAGAGATAAGAGGACCCTTGACAGTGAGAGACCAGTCAGAGTCTCAGCTACAGAGCAAGAGTTCCGTCCCACACCTACACAGCAAGACTTGGCCTCAAAACAACAAACAAGCAAAACGCATTTGAATCAAGAAGGGTTAGAAAATAAGGGACTCTTGGAACCCACTCTCCATATTTCAGAGGATCGATAGAAGTTTGTCCAGGGTTATTCACAAAAGCAGCACAGGACAACTTGAGTTACTCACAAAGTTAGATCCACAGGACAGAAGGGACAGGAAACTCTGGCGCATCACTGAGTCTAGCACAATGCCAAGGGCGGGGACTAAAGGGCAGGACACTTAAGGTCTGTGGGGAACATGGCTCCCACTCAATGACAAAAGAAAAAAGAACAACTTTTAGAGAACTGTAAATGTTTATCGTACTGAATGAGTATTTTCCTGAAAATTTAGAGTACTCCCTATACACAAATGGCTCAAGGGTGAAGAGGACCAGAGTTCAGTTCCCATCACCATGTTACCCAGCTCACACTGAGTCTAGCTCCAGGGAACCAACACCTTATTCTGCCTTCTGCAGGCATCCACACTGCATACAGACTGCCACCCCCACTAAAAACAGTCAAAATATACCCTAAAGGGGGGGGGGGAAACACACTGACTCTTCCCTATTCTTAACCTTTAAATGCCAAGAGAAATTTTAAATTGGATTGTTATTAGCAAGAAACATAAACGAGGCTATCTGGTTTCTAATCGCTAACCATTTTCTGATGCTTTTAAAAAATTATTACCGAGGTGGCACCAAGATGCAAAATTACTGTTTTTTCCACTCTCATAGATCCAAACCACAAGTTCTTTAAATCCAGAAAGATAATTAAATTTGAGACAAAATTTAAAAGAGAAACAAAACAAAGCAAAACAAAAAAAAAAAAACCCTTGAGGGTACTAACCCTAATATCTAACAGAAGTAAAATGGGACTGAGATGTCAGAAACAAACAAAACAAAACAAAAAAACCCTTGAGGATACTAACCCTGGTGTCTAACAGAAGGAGAATGGGACTGAGATGTCAGAAACAACAGCACTAGGACACTGGTTGTCTGAGGGCCACCTGTGGGCCCCCAGTGGCACCACTCAACCTGCCCCAGCTCTGCCGAGCTGAGCAGAGCTTCCTGATCTCTTAAAATAGCCTAACGCTGAAATGTTCCAGCTCACACTCGAAATTCCTGATTCTTAGTATATACGTCTCAAAATAAACACAGGCTATCTAGTGTGGCTTTATCTTGGCAACGTCACCAAGCGCTGGTGCACAAGAGAAGGGAACAGTTATTTTAAAACACAAAACAAAACCCATGGGCCTCTACAAATGACACCCTGTTCCAGTTTCAGAATACTACCAGATCTAACAATACGACATTTTAAATATGATAACACAGCAGAATCTGAGAAGTATCACTCACTCAGAGAAATGATGGCGGAGACGCAGGAAGTCAGAGAAGCATACATGGTGCTCAGATGTCAACAGGCAGGAACAGGCAGGAAAAGTAAAATCTAAACCTCACCACTGGCCTCACATCCACGTGCACAGGCAAAGCAGTGTTAGTATTCAGGCATCTGTCCTGGCCTGTCCTTGGGGTTCTGACACGCCCTCAGCTGCAGCCACTGAGAGCATCACCTGTGCACATTCACTGTGCTCCCTTTAAAGGCCCTGCCTGCCTTCTATCCTTCTCTCTCCCTCTCTCTGTCCCCCACTCTCCTCTCTCTCCACCTTTCCTCTCCCTCTCTTTCCTTTCTCCTCTCTTCTGCTGCTCCTGTCTCCAGAAGCTGGTCTTTCCCCTTTTCATGATCCCTTTCCCCAGTAAAAACCCCTCTGCGGACCAGTCACATGGCATCTTTCTCCCAAGTGCCGCTTTTCTTACATTACAAGCAGATCTGCACATATTCATGTGTACATACATACATACATTCACACACACACCATGCAAAATAAAGAACAATTTTAAATGTCTGCCATTCAAATAATACCATCAAAGATAAAGGACAAACCACAGAATAGAATTATTTGCAAATCACATATCTGTTGATATTTGTATCCAGAATAAAGATCTTTCACAATTAAATGACAAAGAAATATAATTCAATTTTAAAAAATGAACAAAAGCTTTGAGTGGATTTCTCCAAAGAAGATACCCAGTCAACAAGCCCGTAAGATGTCTGACATTAGTTAGTTGTTGGGGAAACGCAAATCAAAACCATGAACAACTATGGCACACCCACTAAGATGGCTTTACTGAAAAAAAACAAAACAAGACACTCAGCCCCCGCCCTGCAGCACAGAAAGGCTGGCAGACATCACAGCGATGAGCGCGGGGCGGGGCGGGGTGGGGGTGTATGGGACACTAAGGACAGCGGAGCAGTTTGTGACTAGGGCAGACAGATGTGAGTGGCCTGTGCTGCCACCTGCGGCCATGGTGATATCTGATGGGGGGCGGGGGGGATCCTGGTACCCAGGGCCAAACTGATCTGAGTGGCTTGTGCAGCCACCTGAGGCCATGGTGCTGTCTGGGCCTGTGCTCCCTGCACCAGGGTCACGTCTGGGTCCATGGTCCTATTGCAGCTAGGGTCTATGTTGATGTCTGTGGGCCAGTGTTAACACCAAAGGCCATGCGGATGTCTGTGGTCTGGGCTGCCACCTGAGGCCATGGTGATATCCAGCCCATGCTGCGGCCAGGGGCCATGTCTGGATCTTAGGCCCCAGTTACCACCTAGGACATTCAGATGTCTGTGGTTTGGGCTGCGGCCTGAAGCCATGTGGATGTCCTAGCATGGTGCTGAGCTGGCCTGGGCCTTCACTGGTCATGAAGTGCTAGCCCTACCCCTCACAGGCCAGTGCACGGGAGAGCTGGCCACAGCATCAGTGTGAACAATGGCAGCAGCGTAGGGGAGCTTATTGGGGGAAAAAGGTTCCGCAGAGATCTGGGCTATCCAGCTCAGCTACCGCCCAAGCCCACATCCAGGGCCTTGAGTTGGCCCACTCCAACACCAACCCCATCTGTGAGCAGCTAGAGCACATGAAGCGGCCGGTCCTACAGAACCACAGCTATAGGACAGGATCCCCATGACTGCGGCAACAGCGGGGTATCCGAGAGGACACAGTGATAGGAAATAAACCAGTGGCTGTCTGGGTTGGAGAGAGGATGAGAAAAGAATCCTAACGTTATACAGTTTCTTTTTTATCTAAAACAAGACAGAGTGATGGTTGCACAATCTGAGTACACTAAAACTACCAAATTACAGACATTAGATGGGTGAACTGTCTCAATGCCATACAGAGAGAGTGCAATAAAATTTGATAAAATAATGTCAGCTATCTGGGACGAAATGGAAGAAAGCAAAGACAAGTTCGTGGCTTCCAAACTGGACTTCGTTAGAAAGAAAGCAATGCCAGAGGAACAAAAAAACCAGTCAATAAATGGTACAGGCAGCACAAAAGAAATCTAAAACTATTGCGCAAGTACTTTTTATTTTTAACACATGAACAGATCAGTCAACAATACTTTATTCATTAACATTAAAAACACACTGACTGTAATGAACCAAGACTACTCCAAAACGGAGGCAGCTGGTCATTGCTCAAGCCCTATCCCTTCAGGAAGCTGTTGTGTCTGGGATCAGTAAATACAACTACATTTATCTGGGGATGGCTCCTGGCAAGAACCCAAAGTGGTGACAAGTCCAAAGTATGACTCATCAAATTATATTTTCAAAAATAACATACCCAAGCCCAAGTTACTGCCAAGGGTTTAAGATCTAAAAGGAAGGGTGGAGAGATGGCTCAGTGGTTCAGAACATGTACTATTCTCTTCTTGCACTGGATGAAAGTTCAGCTCCCAGCACCCATATCAGGCAGCTCACAAGTAACTGTAACTCACCAGAGAACTTAACACCTCTGCCTTCCAGGTGTGTGTGTGTGTGTGTGTGTGTGTGCGCGCGCACGCGCGTGCGTGCACTTGTGTACATGAGTGCATGCATGCACACATAACACACACACTTAAAATAATAAAAATAAATCCTTAAAAAGCTAAGCAAATATAATTACATACTAGCACTGAAAAAGAAGCCTAAAAATATTTGGTCTATGGTGAGAACATCTACAACACAAAAGTATACATTAACTAGAATTAATTTTAAAAAACTCTAGGTTGTTAACAGTATTTTAAGTGTTATTTATTTTTATCTGCACGGCTATTTTGCCTACATTTACAATGTACACCACTTTTGTGCAGTACCCACAAAGGCCAAAAGAGGACATTGGATCCCCTAGAATTGGAACTACAGACGTTGTGATGCACTATGTGTGTACAGCAAACCAAACCCACATCCTCTGGAAGGGTGCTCGTAACAGCTGCGGTACCTCTCCAGCCCTGGTAAGAGTATTCTTAAATTTTGGACTCAAAAGAAGAAATCCAAGGAAGCATGTACACACACCAGCATGTCCATGTCTTACGTTTTTTAACTTGGTGTGAATACTCTCATAAGATGCTTAACGGCTGCTTCAAGTAGTAAAAATATTTATATTCTGTGCATTAAAATAAAACCCTGCTAAAGATAAAAACTAAAACCCTTCAGTGCTTTCTAGAAAAGCAGTTGTTAGGAGGTAAGCTATGGCGGGTACACTGGCACTGGCCAGCCTGGTCTACAAAGTGAGTTCCAGTATAGCCAGGGCTACACAGAGAAATCCTGTCTTAAGAAAAAGAAAAAAAAAAAAAAAAAAAAGTAAGCTATGTTTTAAATTCAATAATACTGCTTAGAGTATAAATGAAAAACAAAATAAGAAAAATATTAAGTCTTAACTGTGCCAATATTCAACAGGGGCACATGAAAACCCTTCCGGGAAGGGTCTACTGGTTTGCCCGTTCTCGAAGAAGCTGGTACAAATATTTAGCTATCTTATAACCAAAAGTAGCAATGAAGTGAGAAAGAAGGGCTACCGTTAATGAGGCGACCCATCCCAGGGCACACAACATCTGAAGCTGCGGAGAGGTCACCCACACCCCAGCACACTCTACCCCTCCAGGTAGCACCCAAGGCCAATTGCAATGCAAGCCACAGAGACAAGCCATCCCACTGCACTGTTTAGGAATGTCAAGGAAAACCACACGCAACTGTTTCCTAGTGTTTCCATCCGTGGTTAGTTAAATATGCAGATGGCCCAGCAATATGGAGAATTGCCTGTAAACGAAATCTGTCCCTTGTACGTCCCCAAACTAAAGCCCTTCGTGGTGAAGATAGGCAGCGACATGTCAGCCAGACTGGAGAGGCCTTCTAGCCCACAAGCTGGATTCCACAGCAGAGCGGGCAGCTAGTGCACTGCTCTGAGAGCAGAGTGGAAACAACTCGCCCTGCAACACTGTGAGCACTGCCTGCTTCCGTGGGGCAGCCATGGAGACCTTACGGCCTACGTGACAGGTAGCAGCCTGTCTCTTCCATTAACTCTTGATCCTCACAACCTTACCAAAAACCACGATTATTGCCCAGATTTATGCTGGGAAAACTGAAGCACAGAGCAACGAAAGATCCCAGTCAAGACTACACAGCGAATCTGGCCTGGAAAAACACCCTTGCCACCAAGCCTGGCAACCTGAGTTCAATCCCCAGAACCCATGTGGAGGGAAGAAGAACCAATCCCCAAAAGCCATCCTCTGACCTCTCATGTGCTTGTCCCCACAGCAGACACATGTGCAGAGATGGATGGATGGATGGATGGATGGATGGAAGCATGCATGCTTGCATGGATGGGTGGGTGGATGGATGGATGGGTGGATGGGTGGGTGGGTAGGTAGGTGGATGAATGGAAGATAGTTGTGATTTAACAAAAATTGCTGTATGGAAGATGCACCTACTGTATCACATGATTTCATGAAAAAATTATGTAAACAAGTAAATACAACATGTCAGTCCTATGATATCAACAATGAAGCAGTCTTAAAGAATAAAATGAGGGACTGGAGAGACGGCTCAGTGGTTAAGAGCACAGTGGCTCCTCTCCCAGAGGTCCTCAGTTCAATTCCCAGAAACCATAGGGTGGCTCACGACCATCTGTAATGAGATCTGGTGCCCTCTGCTGGCCGCAGGCACACACACAGGCAGAACACTATACACAGAGTAACCTAGTTAAGTACAAGAAAAAAATAAAATAAAATGAAGACTAAAAGGCAAAATAAAAAATTATGTCAACATTTCAAATGTGGGAGGAGTTAGGTGTGGGCAAAGTAGGAAGGGGCAGCCAACCCCGATGACTTGAGTCTGAGAGAAAGGCAAAGAAGAGATGCCGACAGTTAACAGAGGATCTGGGACACACAGAAAAGAAGTTTTGAAAACTGTCAGTGAAGATGTGAGAGGCGACAGCCTGATAAAGAACACATTCCCTAAGAGCAAATTTAGAGAGTGCAGTGGCTCCAGACCCAGGTTTAATTCATCAACAGTGACTAAGAGCAGAGAAAAGTAGCGGGTAAAAACAGGAAAGGCCTGCTACACCCAGATATGGCCCACATGTGGAGAGCAGTGACCAGTCACCCTCACGATGCAATTCTGAGTGTTACCACGACAGGACCGAGACAGTACAGCACACAGGCCCCAAAGCTGAAAGGAAGCCGTGAGTTGACTTGCTGTGGGCTCAAGGGGAAAGAGGAACAGACACTGTGGCGTACTCACAGCCGACCTCCCATCTCAGGGTTCTTGAAACTACAGCTGAGGGGGGCAAGGTGTGGACGAAGCGTGGAAAGAGGGATGAGGGTGGCCATTTTCAGCCAAAGGGAGAGGGACATACCAGCAATACAATCAAATGCACACATTTTCCATTAGTCCCCTAAGCACCTGAGGGAACATCTCAGAGGGTTACAAAGTGTCATTCCATCACACCCAGCCCTGTCCTGACATCTGTCTGTGGGAGGCTAGTTGCCATTTCTGATACCTTACCAAAGAAAAGGGGCAATATGTCTTCAGTGAGTGCCGATGTGTGAGCGTTTACGTACTGGCTCCTCACAAGTGCAAACTGAAGCTCAGAAATTTTAAATAATCTGCCCAAATGGGATAGGGTACAAATTCCAAGTGTGATTTTGAAGCCTAAACGTTTCTTGTTTGGGGTTTTGTTGTTGTTTTCCAAGACACAGTTCTGTAGACCACCAGGCCAGCCTCTACCTTCTGAGTTTAAACTTTCACAAATTAGGCCATGCTGGCCAGTGTTTTCTAGATGAAACGGCTAACATAAACAGCAAGATCTGCAGACGTTAAAAGTGTCTGACCAAGTCTACACCATGAAAGAAGATGCCGCCTCTGCCCATCTTATCCATTTTGAAGGGGAGGCAGACTCAGGTCAAGAGGACACCAGAGGGTGCCCAATTAACACTGTGCTGAGAATCCAGAGGGCCGAGGGCCGCTTCAGCCTCTCTCCTTAAATGTTGAAAACTTCCAATTCCCAAATCAAAACCCACATTAGTGCAGAGCAGCTTAGTCCTACACCAAATACACTCATTCAGCAAGCACGCAAAATGTTGTGTGAACTGAATTCACATTTCCCCTAGTTATCAGGGAGCATCAGATGCAGAAGGGCCAGTCCTATCGTCTTACACTAGCTGGTAGATAATGCTTTTGAAAGTGACTCCTAACAAGTAAACAACTGTGAATTGCCCCTACCTCCTAAACCAATGCAGTTAGGACACTGAAGAACCCCAGAGGCAAGCAGAGATGCAGGCCTGTCTTTGTGGGGCAGGTGGTTTATGTCAACGATCCTGTTTGGGCTAACTGGATTAAAAGCAACTCCTTCCCGGGGGCACCAGGTGCCCCCTGACCATCTGAAAGAAAGAGGATAACTAACTGACTGCTTTATTGGAATCAGAGGGTGAGACATCAAGTTTGGAAACTCTTCTGAAAACTGGACTGGCAAGTTCTCCTGGAATCCTCAACAGACCATTTTAGAAACTTTTTTTTTTTTTTTTTTTTTTTTTGCCAGAAAACCTGTTAATCCAAAACGGAGAACTGGGTTGTAATTTGCTTTTGATTCTCATTTTACAGGCCTCTCCCATAAGGGGGGGGGGGGGCGTCTATTAAGAGTCCCCTGTAGGGCAGCCTGACTCATTCCCCAAAGCGTGCAAACTCGGAAGGACTGAAGAGGGCTCCGTGAGTCTCTCGCTCCGACCTCATGAGGCGGCTGACTTGACTAATGCATGCCTTGTGAAAGGCACTTTTAAGGTTCTCAAAATGCCAGGTATCAGGCCGATGGGGGTCGGGCGGGGAGCAGGAGGCAAGCAAGTCATTAAGGACCTCTCTGAGCAAACTTGCACTAACTAGGATTTCGCTGCGGGCTCACAGCGAGCGGCCCTGGAAACGCACCGACCTCCCAGACACCTCCAAAGTTTTCAGAACTCTAAGCCCAGGCAAAGGGCCGAAAGGACCTGGCAGAAGGCCGGAGGGAGCCGCGCGAGCCTCCCCAAGGGGCGGCGACCGGCTCGAGCGCCGAGTTCGGAGCTGTGCACCGCCGACCCTGGGCCCCGAGAGCACCAGGCGCCCGATGCGATGCTCCGAGGCTCCACTCACCAGGAACTGGAGCATGACGCCGGTGGGGAGGGCGACGAGGGTGTGAGAGCGGCTTCAGCTCCAGCTCTGCTCCCGGACTCCTGCCCAGCGCGAGGGCGGAACCCCCGCCAGCTTCCGGTTCACGCCCGGCCCCGCCCTCTCCGTCCCCGGAAGCGACTTTGCGGTGCCGCAGCGCCCCCTGGTGGCCATCGCCGGGCGAGGAGCAGGTCCCCGCCTCTTTGCTCAGGCCCAGGAACTCGCCTTAGGCCAGTCATGCAGGCAATTGTGATAACACAGTGGGACCTGGGGCTTCCTGACCTACTCAGTCAGGTTGAGGGTGAGGTGGCGGGTCCCATGCCAGGTGAGCCTTCGCATAAAAGTCCGCGCTAATCGCCCCCACAGCGGACTCAGACCGAAAGGGTGTGTCTCATTGTTTCAAAAGCTCCCAGATAGTGCTGTGCAGCCCAGTTAAGGGCAGTCCTCAGACCTATGATAAAGAGATGCTAGAAGTCTGGCTCAGCTGCATCCATGTAGTGACTGCTGACAAAGAACATGGTCAAGAAGACAAAACAGCCCCCTACAGAATGGGAAAGGTCTTCACCAACCCCACATCTGACGGCTGATTTCCAAAATATACAAAGAACTCGAAAAGCTAGACATCAAACTACCAAATAATCAAATTTAAAAATGGCATAAGAAACCAGGTCAGCAACTCAAGCAGGGCAGGAACCTGGAGGCAGGAGCTGATGCAGAGGCCAAGGAGGGGTGCTTCCTTTTTCAAATTTATATTTTACATTCCAATCCCAGTTCCCCCTCTCTCCTCCTCCCCCACCTCACATCTACTCCTTGGAGAGGGTAAGGCCTCCCCTAGGAAGTCTGTTAAGTTTGTCCCATCATCTAGTTGAGGCAGGACCAAGGCACCTCTCCACCCTACACCCGTGTCTAGGCTGAGCAGGTTATCTCTCCACATAGAATAGGCTTGGTGTCACAGGACACACTGATGTGAACTTCCTGATGAGGTATGCCCAGGGAACAGCATCACCTATCAAGTGGATTCTGGTGGAAATATTCACAAATCTAATCAAAAGACAAGAATGGATGTTCTTTCTAACCGGCTAAAACCTGTCAACTTCTCACCCTCTTAGAAGAAGGGGAGCGGCAAGGTTTGCAAATACAGATGACTAGAGGGGTAAATGTATGTACCATGTGATTCTTTTTTAAAGGGTTTGTTTGAGACAGTTTTCTGGCTGTCCTAGAACTCACCCCTAGCTCTGTGTAATTCTTAATTGAATCTTTTTAAAGTTTTAAAGACAACTGAGGATATGTGGATACAGAGGGCATATTACGAGGCTCCGCATTTTATAGTAAAATGTCTAAAACATGGAAATGTTGTTGGTTAGGAATCATCTGGGCACAGATACCAACTGAAGGAAGAAGCCAGAACGCATGCCCATCAAAAGAGAAAGGAAACGTGCACACTGTTGACAGCTAGTGACTCTAGGCTAAAGGGGTCCCTTGTCTTCTGCTCCCAACTCTTCAGAAGGTCCAATTTTGTCACAGTAACTTGAGGAGAGTTGTATTTGGAAAGAACTAAATTCACACCTTTTACAGCACATAAACCAGTCTGTCAAAGCTACAGCAATAGTGGTAACAACGAGAATATACTTTTTGGAAGTACCAGCTCCAGTATACTGATTAACTCAGTAAAAATGAATTAAAGCCCTCCTTAGTTAACTTAGTCCTTTCTGAGGGATAGTCTTATAAACACTAAAACCATACATCACAATATCTTAACCCTGCTTCTCTCCCCTTTGCTTTGCAGGGGAGCCCTACATAACCTCTCTCTATGGCTCGTGTTAGAGCCTGTCAGGCCTTCCTACCTCTACCCTTTACCCTCTGCTGCATGAAGCAGCAGTTCTGGTCAATTGCCCTGCCGCTGCTACCGGCATCACCCACTCCCACTCCTTCCCACTGCCCTGCTGACCTCTGGGTCAGTCCTCTGCACTTCTGCAAGAACTGATGAGCTAAGAAAGGTAATGCTTTAGAAGATAAAGACAACCTTTAGATCCAGCAGAAGCAGGTGGATCTCTTAAGTTCGAGGCCAGCCAGGTCTACACACAGAGAAACCCTGTCTGGAAAAACCAAAAGAAATAATGATGCTGATGCTGATGCTAGGCCAGTAAGGTGGCTCAGTGGGTAGAGGCACTTGCCACCAAGCTCATCATCCTGAAACCTTCATGGTGAAAAGAAAACTGGCATCCCAAGCTGTCCTCTGGACCCTGTGCAAGCTATCATTTCCTCCGGAAGCGTCTCAGGTTCACATTCAGTTATTTGTACGTGGGTACACTTGTGCCACCATGCACACACGTGTAGAAGTCGGAGGGCAAATGCTAGTTACGTCTGTCTCTACCAAGTAGGCTCCAAAATTCAAATTCGGGCCGTCAGACTGGCAGCAAACATCTTTATACACTGGCCATCTTGCTGCCGGCCCAATGCTGTGTCCTTGGTGACAAGGGGCGGGAGGCAGATGTCAGGGGCAGAGCATTTGCTAGCGAGCGAGGCCCTAGGTCCTCCCAGGATCACAAAAGAGGGCCAGTGCGCGAGCTGATGTTCTGACATACCGGATCCAGTTATATTCTCACTCATGTCCCAGGACTTGCGGCTACTCTCAGGACACTTTCTATTTAAAGGCTGTTCAGCTGGTGGGCAGCCAGTTACTTTCAAAATATAACAATGACCAAGTCACTTAACTAAAATGATTACAAGCTGGAAAAATTTTATTGTGAAATTTAAAACAAAAGCCACCAACTATAATACCGTGGACTGACAGCAGCCCTTCACGTAGCAGGCTAGAGTTGCTGCTGGAAGGGAACGCAACCTCCAACGGTGGACACAGGAGAGTGGTGATTATGTAATGTTTTCCTCAGTGGAAACCACATTAATGAGAACACAGGTAGATGATTAATTTGAGAATTGTCACAATCCTTTCAAAGAAACCACAACGGACTGTGCTGCCATTTGAAATGCAGGAAAGAAAGGCAAAGCTAACTTTAGGAGACGCATAGCTGTAGTTCATTGCCCACTCTGCTACGGAGCACCTCAGCATCAGAAGGCATGCACACAACAACTGAAAACAACCTGTGCTCTAATTGTGTTCAGAATCTCTCCAGGGAAAAAAATCAAGACATCTTTAGATGAGTCTTAATAATTTCAAAAGACTCATCATAAATTGTTTTGTTATTTTTTAAAAAGTATTTTATTGTTCACAAGTGAGGGTGAAATAAGGCAGAGGTTTACATTAAAAGATGTCCATATATCAAGAAAGAAATAGCAAAATATCTTTTGGTCATAATTTAGAAATAAAGTCATCTATAAAAAGGAGATGGTTTTCCTCAGTTCATCTCTTCCACAGGAGAGTAAAAGCACAGTTCTCAACTCCTTGATATCCTCAGCAGGCCACGGATACGCCTGACAAGCGCCTGTATGAAACTATAGCGAGACCGGACTTTTGAATACAACCCTTCAATGTCCAGAAGTTTCTTTTGTAGCGATTCTCCAAAGGCATTGATGGCATCAGACTGCAGCTGGAGGTGACACAGATAACCTTTCATTACTCCATTGTTTTCCCAGCATTCCGACCTTTAACACTGCTACATTACTCTAACGTGGGTACACCGCACATACAGACTGTGCCTAGCATGTGCCAGGCCTTGGGTTGAACCCAGCCCCACCGTTACCCCACACCCACCTCACCCACACATACATTCACAAAAGGCACTTTTCTAATGTAAAACACTATCAGATTTTGCAATGAGGTGCCAAATTAATTAAAAACTTACACTTTTATCTAAGAATGTTTTGTGGTTTTAATTCCTGTACAAATTTGTATAAACTAATTATATATCTTTAATAGCAACAACTGCTTAGGAGGCTAACAGACACACAAAAACAGCTCCTAAAGGCCATACCAAAAGTTGTTAAAGGGCTCGGTGGCTAAGAGCACCAGGTGCTCAACGGGATGATGGAACAGACTTAGACTTCCTAGGGGAGGCCTTACCCAGTTAGAGGGGCAGATGGGAGCTGAAGTGGAAGGGGGTGGGGATGGGAGGGGAGAGGAAGGAGGGGGAATCGGGATTAGAATGTAAAAAAGAAATTAATTTAAAAAAAAAAAAAAAAAGAGCACTGGCTGCTCTTCCAGAGGACCTGAGTTCAATTCCCAGCACTTGCATGGCAGCTCCCAACCATCTGTAATTTCAGGCTCAGGAGACCTGATGCCCTTTCTGACCTCTGTGGGTACCTCATAAACACATAAAAAATTCTTTATTTAAAAAAAAAAAAAGTGTTCACTTTCCACTCTTACGAATAAACTACGTTTCCTTTTAAAGAGAAAAGAACATGAAGACGGAGCCTTACCTGGTCTATATCATGTTGGCTCACTAATGCCAGCCCACTTCTAAAGTCCAGGTTGGGTTCTGAGGAAAAGGAGTGTGGAGATCAGAAACACAGTGAAGTAGCCCTGCCAGCAGCAGCACACGGACACTGTGATTAGGACCTCAACTCAGCTTTGTGTGCTGGAGCCCTGGGACGCACACCCTGTCCAGGGCGACTCTCACCCTTCCCTTAGGAGGCTAACACATCCATTCAACTCCGAACACAAGGCACAAGAACCATGCCTGTATCTATTCTTCTGGAAAAGTAGCTCTGATGTGACTGGGCAGATGGGCAAACCTAACTTTAGGGAAACAAAGGACAACAAATAAACAGGCTCCAGAAAAATTTCCCAGGGGCAGAAAGTAAAATACAAAACAAAACAAAACAGCTCTCTACCATTCAGATTCACTGAGGAATCTGAAACATAAAATTTAAGGTCGCTTGGAGTAGTTTGTGGTGTACAACCACAATCCAGCTACTCAGGGGGCTGGATCAATTGGACCGGAGATGTTAGGGCCTGTCTGGCAAATAAAACAAGATCTTGCTACAAAAAAACAAACACAAAAAGCTGGCTTTCCAGGGCAGTAAAATGCAGACACTTCCCTGGCTCATTTGTTTTGAGAACAGCTTACCTTGTAGCCTTCTGCTTTTAAATAACATCCTACAGGCAAACAAGGAGTCCTGGGAATCCGTTGGAGTGCAATGTAACAAGTAGTACTCCAGATGGCGCCAAAGAATAAACAGGCAGGTCTCTATGATAACTGGAGTTCAGATTAAAGAAGCTCACCATGTATTCGTTTACAAATCAGTTTCCCAGGAGGAGAAAAGAAGAGCCCGTGATTAATTGTGCACCATGAACTTTCTCTAACAGACAAGGATGAAGTTCCACTGAACATGCTTCCAGAAAAAGCTGCAATGTGAGCTATGGGAGGTGAGGCCCACATGGTACTGTGCCACCAGCCTCTTGCCCAGACAGTAAGCATCTGCAGATTTTATAGTATCCCTCGCTACTCCAGGAGGTAAGAATAAAAACAACAAGAAGGAAATACAGTAGGTATTTACTGGGCAAAAAAGATAGGTCACAAAATAATAATTATGTCCCTTCCCATACGGTTTTGGTAGCTGAATGATGTCAGAATTAAGTAAGTACTGCCACACTTTAGGGCCTGCACTCTGGGCTGTGGCTGCTAAAGGATACAGGAACAGAGGGACAGCAGCTTGGCACGGTTATTGATGAGCTTCACCAGACGCCGCCTCGCTAAGACACACTTCTGTGCAGTAGAGATTTTATCCACACCAGCAGGCATCACCGACTGGCACAACTAAGGAAAAGAAAGAGTATAGATTTTCATAATGTACTATGAACAGGTCACTGTAAGTACTGTGACAACACTCAGATGTACTCATACAGCTTTGTGGACAAGAGTTAATTATCAAAAGATGAGATTTAAAGAAGCAGTCAATCCCCACATGAATGTTTATCTACTGCCTTTGAAAGTCTGACAGACACTTCCAACCCACAAGTGGCTCACCAGCCCTTGGTGCCCGATTAAAATAAAATAAATAGCCTTTTAAGCAGTAGGTGAAAAACTGGCATGTGTCTGTCAGGTGTCTCCAGGGCCAAGTGGAATGGTGGTGGGTAGGTGTGAGACATAAGTGATCAGGACTGAGATGTCATCCCATCTGTTTGGGAACTTCAGTACATCATGAAAAGGCTGAGGACAGACAACTGCCCAAGTTCTACTGCAAAAACGTTTGCAACAGGGAGCCCCATTTCTCTGCAGCGTTTGAAGAGAATCCTGGGAGCTCTTTATTGGGGAGGCCACCCTCAGGAGACATTTGGGTGTTTCTGAAGTCAAGAGGTCCACGCTTACAAGGTATGCGCAAAGGAAAATAGGTGCCTTGTACCCAGCCTTTGTTGGTGCAGCAAAGACAGCTCATTTCAAGGTTCATACCTCTTTTATCTCATCCGGGGGAAGTTGTTCTACATTCTGTAGTTTGTTGACACTTCGTCGGTGACTGTCATAATAGCTAAAGAAATCACTGGCACTCTGTTTCAGCAAGTAGACAATAATGCCCAAGCCAGGCAGGCGCCAATAGGGAACCATCGGAACCTGGGCATCTAACAGGTAATAGAAAACAGTGTTCTACTTAGACACATTTTCTATCAATTTTGTTTGTTTGCTTGTTTTAAGAGGGAGAACATGAAAGCAGGGCTCTACAATCACACAAATTACACAATGGAGAATCCTACATTTGGGGAACTCACAGGGGTCAGCTCACCTCCAGTTCCGTGGATGGGTCTCACCCTGGGAAAACAACCTTCTATGAATTTTAAGCCATCTGTAAATACTGGAGATGCTCTATAATTTAGGTCATGTAGGATATGATTAATATCAACTCAAGACTACATTTAAACACCACTGCTGGGGCTGGAGAGATGGTTCAGTGGTTAAGAGCACTGACTGTTCTTCCAGGGGAAGCCAGTTCAATTTCCAGCACCCACATGGTGGCTAACAACTACCTTCTGTGACTCCAGTGCCAGAATATCTGCTACCCTCTCCTGGCCTCCAAAGAACTGCACACAAATGGTGCAAGCATGCATGCAAGACAAAACATTCATGCACATGAAATAAAGCAAAACCTCAAACTAAACAAACACTTGTTAGTGTTTAAGTGCCACTGCAGTCAGGCACATACTTAAAGCTGGAGTCCCTAAGAGAGTAAAGAAATACGGCTAGTGGGCAGCTTTTATTAGCTGAAGATCTAGGCTTTATGAAAAACTATACACCCACCTGTATAACCAAACCGCATGTACTTTATTAAAGATTTAGGATTTGGGTGTTTTGCCTTCATGTATGTATGTACCTCGTGTCATATCTATGATGGTGTGAGCCACCCCTGAACCTGGATCCTCTTCAAGAACAATGTGTTCTTATCTGCTGATCCAGTTACATACATACATACATACATACATACATACATACACACACACACACACACACACACACACACACACTTACTTTGATGGGTTCTTGACCCAAACTGAAACAATTCACACCTTGTCCAATGGTTGCAGTTACATGTATTTACTTCTAATCTGCACTGTTCTGGTTGCTGAACTGACAGCTTTAAGTCATTCTTCCAAAGAAACACTTGAAAAATTAACTGGATTTAATTTTAACCCGTCCCGCTACAACAACTCACTCTGGGAGCAAAACACAGCAACCCACCTTTTATTTGGCTGCATTTCAGAGAGGGTGCAAAGGAACAGTGAGTTCAGGAATAGCCCGAGCTACAAATTTAGTTTAAGAAGAGCCTGGGGTACATAGGAAAACACTGTCTCAAAGAATAGAAATAACAAAGCCACTGGTGGACGACTTTAAATCAAAAGGGCTCTCTGGACAGGGTTACTAATCACTCTATACCCAACCTAGTTAAGCTACCCACACTTTGGAGCAGCAAACTTGGAAGATTCCCTGGAAAGCACCAAGTTCCATTATCACTAAGCCAGTATCCAACAGCTTTGTCTTCTGTGTGTCCCACAGGATGGCAATCTGACCTCCACTATTAACTTTTGAAGACACCAGAGGCTAAGCCAGACTACCTAGTACCTAAAAGGTTACTGTCACGTGACAGAAATGAGGGACTGTGAACACCACGGCCCACTCAGACACCGAATCAGCATGAACTGATTCGCATATGAAGTTAACTCAATGAGTGTCATACATCTCACCCAGCTAGCTCTCTTCAATCCTAAAAGCTTTCTTTGGGATCTCTGCTACTATTTAAAACTACATTCCTCTACATGGCTCTTATGGTTTTAGCCTCAAAAATCCAAAAATCCAATCCTTAACCTCTATGCTCCCAGACTCACATACTTTATTTAAAAAGTCATTTTAAAACAGGCAGTCATGGTGCATGCCTTTAATCCCAGTGGGCAGAAGCAGAAGGATCTCTGAGTTCGAGGCCAGCCTGATCTACAGAGTGAGTTCTAGGGCAGCCAGGGATACACAGAGAAACCCTGTCTTGAAAAACCAGAAAAAAGAAAGAGTCATTTTAAAGTTTCCCATTAGTAATTCATCAAGAATAAACTGCATCTAATTGGGACCAAGAGAAAAGAGCTGCATCCCACTCCTAATGATGCTGTTTCTCAGATACAGTAATCAAACCTGGGCTCACCTTGTCGTGGTCCATCTCTGTTAACGGTCTCTGAAAGGCTAGGGGTGAAGAGACACATGGCATTCTGGAAGGCAGGAGAGCTCTGTAGCATGAGTGACTGGCAATACTCCATTACATTGGCACAAATCTACAATTGAAGAAAAGGAGTAACTAAAATGTTAGCCTAGAAATCCCCAAAGTCACAGAATTCAGACTGCAGAACAAGGTCATATATCAATTTGTAAAATTACACACAACTGCTATTTTTATCAAAATCTCCAGAACCATAAAAACTCCAGGCACGCAGTTTCATCCCTTCTTACCTGCTGCATGGCCAGCTCAATCTCATCTTTCTTGCTCGCCCGATCTCCCTCCACATTATCGTCCTGAAATTTAAACTGGCGCAGTCTGTCGGAGCCACCAAAGCGACTCAGGAGTCCTAAGCACTGGCGCTAAGGAGAAAAGACACGCTGTTTACTTCAGGTTTAAAGAGTTTAACTTTAGTTACCTCATTTTTCTTAAGGCGGAAGGGGGAAAATTCAGCAGGGAGTGGGATTGTTCTTGAAATCACATGATATCTTACTTCCTACTAAGACAACTACCTCTAAGGTATGCTTGTCAAAATTCACCTTTTCTCAAAGGGAAATTTCTTTCTCCACAAAGGATCCCTGATATAACCTAAATGTTTCTGAAGACAATTTATGCCCTATATAAAAATAAGTAACAATCCTCTATGAGATAGTTATAAAAAGAAATACAAGTTAATAAACAAAAGCTACATCTAAGATGGCAATTACAAGACAGTCAGTAACAAATCATGTAGTCTTACCAGGACTCAAACTGAAAGGCTGCTAACTCCAGTTTCTGGGGACTTCCTAGAGGAGTTAGGAACTTATAGACAGCTAACATGCAAATGTTAGGGGCTGTAGGATGGCTCCTCAGCAGGTAGAGAGCAAACCTGACAATCTGGATGTGACCCCTGGGGCCTATATTTAGGAAGACAGACTTCCATAAGTTACCCTCTGACCTCCATGTGTACACAATGTCATATGTGTGGGCACATACGTACACAATAAATGAAGTAATAACTTAAATATTTAATGTAAATGCTGCCAGACTGGCGGCGGGGGTGGGGGGGGGGAGGAGTGGGGTGGGCTGGTGGTAAATGCAAGTCCTTCTGGAAAGAAATTTAATAACATGTCAAAACATACCATATGCATGTACTTGAACCTACCTATATCATATATGTAATTAAACCCAACATTTAATAAAAACTACGAGCCAGTAGTCACCTTCGCCATCTATACAGGACTGGAATTTCAAATTCAGTGCCCTGTACAGGCTAGGAAAGCACGCTTCTATTACCCTGACAATCTTCGTTTGAAACATGGAAACATAGGTTATGAAGAGGTGACTGGTTAAGAAAATTATTATATAAAACAACAGAATATAAAATCCTTTATGTAATTATTTTATAGCTAGTAAGAAGGAAGGGATGTTTAGGTTAAAGCAGACTAGTAGGCTTTTAGGAAGCATCTGACAAAATATCTAATTGATATACTAATATATTTAAATATGCTACAGGATTGTATGCATGAAGAAAAATTTAGGAATAAACTAATAATAATCCACAAAAAAAGCAATTTGTAGAACTTGCGTTCCAGTCCAGCCTAGTGTACAAGAACTAGTTCCAGGACAGGCTCCAAAGCTACACAGATACCCTGTCTGGGGGGGGAGGGGAGAAAAAAAAAAAACAAGGCAAAGTACTTAGTAGATAAAGGCAGGAAGATCAACAGTTCAAATCCAGACTGGCTATGCAAGACCCTGCCTCAGAAAGTCAAGACGGGGCAAGGGGTAGAGACAGTTGTCGACTGTAGGAAAAACAAAATGCTGCATAAACGGTGTCAGCCGCAGGCGATGGTACACACAGGTATAGTTCCAGCACACTGGAAGCAAAGGAATGAGGACTACTGCAGGTTCAAGGCCAGCCTAGTCTGCCCAGGGAGTTCCAGGTCAGCCAGGGATACACTGCAATGTTCCTCTCAAAAACCGAACAAGCTAGTAAAATTAGCAGTTGCTCACAGATGGCTGCCTCATCCGCAACATTTACAGCAGAACAGTAATACAAAACCCCTGTGACACAGTTGTGTTAAAGCTTTAGGGGTACGCTAGGAAACACTGGGAGAGCAGGAATGAAGACACAACATCTTCACCTACAGCACAGTCACAAGGTGATTCTGGGAAAACCAAGCAGTCCCAAAAATGCACATCACTCAGCATCTTCCGGAACCCATGAAACAGCTCAAAGGAACTGCTCCAGTCTAGGGGTGGCACCTTAAAACTGCTATTTCAAGACGGAGTCCGTTACCTGGAATCTTCCAATGTGTCCCTGGAGCTCCATCAAGGATCCTTCATTTACATCAACATCAAGTTCACTTAGCATACCTGTAAGACGTGGGGTGTGTGTGAATGTACTTTAGTGCTAAAATGAGGGCACTGTAATGCACAGAGTGCTTCTGGTATTTCCTGTCCCTTAATACCATAAGCGGACTCCTGCCATCAAAGTTCTGGGACACAGGATTTCCCCAGACTATAAGTCTCTTTCCTACATTAGCAACACTAGCACCAGGGTTTTCCTCACAACCTAAAATACTTTCAAAAGTATTTTTAAAAGTTTAAGAAAAACCTTTACTTAAAACTTTCAGGAGGAGAGAAGGGAGGGGAAACTGATTGATTTGTAAAATAAATGAAAATAAATTTTTAAAAACCCTTAAAACTTCCTAAAATCAGAAATGAAGTAAGTGCATCTGATAAGTAATGAGCGCTTAGATTTAAAAGATGAATGAACTTTAGCCCTCCTCCCCCTCACAAAGAGGAGGAGGAGCTAACTTAGGCCATAAACAATAAGCAGATGACAGAAAGAATAAGCTGAGGGAGCTGTGACTCAGCTCAGGGCTTACCGACTCCCTCGGAAGCAGCATGGAGCAAAGGGGATAAACTCACAGAACCCTGCAGGCCCTAATCCGCCAGAAGCATACTGAGGAGGTAAGGCTTCAGGTCATAGAGGAAGAAGCCGGGTCTGCCCTGGAGTCAAACCTGATACAATACCAACTGAGAAGACCGACCCCGGAGTCTCCTTGGAAGCAGCGAGGCTCCAAGTACTCTGACAGGAACTGCACCCAGCCTCTCCCACTCAGAGGGCTCAGAGACAGACATGCACAAAGAGACAGTAGACCATGGTTGCCTCGTAGACTTAGAGGGAGTGTAGTTAAGTCCAAAGGCCCAGAAGCCACACTGCCTGGGACTCTGTAACAGTTCTGGCTCCAGATCCCTCACTGGTAAACTCGAACACTGACAGTTCGATCTCTTGAGATTCTTGCATGCTCAATTAACATGCTAGGGGGAAAAGCAGTACTTGGCACATGACTAAAGCATGTGCATTATCACTGGGGAGGTGGGGGGAGTCCTATCAGCTGTGCTCATTTAAGATCAGCTGCAGCATCAAGGCAACCTTAAGCAGGAGGGAACCCAGTGATTATATACTTTCTCCTAGAGAGGAGAGACCTGCAGTGCACATTTAAAATGCCAAGAGAGAAACCAAAGCAAAACTCTTGAGGGTTATGGAGGAGACCCGAGACCGCGTGGGAATATTACACAATAATCTGCAGGTGGGGCAGAAGTAAAAAAGGACGCATTGCTTCAGGATTTACATAGTACAGAAATTATACCGAAGAAAAGAAATGACAAAAGCATCCATTATTTCCTAGCATTTTTCTTAATCATGGTAACCTTTTAATAACTAATATTTCTCTATACTATTTCTAGACTTCAGTAATTCCTCTTATTTTTCTTCAATAAGCTTTTAATCTCTAAATCCATGTAAAATTCTTCTAAACCAGCAAGTTGAAAGGTAATGGTCTCGTGTATCACGTCTGCGTGCTGCTACCCCAATACATGCAGCAGTGCAATGTTTGGAGAGCTATTATCAAACACAGGCAATGAGATTCCGATGCTTTTTAATTACCTCCTTGGACATTTTGATTTTTTATGAGTATACTGATTATATAAATATAAACTTATTATGTAATAAAGGCAGTTGAATATCACTAGTTCCAATTTCAAGTCACATGCTAACTGGAGTAATAAAAACCTCTATCAAGCCTGCGTCAGTCTGTAGAGAGTGAATTGCGCTCAACACCATCAACTCACCAGGAAGCGCTGCTTTACTTATGATGCCCGTCAGCAGAGCTAACTCCTGCAAGGAGCCCGCACTCACATCCTGACAACGCAGGATTGCTTGGATGGTGTCAGAGTGTGAGATGAGAAACTGCAGCACCTGAGCAGCCCAGGATGGGGGAGAGGAGGAGAGAACGGCATTAACAATAAGAAGAAGCAGGAGGAGAAGGAGGAGGGGAAGGAAGAGGGGAAGGAGGAGAAGAGAAAAGAAGAAGAAGAATTATTCATCTTGTCAGCAAGCAAGCAACTGCTCTCTCAACTTCAACTGTTTATTTCCTCACAAAGCAAAATATAACCACACCTCACCACAAAGCTAAGCTACTTACAAAGTTGACATTAACACAGTAGAGCGAGCTGTAGGAGACCATGACTTTGGAAACGCTGTTTGAAAACAGCTATTTTCCTTCCTTACTAATTATTCAAAAGGAATCAAGAGATTTCATATGAATGAGTATAAAATGGTCACTAAGTTCAAGAAGTCACTCCATGTAAGCCTGCCTGACTTTGGTGGCAAGCTTCAATCACATGAAAGCTTTTGTTACTTTTTGGTATGGTAAGAACAAAAGACAGAAATCCTTCATCCAAGCCTCGCTCTGCCTTTGGTATTTGTTCTCTGGAGTACTAAGGCACTGGTGAGGGAGTGGGGTGTGGGCGTGTGGGCACGAGTGGGGCAGGAGGACCACTTAATCTAGCAAAGAAGCAGACAAGGAAACCCTGAGTCCAAAGAATTAGCTCAAAGCCATTCTGAGCATGAAAGGATGTCCCTTGGGACGCTGCAGTGCAAATAAGGCATCACTGTAGAAACCACAGCTTCTACTGGTGAGGCAACCCTGACTGCAGTGTAGGAAGAACAAACAAAATATTCAAAAAAAAAAAAAAAAAAAAACAAAGCATCTCATTACCTCACGCTGTTTAAAAAAAAAAAAATTCACATATAAACATGATACTTATTTCATACTTTCTATGTTTGTTGGGAACAGTCTCAGAGTCCAAGAAGGCCTTGGACTAGCCACACAGCCATGGAAGACCTTGAACTCTTAACCCTCCTGCCTCTACTTCCTCAATTCTTGGATAACAGGAATAGACAGCCATGCCCATTTTTAGAGTTTTGTTTTTACTTTTTTGAGAAAGTTTCACTCACTCATGACTGTGTAGCCCCAGCCTCCCTCGTATTGGAATTACAAATATGCACTACTGCATGAGACTCGAGGCTCCCTAAAGGCCCCATAGGCTTGTATGTGTCAATGCTCGGTCCCCACTTCGTGGAAGTGTTTAGCAAGGGGTGGCCTTGAGAATTGAAAAGACTCACCCCATTCCCGCTGTGCTCTCTCTGCCTCCTACAAGTTTGGTGAGCTCTCAGTTCCTATGGCCATGTCTTTGCTCTGCCATCATGGACTCTAACTCCCTGAAACTGTGAGCTCCATTAAACACTCTTTTTAAAGTTGCCTTGGCCTTGGTCATGTTTCTCAAAGCAACAGGAAAGTAACTAAGACATGCCTACTATACCCTCTCTAAATCCCTGGCTAAACCACATCTTAAATGTCAGCTTATTCCTGCCATGGTCAAGTACTGGGGCTGCGCGCTACACTGACAGAAGGGAGGACACGCCCTCACTTGGGCTTTCTGTCTATACAATCTCTGTACTTCTCAATGTGAGCTCTGCACTAGTGACTTCTACAAAGCGGTCGCCTTACCTGCCCTGCCGCCTGCAAGTGCTGAGCCATACTTGATGTGAGGATGGCCTGGCACAGCTGGAGGGCTGGAAGGAGAATCTGCCGGTATCGGTCCACAGGCGTCGGGATGAACACTGGGGGCTCTCTCATGCCAAACATGCTTGATTCATTTCAAACAGCCAAGGAGAAAGCAACACTACATTTAAGATAGGGTCTTAACAATTCATTACCGTTTACCTGCTAAACTATAAACACTGCATTTAAGATTGGATCTTAATAATTCATTATCATTTACATGCCATACTATAAACACTTATATTTTAAAATCTCTAGACAAAATAAGATGGGTGCTGTTGAGTGGGATAGAAGCAGAATGGGAAAGGAAGTAAGAGGCTTTATAGAGACAAGCCAGGATCTCAAAAATGTTTAACTCTACTCTCTTTACAGAAAAAAAACAGTTCACTTTTTCCTGTTTAAAACTTGTAACACGGCATCAAAATAGTCCTTCCCTTCTCTGTAGGCAACAGTTCTGTGTTAAGGCTAAAAAACTCAGACATCAATTTGGCAATGGGTTTTCTTTGAGTTGAAACAGTAACTAAACCCTTCAGTACTTTTATTGCTAGGAAGGTATGCTGACTGCCTAACAATGCTGCCAGCTGTAGAATGAAGAGGGAAAAAACCCAGGGCCCAAGGGAAGGCTCAGCTAGTAAGAGTGCTTGCTTGCCTGCAAACATGACCAACTGATCTCAATCCCTGGACCCCACACTGAAAGGAGAGAAGACCTCCATACACCCTGTAGTGCCTACAAGCCACACACCCCAAAGAAATGAAATTAAATTTAAGAAACCAAGCTGAATGTTCCATATCCAAACTTAACTGACATCTGCTGAAAAACTTGAAACTTGAGGCTGGGCAGTGGTGGTGCACACCTTTAATCCTGGCACTCGGGAGGCAGAGGCAGGCGGATCTCTGTAAGTTCGAAGCCAGAGTGGTCTACAAAGGGAGTACCAAGACATCTATAGCTGTTAAACAGAGAAACCCTGTCTTGGAAAACAAAACAAAAAAGAAAACGGGGGTGGGGGAGGGAGCTCTGACATTCTGTCCAAATTATTGGGATCAGAAATACGTAACAAATTAGTTATTCTTTTTCTTCTCCTTGACCTTGTTTGTTACACAGCCCAGGCTAGCCTCAAATTGCAATCTCCAGCCTCAGTGTCCCAAGTGCTAGAGTAACAAGCACACTTGTGTACTGCCATCCCAACCAACAAGGTTTAACTGTGTTACTATATTACAAAAGACCCTCGACTAAAACGAGTACCCAGGGAACTCATCTAAAATAAGGCTGGCAGGGTCACCCTGACTGCTCTCCCATACTGTGTCCTCTTCTGAAATGGAAAGACGTGGCCCCACCCACCCACTTTCACCACCTCACCAACTTCCGCTTACAGTAAATGGCAAAGGCACACAACACACCCTGCTCCTCGGGAAGACTTTCTTTGAGATTTCCACTATTCCTTCACAATCCCTTGCTAGGAGCCTAAGCAAGCTGGTTCATGTGGACACTTACCCATGTGGGTCCATCTCTGGGCGCATGTCATACACCTGGCACTGTGCTAGCCTCACAACCACCCCAGACCTTAGCAGTTCCAGTGCACCTTGCTGTAACTTAGCCACTCTTGTGAGAAACGCCTGCAAAGTTACAAAAGGAAGCCTCAGTCACGTCCCAGGGCCTCACAGGGACACAAGACACTCATGCACACTCCCAATTAATCACTAATGAGAGGAAATCCTGAGCTGATTACAAAGACACATTGTATACTTCTTTATGGGAACTCAGCAGTAAATACTGTACATTTATAATATTGTACATGTGTTATTATTGCATATTGTACATTATTATTATCATTATATTACTATTGTGAATTATTAAATTCCAATAGTTTCTGTCAACAGGTATACATGCTTGGTATATTAGGTATTAGTAAATACCTATGAAAAAATAAATGAAAAGATGAAGACTTTAAGACTTCCACCATTGTGTCATGTGTGAGAAATTTAACATGGAAACATTGTAACAGATCTGGAGGGAAGGAAATGGCAAAGCAGACACTGCACTTAAGTTGCCGCCCCCTTCCCATGAACCCTGGCTTTTGTGCCTCTCAGCAGCATCCTGAACCTTCTCAAGATGATTCTAGCAATCTTCACACTCAGAAAATGCATTGCCAGCACAAATCCCCAGATGGAAAGCTCTTAAAACAACAGCTTATATAATAGAAATACCCAGGATGCACCAGTGGCCAAGTGGTAAGCACAGCAGCCTTCCAATACACATCTCCATGCCCTAAAGATGACCGCTGCCCTTATGCCAACGCCCACCGAGCCTTACCATTTTGGATTCATAGGTATAAAGGGCTTTTAAGAGAGGAGGCTGAGGGGTCAGTAAGCTCTGCAGAGTCCTGTCATCTTCCACCAAGCTGTCCACAAGGACCTTCAAGTAACCACTGTTGGAAAGGTACAAGAGCCACTGTTGCTGCTTGTCCACAGAGACAATCCGGTCAAGGAGAGCCAGGGCCAGCATCTAAAGGAACAATGAATCAGAACCAAAGTCCCAGCATGCAGACAGCTACCAAACCAGACAGCCGCTGCCTTTGCTGGGGTACTGAGAAAGTTTTGTTATGAGAACACCTGTAATAAAATTTCACTGTTTGGGGGAAACAAATTTTTTGAAAACATGTATGTGCGTGTCTGTGTGAGATTACATGCATCATGAAGGCCAGAAAAGGCACCGGAATCCGTGGAACTGGAGTTAGACACTGTGAGCTAGCTGCCCGATGCAGGTGTGCTGGGAGGGAACTGAACTCAGACCCTCTCTGAGAACAGGAAGCACTCTTATACTGCTGAGCCATGTCTCCAACTCCATGGTTTCTTTTAACTATTACTTTTAATTCTAAACTACTAGGTGTTATTTAAAGGAATCTTATTAGAGTATTAAAAATAGATATAATAGACACGGTTAAGCCCATTTTGGTCTACTTCCTCCCAGGGATTGTTCTATGTATAAAAGTACATTAAAATTTTAAGCGTAATTGAGGGATTGCACTCTAGTTTGTATTTTTATCCTATTTCTTAATTTTATTTTCTCCCATGGCCTTGAAATAAATCATCTTCCACTGGGAGGAACTTCTCAACGTGTCCACAGGATGCCACAATGTTTTACTAAAGGGAAAATGCAACCCTCCCCCAACCATAAGGTATCATACAAAACAGAACACATTCAGTAAGGAGTAACTGCCCACCAGCAGACAGAGCAAAGATCTACTAGGCAGGGTTTCTATCCATGTTGTTCTACCTGCAAACATCAAACTTAGCAAAGGCAATTTTAAGGAGAAATTTTGAGTTAAGATTCCACAAAACAAAACACAGAGTATCAAAACAGATTGTTATGTTAATAGCAGATGAACAAATTCACTTTAAATTAATATAGAAATTAGTTCTCTACATGCAACATGCATTTTAAAAGTTAATTCAGTATAGGCCTTCATAAATACACAATACTTATTCAGTAGCAGTTATAAACAACTGTTATTTTATTTACCCTTCCAATCTCATGACCATCACAAGCATCTCGACAGACCACTTCCATGAGGGCAGCCCCGTAACTTTCAATGATAGCCATGTTTTCTCGTTGTAATTTACTAAACACATCTTCAGGGGCTGTAAGCCTCTCCCACATAGTTTTCTTAGCTACAAGGGTTAAAAAGGGGGGAAATCCAATAAAAAGCAGTTTAGCAACTAATAATATCTCATATCCAACAACAAAAGGAATCCATTACTATATACATACAAAAGACCAGATCAATGAGTCCAGACAAATGAACTTTAAGAAAAGCATACGTCATGCATGTACACTAATAACACTCATAACGTGTGACTCAGCAGATTAGTTTAATTATGGACCCTACAAGAACTGATAAGTTGTATTTGCCCTGCTAATCAATTTGCTTTTATAGTTTTCTGCCATCTCTGAGAATTTGGCTAAGAGACAGATACAAATAGAAAAAAATCTTCCTCAAAAAGGAAAACCAGAAAGTTTTAATCTTTGGGGTTTAAGAATTGAAGTATTAAAATAAAAAAACCTTATCATTTATGGATAATTTAAATATATTATCATTAGTAATGTGAACGTACATTTCATTAAGTCGTGCAAACCTTATAAAACTTTCATAACCAAATAAATCAACAGTTTTTACTTCCAACTAATTTCATGATTTTCCTTAGTTTCTGAACTACCATCCTTTTTGTTGTTGCTGTTTTTCAGGCAGTTTCTGTGTCCCAGTACTCCCTTTGTATACCAGGTGGGCCTCTAATTCATATTCACCAGCCTCCAGAGCACTGGGATTACCAGCATATGCCACCAAGCCCAGCCATGAACTACCATCCTGAGCCAGGCACACAACATACACTTGTGATCACAGCACAAAATGCAACCAGTCCGGGCTATACAGAGATCCAATCCGCATAGAAACAAACTGTTGTCTTGATGACTGCTCTAAGTGTCCTGGAGACCTCCACCTAGTGGTTAACTAGTGTTTGCCACTTTGGTGAAAAGAATATAAAAATACTTTTAAGAGAAAAATATGGGAGTTATTGGGAATGAATGATCCCAATTATTATTATCTTTTTAAAAATTAGTTTGTTCAAAAAGATTCTTTAAACAATTTTTCTTGACCTTAAAAATACCTGCACACAGGGCTCTAAAGATGGCTCAGGGGTTAAGATCACTGACTGCTCTTCCAGAGGACCTGGATTGACTCCCAGCACCTATACCATAGCTCACAACAGTATGTAACTCTCCTTCCAAGGGCTCTGACATCTTGTTCTGGCCTAAGACACACCTCACACAGATATACGTCCAGGCAAAACACCCAGACACGTAAAATAAAAAATAAAGATAATATTTATGTGATGGGGAATGTCCTTCTGTATGCTGTGAATGTTGTTTCTCTTATTGGTTGTTCAATAAAGCTGTTTCGGCCAATGGACAGGCAGAATGCAGCCAGGCAGGAAGTACAGGTGGGTTACCAGACTAGAAGAAGGCTGGGAAGAGGAACACAAGAGAGTGAGTGGCCAAGGAGACGCCATGTAGCTATGGGAAGGTGGGATGTCTGGGCATTCTCCGGTAAGCCAAAGCCATAGACATAGACATGGGTTAATAATTTAGAGAGAGCTAGCCAAAAGAAACCTGAGCCATTGGCCAGTTCATAATTAATATTAGCCGGTGTGTTTATTTGAGACTAAACTGTTATGGGACCGCGCAGGACAGAAACTTCTGTCTACATATATGCACACATTAAGTAGGTGTATAGCTCTATAAAATTACCATTGGCTTGGCTGTTGTTATCTTCTAAGATACCATGCATGAATGACAGCCACCATGAGGATGGTAATGAAAGAAATCATTCTCAAAATACACTCACAAGGAAGAATACACAGAAAGTCCATTATCAGATGGTGCTGCTGAAAAAGTCTTAGTATATTTTAGTTAAAATACTTATTACTAAACAAAATTAACCCTGGAAAACATATCCAGTATAAAGGTAATATAAACCTACAACTTGGCTAAGAAGGATCAGATACATTATAGATAAAAATCTTCCTCAAGGAAAAAAAATTAGTTGATGGGCACTGGTGGTGCACACCTTTAATCCCAGTACACAGGCAGAGGCAGGTGAATCTCTGCGAGTTCGAGGCCAGCCTGGTCTACAGAGCAAGCTCCAGGCCAATCAAGGATACACAGAGAAACCTTGCCTTGATAAACCAACCAAACAAACAAACCAAAAAAAAAAAAAAAAGCAAGTTTTACATAACGTCTTTTAAATGCTTCATAAATATACCCAACAAAACAGTCATTTTTATTTGAAAGTAATTTCATAGTCATTTCCCAGAGCAGGATTTCAGATGTGCCACTGTGCCTAGCTCAGTATTTTAAATATATCCTTTAGATATATTTTTATTTATGTACACTTGTGTGCAGATGCCCATGAAAAATGTATTCCCCCAGAGCTGGAGTTATGGGTTTAGGCTACCACGTGGGTGCTAGGACATGAACTCACATACTCTGAAAGAGCACAAGTGTTCTTCGCTGCTGAGCTACCACTCTGGCCCTACTGCCTTCCTTTAAATCAGCGGCTCTCAGCCTGAGTCACACCCCTCTGGCAAACCTATCTCCAAAATATATCCATACTTGATTCATAGGAGTGGCAAAATTAGTTACGAAGTAGCACTGAAAATAATTTTATGGTTGAGGGGTCCCCACAACATAAAGAATATAATAGAGTGGAGGCATTAGGAAGCTTGAGAACCACTGCTTTAAATGAAGAAACCCTACCTTGAATTTATCCAAAACAAACTAGTGTCAAGTACGCGTATATTATAGATTAGCATTTGCACTAGGTAAGACCATTTTTAGATGGTCATTTAAAAAAAAAAAAAAAGTCTATTAAAATAAAACCGCATACTGCTTCATATGGGAAATCTACCACAAATCTTCCTCTAGGAAAGTAAGCATGAGACTTTTGGTACCACATTTTTGTTATATTAGAATTTCTAAACCTATAAATAAGGAACTGTTTAACTGTTACACCCTTACTACGGAATAACAGTCATTTTCTATTACTACAGTAGATATGCACTGTGGTCTAAGGGAAAGTGTCATCTAACTTCAGACAGTGCAGTACACCTGAGGGTTATTTCCTTAGAAACTAAACACGCGCCCTCACTTTACAGCACTCTGATGATTATGCCAAGACATACTAACTAACTGTGGTTGTGGGGAGTCCGAAGATAGAGAAGTGACTGGGGTTTCAGAAGTTACCATCGTCAAAAGTAGAGAAGACTAGTCTTTACCAGCGTCTAATGTGTCTGGCTCATCTGGCCTCTGGGCAATCTGTAAGTAATAAAGCAGAGAACCGTACAGGTGTGTCCTTACACGCTGGAAACCTCCACCTAGGAAGACAAAAACATGCTGTGAAGCGAGAACTTTCCCAATCAAAAGGAGAACAAAGTGGTAACGTAGAGAAAACGAAGATGGAAAACCTGTCTTCAGAATGAAGTCAAGCAGTTTCTTCAATATGATGTGAAGTGAAGAATCTCCGATGGACGCAAAGCCCACTGGCCGGCTCTCTGCTGCAGGGGGCGAGGGGAAAGAGCTATCGAGCATGAAAGCGTAGTGGGCCTCGCCAGGTCCCGAGGCCAGCGGCTGCTTCTGTTCTGTGCGTACAGCCTGGCTTAGGTGAGCGGTCAGGGTGAACACAGCTCCAGCAACCACTGGCATTAACTCCTGCGCTGCTTCATCATCCAGTACCTTAAAGTACAAAGGGTTAGAGTGAGGTCCAGCTTCCTTCAAAACTGAGCAAGTCTCATACACACTACGCCTTTCAATCTTGAGACTGTGAGAACTAAGCCAGGCGGTGGTGATACATGCCTTTAACCCCAGCACGGGGGAGACAGGGATGGGTTTGAGGCCAGCCTGGTCTACAGAGCAAGTTCCAGGACAGCCGAAACTATACCATGAAACCCTGTCTCAAAAAACAAGGCAAAACAAAACCAAACAAAATCAAACCCCAAAAACCAAAATCCAAAACAAAACAAAAAGAATGTTAAAACTATTGAAAAGAAAAATATTAAACAAGTGAGTGTAACTAATTTTTACAGAAATTCCATTTGTTTTTTTCATCACTTGGATCATACCCAGTAGTTATGGGGTGGGAATCTACCTATGCCTATTTTTACAAACCTCTCTGGACAATTCTGAAACACTCTAGTTCATAGCTCCTACAGCACAGACTTTAGCTTTCTCAAGAAAAGTTTTCACGTCAGTATTATAAACTCTATTTTGTTTCTAATCGAAAAGCAGAAAAAAATCACATCTGATTAAAGGCAAATGCATAAACCTATACCATACACTCATATACATGTTTTAGTCACATAAAGTAACTCAGGAAGTAAATCACCTTATCATGTACATCTTGTAGAAGGTCACGAATGATCAGCTGTCGATCTTCTGCCTGAATGAGCTCCTGAGGACAGGCTGTCAGTATAATCTCTACCAGCTGCCTCCACGACTCCAGCGCATGCCGCTTTGCATGAAGACATTGCAGCAGCTTGTTCCTTCCTACAACATACTGAAGAATAGTGCTGATTTCCTAAAACCAGAAGTATTCAGACGAGTTAACACTCAGGGAAACGGTACCTGTACCAAACAATTTCGATTTTTAACACTGTCATTTATTAAGAAAACTCATTAAATTACATTTATTTATTGTATGACTAAAATTCAGTATTAAAAAATTATACAATCACAAAAGTAGTACAAACAGCTGAAAGTGTCAAACTAACTCAGAGCTCACCTCCATCAGCAGAGGCCTCTGTCCAATGGCTGCCATACCCTGAAGAGCATTGACTTCAGCTACGAGGACCCTATGAAGAAGCTAAGCAATTAGTGAAAAAGAGAAAAACAGTTATCATCAATGTCAGTAGGATAATACATAGCAATTATCAAAAACCACCCTAACTGGAAAAGGTCCAGGTATCTCTGCACACAGTGTAACAATGGCAGGTCCAATGTGCCCACAAAAATATCAGCCATCCCCTCCCTCCAGAGAGTAGTACCAAAGGGACTCAGGCAGTAATTTAATGTTGGTGTCTCAGTGTCTTTCTCATTTTGCTGAGGATGTTACCGTTCACCTGGCAGAGAACTAAACAGTGTCTTAGCTAGGTGGGAAAATATCTAAAGGAAAGTTGATGGGAAAAGCTCTTTTTAAAGAGTAAGGATATTTATTGAGTTTTATTGCTTTGCCATTAGACAGAACAGGCCAATAAGCTAATAACAGAAATCAGTAACATGGAAATTATATATGTAAAATGGTCACACTTTTCTGATAGCTTGATGTCTGAAGCATTTTTTTTTTCTTTTTTCTTATTTTTTTTCCCCCCCTTTTTTTGGGGTTGGGGGTATAGGCTGTCCTGGAACTAGCTCTATAGACCAGGCTGGCCTCGAACTCACAGAGACTGTCCGTCTCTGCCTCCCAAGTGCTGGGACTAAAGGCGTGCCACCGCCCCTGCCCCTGCAGGTTCTTTAAAGGAACCCTCACCTTGACGTTGCAGATTGTCTGTCCCCGTAAATTCTTGTGTTCACAGTTGGCAATGACTTGCTCAATCTGAGCACGGTCAAAAAAATCCAGTTGCAAAGGCTCAGGAATCTCCTGACTGAAGTCAATCGAATCAAGAATACTTAGAATTTTTCGACGTACTGGAAACAAGAAACAAGAAGTAAGTAAACTGTATTTGAGGCACTGAAGAAAACAACAAACCACACTACTTAGCTCATTTTGATCATGCTATTCTCTGAAACCAAAGACCTTGCTGAAACCCAAATCTGACTTATTTCTGATATGGCCACTCACTAAGATATTTTCCCTCTGCTCTGTCAGCTACTGACAACAAATAATCCTTTTTGTAGCTTTTCTATGTAGGTCCAGAATCTACAGATATGTGCAAATTACCCCGCAGTTTTAAGCAATGTAACATGTCTATACCATACTACAATTCCAAGGGTTTCACCTTTTGTGGCAGTGTCAAAATGAAGGAATCCAGAGACAGACCTAGTTTCATCTTCTATTCCGCCTTCACCGTCTGTTGGAGCACCAATAACAGCACATCAGAAAAGGAAGACACTCCTGGAAACTACATCTACTTGGAAATGGTAAACAATGAATTTTACTTCTGGGTCAAAAAGTCTTTTGTAAATGGATAATTAAGATGCAAATATGATAAGCAATGTGTAGCTAACTCTTTTCGTCCTATGGGGCTCATTCATAACTCTGAAGAAGATAATGAGAATTTCAAAACTGGCAAAACCTCAACATGCTAAGGAATGATTAAAAAGAAGCTTATGTTTCATTTGCATATACAATACATATTGAAATAGCTCATGTCATACTGGCTCAGTGACACAAGCTTCACTATTTTGTAAAATATGACTACTGCAGATGCATTAAGAGTCAAATAAAATAACATCAAAGGGCAACTTTTGGTTTTTTGTTTTCTTTTTGAAACAGTGTCTCTCAGCATAGTGCTCTCTATCCTGGAACTCACTATATAGAGCAGGCTGGCCTCAATCTCAAAGAGATCCATCCACCTGCCCTTGCCTCCCAAGTGTTGGAAAGTAAAGGCATGAGCCACCACACCCGGCCAAAGGACAATTTTTGTGTTTTAAGGATAACTCTACTAAAGCTGGGAAAAGCAGTTTTGTCTAACGCGTTATCCTACGCCTAAGATGAGCACTCATCAAGGGAGTCAACACACCGTACCCAAGTGTGTGTCAGCACTCACCTGAGTACGGCTTTACTGGCATGTCATCCAGGAGGAGGTGGAGGAGCCGCTGCGTATGTGACCGCTGGCGATTCAGAGAAGTCACTCTTAGTTCTATTGAGGCAGTCTTCATGAGCCACGACATTTGATTCAGCATAGAGATTTCATACTCTAGAAAGTAAGCAAATAAAATTTCATCTCCCACAGCTGTAATGCAAGATCAGAAAGTCCACAAATCACCAGATACTTCCTCATGAAACAGTAATCACCTTAGTAATGCATGGTCAAAACATAAAATTATGAAAGAAAAAGAGGATACAAAGGAAAAAGAAGTTATTCTATATCCATGAAAGATAAAAGAGCAATAACATATCTATTAGTGCCAGATGTTGTATATGCCTTTAATCCAGCACCAGGCCAGCCAAAGATTTATAGTGAGACACTGTTTCCAAAAACAAGTTTTTCCCAGAGTAATTTAACAAAGATCTTGTAAGTATGCCATAATTTAACATTGATGCCACTTTATACTGTCTTTAAAAGAAATTTTCAAATATATAACAATCCATAAAAAACAATCCTAATTTTCACTCCACAAAACATACTTAAGTTCACATTACTATATTTTATGATTTATGATAAGACAGCTGGTAGAGCTCTTGCCTCACATGTAATTAGGGCTATAAATCCCATTCATAAAAGAAATTTAAAGGGGTTGGAGAGACGGCAGAGGACCCTGGTTTAACCCCCAGCACCCACGTGGCAGCTCACAGCTGCCTCTAACTAAAGTTCCAAGGGCTCGGACACTCCTCTTCCGGCCTCCATGGGTCTCTGAAGGCACATGGTGCATGTAAACACGAAGGCAAATGCACAAAATTTCAAAACAAATCCTTCAAAAAGGAAGTTTTCAAATTGAGTATTATTTTGATTTGAGATAGTTTTGCATTCTAACCAAGACAGGTGTCAAACATAGTTCACCTGCCTCAGCCTCCCAACGCTGGGATTACAGGCAAGTGTCATCACTCCTGGCTCAGTATTATTTCTGTTGTTGGTGGGTCCTATGCTGTGAAGCCCTAAATGATGACAATGGAAACATCATTGACCAAATAATAATATTAACAGATGTCAGTCTGTCCTGGTTTATCTTTGTGCCAACTTGACACAGGTAAGAAGAGTTATCCCAGAAGGGACCACAGTTGAGAAAATGCCTCTTTACGATCAGGCTGTAGGCAAGCCCGTGAGGCACTTTCTTAACTAGAGACTGATGTGGGAGGGCCTGGTCCACTGTGGCCGATGCCACCCCTGGGCTCCTGGTCTGGACTGGGTGAGAAAGAAGGATAAGCCAGCCAGGAAGCAGCACTCCTCAAGGTGTCTGCTTTTCCAGAGTGTGACTAACAATAGTAAAACAAAGTGAGCCCTGTCCTTCCCAAGTTGCTTTTGGTCATGGTGTTCATCACAGGAATAGCAGCCATAACTAAGACACACACCAAGCTAGATCTCAATCTCTACAACACATAAGCATAAGCAAGACAGCAACTACTCTTTTGGATTTACCCAAAACAAAATTTTAAAGTTTCTGTAATGTCTTCATATAAGCAAAATCTCATAACTAAAAATGTGAATATTATGAAAACATAGAAGACTGTTTTGTTAATTAGATAATTCCCAAGGATGTTACAGTTTTCTAACTGGTAAATTAGAAACCTGACAATTACTAGTAAGAAACATGTATTATCAGGATGTGTGGACCTCAGTTTCCAAATGATGACATAAGGTAAAGGTTCGTTCAGCCTGAATGACAGTGCAGGCCTATGGGTCCAGTTACTCAGGAGGTTGAGGCAGTGGAGAATAGTCTGAGCTCACAAATTCAAGACACCCTTAGTTTAGATGTAGCATGCCTCAGCAGATAAGGGCGCCTACACCAGGCCCAACTAACTTGAGACTGATTCCTGGGACCCGCGTGGTAAAAGGAGAGAAACACCTCAGGAAAGCTGTCTTTCAATGTGTGCAGGCACGCTGTTGTGCAAAATGTAATAAAAATAGTAAGTTCTACTATATGTGCAAGAGATTAACACAAACCAGTGCAGAAAAAGAATTTGTAAAAAGTTAATCAAAAGAGCTGGGTTCACACATTTAATGCCAGCACTCAGGCGGCAGAGGAAGGTGGATCTCCGAGTTTGAGGCCAGGACAGCCAGGGCTACACAGAGAAACCCTGTGTCTAAACACACATGTGCGCACACGCGCGCACACACACTAAACAAACATCTTTATTTATAATAGAGGCTACGGAGACAGACTTCTGGCCTTGGTGGACACCAAGCACACATATGGTACACAGGTATACACACAGGGAAAAACGCAAACATTTTTAAAATGTATGTTTTTTTTTTTTTCTGAAAAGGGAAAACAATCTTCATAAAACTTAAATTGGGCTAGAACAGCTCTTAGTCATGTCAACAACTAGATTTATGATTTCCTCTAAAATTACTTTTCAAAGCTTTATTTCAAGACTATTTGACTGGCTTCAAATATATATATATGTATAATGCACAAATGTAAATCAGAAATTTTTTAAAGAAATTTTCATTTACAATCAAGCAAGATGTCTCAGCAGGTAAAAGCACTTGCCACACAAGCTTGATGATCTATCTGAGTTCCATCCCTAGAACTAAAAACAAAAAACCCACACATTCCAAACCCAAGAATTTTAAGTGCCCACATAATACTACAAGTATAAAATTCCACATCTGATCTCATATGACAGGTTGCAGATAAAATGAAGGCACACTAAAAATGTGGGATAAAATTAGCTTCAGGCTACTCCTATTATGTTTACATACAGAAATGAACTTTGTGTTCAGAATTGGGTATAGTCCCTAAAAAATACTGGAAAAGCAAAAGGGGTTGGAATGGACATGGTTGTATGAAACCTATAATCCCAGCTGAGGAAGAGCACTTCAAATCCCAAGCGCAGGTCCACAGAAAGACCTATCAACCAATCATTCAAATATTCAAATTCTGAAATACTTCTTATACCAAGCCTTCCACGTAATAGTTCTCATAGTAATAAAGCAGCACAATGTCCTACCTTTGTTAGAGAAAGGAAGATGTTGCAACTGAGAAAACAAGAAATCCTGGCTGGTTCTCAAGTACCTCATAGTAGGACCCGATGTATCAGAGCACGCACATAACTGATATATCACCTAATGAAATATAAGAAAATCTCTCAGTTAATTTTGTACTGATTTTAAGATAACAAAATGTGAGTAAAAATTCAGATGGATCAATAACCCAAGCAAATGGCTAATTATATTCATAAGCTAAATATAAGCTTAGATCTTTTTAAAAAAATAAAGACTTATTTATGTATTTTGTGTTTATGACTGTTCTTTCCGTATGTATTCCCATATGCACACCTGCAAGACAGAACAGGGCATCAGATCCCATTATAGATGGTTATGTGGTTGCTGGGAATTGAACTCAAGACCTCTGGAAGAACAGCCAGTGCTCATAATCACTCACTAGTTCAAGGCCAGCCTAGGTTACATAGCAAGACCCTGCATTCAAAATAAAATAAAGTTTTAGATGACAGGACTAAATCTTGAAATCATTAAACAAATTTATTAATACATATACAAAATTAATTAAGCTTTATTTAATATTTTATTGCCTGGTAGTCACTCTAAAAAAATCATAATTATTTTGTCTCAACTTCAAAAAAAAAAATTAGTAAAACAGTAGAAATGAAACAATAACTAAGAAACTACAAAGATTTGCAAACACCATATGACAAATATAAGTTCTAAATATAGCTTTCACAAAGGCAGTAAATTTGAGAAGGGAGCATTTATATCAATGCAAGAAAAACTGAGATCTGATAATTATGTACATGATTATCATAAATATCTAAACAGACAAAATGGAATAAAAATGAAAATCACTCATAATGAACCAAGAGTCCATCTGTTTTCAATAATAGACAATAATTAAACGAGTTGTGGTGGCCAAGTCCCAATCGCAGCTCTTTGGAAAGCTGGAGAAGACAGAAAGCTTGAGCCTTCTAGTCTGAATCTAGGCTGGCAGACAAAGCAAGAGACAAATATGTCTCTTAAAAATACATAAATGAGTTGGGCAGTGGAGTTCGAGGCCAGCCTGGTCTACAGAGTAAAACCCAGGACAGCTTCCAAAGCTACAAAAAAACCCTGTGTCAAAAAAATAAAATAAAATAAAAAACATAAGAAACGCTGGGTGGTGGTGTCATACGCCTTTAACCCCAGCACTCAGGAGGCAGATCTCTGAGTGTGAGACCAGTCTGGTCTACACAGTTCCTGTCCTGAGTTCCAAGACAGCCAGGGCTACACAGAGAAACCCTATCTTGAAAAACAGGAATAAAAAAAATAATAAAATGAAGCAGCAAAGCAGATGTCATACAACAACTTGTAAGTCAGAGGAATTTCTAACTGCAAAACATAAATTTCAGCCTTTGCAAAGCAACAGTAGTAATTTTCATTCATGAGTCATCCATTTTGTAAGGACTTACTAATGGCTTTTTATGTACTAGGTAGGCTCTTTAAGCATCACTCTCAGTACATTAATATTTGTCATAATTGTTATGATTATTTGAGTGAAAAATCTAGCCATACAACTATTCATCCCTTTGGAGCTGAAATAATCAATACTCTCTACAAATTCCATAGGTGCCAACTTGCCAATGAGGTATAATTGACCATAATCCTTAAATCAGTGCTCAAACTCTTCTGTAGGTGGAAAGATTCAGCTGCCTAACTAATCTACACACACACAAGGCAAGGCCCTGCCTTTGTCTTCCAACTCTCACACTACACACAATGGTCCTTTTCATGGTCTAGCTAGTGTCCTATCACTTTGGTTCTTTTAATTTTGCTTAAATGAGGGCTGGCATCTGTCACAAGCCTGATCGTATGGGTCCATCACCAGGACTCAACACGATGAAAGGAAGAACTGGCTCCCTAATGTCCTCTGACCTCCATCCTAGTGCAGTGGTACGTGTGCACCCACACTCATGCACTCAAACTTGAAATAAACAAAACAGAACCAAGTATAGTTCTGCAGGATCTTTAGTTCTAAAGCCCAAGAAAGCTGTGAGGTAAACTGCCTTTCAGAGAAACTATTTGGTAGTAAACTCTATACAGTCAGATTATAGTGCATCTGCCCCTGAGCAACATTGCTGGAGCATCAATGCACAGTATAAGATCCTTTTAACAGAGATGCATATAAAATAAGGTTTACCATTAACAAGAATGGTGCCAACAAGGAACTGTAGAAGTCTAACTGAATTTCCACTAGTAGCGGCAGAACAGGACTTGCCAGTTCAATATTCAGTGACCTTATAGAACATACTACAGCTAGGGAGAAATAACTGGAAATCCTTGCCTAGAAATGAAGTCTTATTTTTGGTTGTTGACTTGGTAATTCTGTGTGTGGGTATGTGTAGAGGCCAGAGGACAACTGTGCAGCTGCTAACGCCCTTCCGCCACAGGTTTCACAGACTGACCTGAGTTGTCAGGTCTTTGGGAAGCACTTTTACCAGCTAAGCTATCATGCTGGCCCTAGAAATATATATTCCTAACAGATACAAAATAATAACATGCTCACTAGAACAGAGTAAGAAAATATACATGTAAATTATACTTTGACAGCACAGAAAATATACCCACTACAGAAATGTGTACAGAAGGGTTTAAAGCAACAGAAAACACCCGTGTGCTGAACTCAACAAAATAAACAGCAGGCGTTTCTGCTGCAGACAGATGGATGCCCGTCCTCAGACACAAATCAGTTAAATGAGCAGAGCGCCCCTACCTTCTCTTCCTGTCTCTACCCTGGCTTCATTCACCCTCACCTGCCCTGGCCCAGATGACAAAGCTCTTCAACTGCTTCTGCATATGTACCAGATTCTGCAACCCTGGGCTCCCATTACCCAGAGCTCTCATCATATGTACCAGATTCTGCAACCCTGGGCTCCCATTACCCAGAACTCTCATCATATGTACCAGATTCTGCAACCCTGGGCTCCCATTACCCAGAACTCTCATCATATGTACCAGATTCTGCAACCCTGGGCTCCCATTACCCAGAGCTCTCATCATATGTACCAGATTCTGTAACCCTGGGCTCCCATTACCCAGAGCTCTCATTAAGGAAGATTTAATTCAGATTCAGAGACCCATGAATGTTTGGAAAACCCAGAGAACAAAAGTGAGTCCCGAAACGGAAAGTGACAATGATGGGCGTGAAGTGACAGAAACATCTCCATCATGCCAAGAGAACGGCCCTACGCTTCAAGCCACGGACTGTGAATGTCAGTGCTCTTGAGCTCAGGACCCAGTCGCGAATGGTGGTCTAGTTCTCAGAGCTCTTGTAAAATGAGCCAAACGAGACACAGACACAAGGGAAAGTTCAGGGGAGCCTGCCCTGACCCTGCCAGCTCCACAGCGGCAGGGCTTCAGAGTGCTGCTGCTTTTACTGGCACACTGTGCCCCAGCAACCCATCTCACACACGGAAAGAGAAGCCACAAAGCATGCCCAAGCTAGCTCAGCCGGCCAGGGGACACAGAGGGCAACCAGGGATCTTTGGACCCACACCCACTCTAGACCCCCCAAGGAGCTACTCTAAATACAGCACCACGGATAAAATTCATCCATAATGAAGACTGGAGAAACTGGTAAATGAACTTGTTTCTATCCTGATCTATGAGCTCAGCTCCTCAAGGTGCTGTCTAGTACGTACCTGGTAGCACAGCTCAGCCAACTGAGGGTATTCCTGCACAGCCACAGGACCAGTTCTCCCTTCTGTCCCTTTCTCCAGGATATTGAGGATGGCATGCAGGCAGGTCCGAGGGCAGCCTAACACTCCTACAGGAAACCAAAAGGAAATCCAAGTTTTCTCAGGGATTCTGCACCACAAACCTGAGACTCCACTTATCAAAGGCAAACCTTAGAAACTTTAAAAACCTACGCTCAAGTGTGAACATGCTATAAGAAATACAAACTCAATCCTCTACATCTGTTGAGACAGCTTTGATCCTAAAGTCTGGCCCACAATACTTCGCATGTCACTTAGTTTCTAAGTCAATCACACTGTGAACCCAGTAATTAATAAAGGAACACTTACACTAGCAAACATAAGAAACGATATCCGTGTGCAGTATAGCTATACCTGGGTCCTGTAGATTTGTGGTACTGACAGGTTTCTTCAGTTCAAAGCCCAACAAGTAAAGAGCAAGATTGGGTGGATTGCGTTCTAGAGATGTGATGAGAAGATTCAAGATGTGGATTCTCGTTTCGTGGCGGATTGCAGCTACCCTCTTTTCAGATTCTGAACCTGAACACAGAAACCACAAATCAATGTAAGGTAAGCACACCAAACTTTGAACAGATAAAAGCCGGGGTGAGGGGTATGGGAGGGTGTGGTGGTGGCACACTCCTTTAGTCCCAGCACTTGGCAGGCAGAGGTAATTAGATTTCTGTGAGTGAGTTGGAAACCAGCCTGGTCTATAAGAGCTAGTTCCACGACAGGCTCCAAAGCTACACAGAGAAAACCCTATCTCAAAAAACAAACAAACAAACAAAAAACCCATCATGTTTTTGAAACCTCTTATCTACTTAGTTCTTGACTGACCACTACATTGCTTTGATTAAAAAAAATCTTAAATTCTAGCAAATTCTCAATTTCTCTTACATCAGCACCAGACAATTAAGTCATTAGAGCCATACCCTCTTCTACACGTACAAATTCTTCTGTGTCTTCACTATCCAAGCAATCTACGAATCCAGCCATCAGCTTCTGGCTCACACTCTGTAAGGCATGGACAGAAAAATAACAAATTAACAAAAACTTTACATATTAGACAACCAACGACAAACACACATCTACAGACATTCACCTGGGAAAGCAAAGGCAAACCTGGCCGAGTGTTTAGATTTTAGGCTGGCTTTGTTTTCAGGGTTATGTGTGTGGGTATTTTGCCTGCATGTATATTTGTGCACCAAGTGCATGCCTAGTGTTCAAAGAAGCCAAGAGAGTCACCAGATCCCCTGGAACTGCAGTTACAAACAGCTATGAGCCACCATGTGGATCCTGAGACTTAAACCCAGGTCTTCTGGAAGAGCACTCAGTGCACTTAACTACTAAACGTACATCTGTCTGTCTCTCACCCTTACATTTTAGTAGCTTTTAATTAAAAGAAAACTAAGCTATTTAGATTGCTACACATAAGCCCATTCTAGGAATAATCAAAGTCCATGCAGCTGTAATCCAAGCACAAGGAGCTGAGTTAGGATGATCTAAGTTTGAAGTCAGCCCGCTCTGAATAAAGAAAGCGGAACAAGGGTGGTGCACACACCTTCAATCCCAGCCCTTAGTAGGCAGAGGCAAACAGATCTAAGTTCAAGAGTTGCCTGGTATACATACTGAGTTTCAGGCCAACCAAAGTAAGATAGTGAGACACTGACCCAACAAATAAAAAGAAAAGCGAAGGAGAGAAACTAAAAGAAGCCTGTCAGGAAACAGTACGCTCCGATCAGTAATGGTAACTTGTATTTAATTTAAAGGTCAGCATGGCGGCACACACCTGTAACCCAGCAATTGGGAAGGACAGAGAAGGACCATAGCTTCTAACCCAGTGAGGACCCACCCTCAAAAAGAGAAGAAAGGGCAGACTCCAGAAGCCTCTGGAGCATTGACAGTGCTCTCAGACTTGGTGGTGCCATCATTCCAAGGGCCCTTAGGAAGATGTGAGGTCACTCTGATTTGCCAGAAATAGAGTTTACTACTGACACAGTGTCAGGGAACCCTGTAATGTGAATGGGTTTAAAGGAATTACTGCCACTGGTGGCCCACAGGCTCAAAAAAAAAAAAAAAAAAAAAAAAAAAATAATGTGGGACCAGTGAGGTGGCTAAGGGAGCGGAGGTGCTTGCTTGCTGCTGGGCACAGTGAACTGAATTCAAACCCTAGAACCCATATGGTAAGAGAGAAAACGGACATCACAAGTCCACACCCACTTCTACATGTATATTCATTCCTTCTCCCCCCCTCTCAGACACAAAACAAATAAAAACAATAAACAAAACAAAGATCTATTTCATCCAAAGTGACAAGAACGGCTCCTGCTTCAAAACCCTGCCGAGGAGGAGCCAGGAAAGGCCTAGATGTTTACAAAAGAGGCACAAGCCAGTTATGTAGCTGCAGCTATCCACCAAGGACAGCTCAGCAGCTAGACAGCAGCACCCATCATGGGGTCAGACAGGGGACCTCTTCATGGAGCATGAATCAGCCAAGGCAACATAGCACCATTGCAAAGGAGGGAAGGAGAGACAGAAACTATCAGGTACCAAAGAAAAAGGAGCATGTGAGCTGCTAGAGAGCACGGGTCCATAGTGGCAACTTCTCCACAAGGAGGGCCACAGGAGCAACACGGTGAGTCTCAACAAGAAATAATAGTCTATAATAGCCAATACAACACAACTGTGGGCCACCAGAAAACCACAAACCACAAAGCTCAGCAAACAGATATGACTACAAGATCGATCACATCAAATGCTGAGAGTAACAGCCATTTTGTAGACTACATAGTCTCATACTGGGTGTAAACAGAGCACATTGCAGAGGAAAAAAATATTAACTTCCAAGACAAATCGCAGGCAAGTGCATGGCTAATTCCTCACCTATCCCATGAAGGTCATTCCACAAACAAAAATACAATTCACCCAGACATCCTGGCCACTAGAATGCACCAACACCAGAATCAGTTACCTGGTCATGTGTGAAATCGCCAACCAGTTTGATCTGAATGTTGGAATTGCAAGAGATACAGCAGAGGATCTTGGCGCTTTCAAACGCCAATTCAGGATTGGTGTTTCCATGGTACAGATACCTTCAGAGGAAAACAATGAGGGACAAGGTGATCAAGCCTGACTTTTCACTGCTCTCAACACAGAAAATGCAAGAGCATTTGCGGAGGACCTGGTTTGGCTCTCAGCATCCACTTACAACTACCTTCAAACTCCAGTTCTAGAGGACCCAACCTCATCCCTGACCTCCATAGGCACATATATGCATGTGATGCCCACAGAGTCAAGAAGACACACAAAATACATATATCAAGTACTGATAAGGTGATTACAGAGGAGCGTGCTAGATAGTTTTACATCAACCTGACATAAGCTAGAATCATTTTGGAAGAGGAAATGTCAACTAAGAAGATGTCTCCACCAGAATGGGCCACGGGCAAGCCGGTGATTTTTCCTGGTTGATGGTTTATGGGGGAGGGCCCAGCTCACTGTGGGTAGTGCCACCCCAGGGTGCATGGCCCTGGGAGCTATGAGAAGCTGAGCAAGCCATGAGGTGCAGGCCACTAAGCAGCACTCTTCCATGGTCTCTGATTACAGCTCCGCCTCCAGATCTCTGCCTAGGGTCCCTCCCTGACTTCCAAAAGTGATGGGGGTGTGAGCTTTTGTCCCCACTGTTTTTACACAGCAACGGGAAACATAACTAAGACAAGGGTACAACAAGACTGTGTCCCACAAAAGGATACGTGGGCAGAAGTGCTTCCACAGATCACCATATGAAGCTAAGGTGAGGGATTGATTGCACAAGCCATGCAACACCAAACCACCAGAATGTTAGCAAATGTCCATGTGTATACATCCATATATGCATGAAGGACTGGGGTAGCTCTATCCCCACCCCAAAACACTCAGTTTCCCTACAGAAAACAAACGTTCATTTTGGACATAAAACTTACAGGACATAGAATGAACTATGAAGAGAAAGTAGAAAGTCACGGTAAGACTCAGGGTGACTAAAATCAAAGGGGTGAAATTAGATTAAAACAGTCCACTACCAATAATCTATGATGTTTTAAATATGCAACAAAAAAGAGACAGGATCAAAGCCAGAATGGCCCTGTCATTCCCTTGCTTTACTGACCAATGGAACTTACCTGGCAATGTTAACCACATTGTCTGCCTTCTTAGTTCTGGGATTAATTCCCTGCAAGAGCTGCTCCAAAGGAGAGACAATGAGGGCCAGCTGACTCTCTCTCAGAAGGTCCATGAAAAGGTTCTCCTTCTGCAGAGTGAGATTGAGAAGTGCCAGGCAATGCTGAACTGCTTTCTCCAGGTGTTTCTTTCCTGTAAACCCAAATGAAGTTAGGATCTAAATGAATCTTGAGAAACATATAGTACTTAAGAGAAAACAAACTAAAAGGCAAGTTTTAATATAAAAAAGCCCTTGTTTTTACAAACTTTTCAACAGCACCCTTACAATAGCTTTCACCTACATAAAACCAGTTATTTCTGTGGCACAGGCTATTCAGATATTACCTTCTCTGTTGCCTTTCCCTGGGCCCTCTAGAGCAGTGGTTCTCAACCTTCCCAATGCTGCAACCCTTTAACACGGTTCCTCATGTTTTGATGACCCCCAACCATAAGATTATTTACGACTTCATGACCATAATTTTGCTGCTGTTATGATTGCAATGTAAATATCTGATATGCAGGATGTCTACCGTGTGACCCACAGATTGAGAACCACTGCTTTAGCGAGATGACTCTCTTTGTGCCCAATGAACATTTGGGCACACTCTTACTTGTCCTAAACAGGAATGTATAACTGGAATCCAGTACAGCACCCACAACAAAGAACAATCAGCTAAACTGTCAATAGTGATGAGAGTAAGAAACTTACTTCAAGTAAGACATAACCATTGTAAAAATAAAGGCGCTTGCAAGCTAAAGAGATGGCTCAATGGTTAAAAGCACTTGGCTATTGCAGAGAACCTGGGTTCTGTCCCAGCACCTAAATGGTAACTCACAACCAACTGTAACCCCAATTCCAGGGAATCTGATATCCTCCTCTGGCCTCCACAGGCATAAGGCATACACATAGTATATGTAAATACACACAGACAAAACATTCACACACGTAAAATAAAATAACCCTTCCACAAATTTTTAAAGGAAATAAAGAAGCAGAAGATATAGTAAGAATCACTTGCTGGACTAATTATTTCCACAGTTTATTACCTGTCAATTATACAGTTACAAACTATGTTTAGATGCCCAGGCGTTGGTGACACACACCTTTAGTCCCAGCACTTAGAGGAGGCAGAGGCAGGTGAATCTCTGTGAGTTCAAGGCCAGCCTGGCTTCAGAGATAGTTCCAGGCTAGGCTCCAAAACAATACAGAGAAACCCTGTCTCAACAAAACAAAACAAACAGACAACCTATGTTTAGAATCTAACATTTCTATCTCAGATCAAGGCCACAATAGAGAGAACACAGCACAAAGATATGAGGCATGGGCTCTGGACCTAACCGCATAGGACAAATCCCAGCTCTCAATGCAGCTTCCTTGTGTATCATTTTGCTAAATATAAGATCTGCCACATTAAGACTTCTCTGCACAGTAAATGTTATTAAAACATACACTATACTTTTAAGCGCCAACTGCATACAGAGCACTTAATGAAAATAAATAACATTTACTGGGCACTAAGAACCAGACTAGAGTACGTGTTTCTGTAGGTATCATAGGATTCTGATTCACAGACATAAGCATGTTAAAGACGTAAAAACAATAGACGATTGCTTTACCTGCAGAAGACCTGCAATGAGATAGTCATAGTGAGCAAGTCTCTGTAATTCGGTCTATTTTCACATATAAAATGATTCACTGAAAACACCACTGTTAGATTAGACACTCTTTCAATACAAAAGATGAAGGTGTCACCAATTCTGAAGTCACACCTTCAGGCACATACCAGGGAAAGGGGCGTACGTGTCCAGCTGCTTAACTCCTTCTTCCAATAAACTGAGAGCAAGTTCCAACATAGGTGACTCATTCAGAAGATGGTACATCAGACTGAAGCCAGGTGGCTTATAGGCTATGATTTCTTCTCCTAAATAGGACAGTCCAAAAGATGTTAAGTCAGAATTGGATTAAAACATACGTGTGTGTGTGTGTGTGTGTGTGTGTGTGTGCGCGCGTGCGCGCGCACGCGCGCGTGTTCAGAGCACAGCCTGCAGGAATCAGTTCTCTCCCATTGTAAATTCCAGGATTTGAACGGAGGTTGTACAGGTGCTGTTACCTATAAAGAATCAGTCAGTGGCCATCTCACTGGCCGCTCAATTTCAATTTTTGCTAGACCCTCTGCTTTTGTGAAATATATGACACTAACTTAAATCGGATCAACACAGGCAAGCCTCAAGCCCACTATCAACACATGAACTCATGGAAGTTACTATAACCTGAGTACCTAATCTTCCACTCAATAAAATCCTACATTCTCCCTGAAACAGAACATGACTAAAACAGTAAGGCAAACAAGTTCTAATTTAAATCATAAATTTTAACTTACATTTATATACATAATCATTAGACCATAAATACTTTGGCAATTACCTTGTAGCTCCACAAACTGATCTACAAAATCTTCAAGCTGAGGCTCATAATCTCTCAGTAGCTTATAGAACACTTCCAAGACAACCTCAGCAACTTCCCACTACAAGGAAAAAAAAAACAAGTATTTCAGTAATAATGAACAAGCAAAGGTGAGAATTGTTAAACTTTTCATTCCCTCCACTTTGCTCTCCAGAAAAGAGATGAAGTCCCTTGTCTACTTTATTAATCTATGCAAACATTCTTAATTCATGTTGTCATTTGAAAAGGATAAGAGGGTGGCCTTTTTCCAGAAAGAACCTTTTCTAAATATTAAGTGTCTTCAGCTTAAGTCTGAGCTCTCTTACAAGCTTTTTAAGTATTTAACACCTGGTCATGTTCACTTTCTAAGTACACAATACCAGGTTTCTCTACAGTGACATAATACCTCAGACCACATGTTCAGACCAGGGTTCACTCACTCCCCAACAACTGGTCAAAATGCCTCGAATGATCCCAGGACTACCTCACTTTAAAAATGGACTCAAAATACTTTACATGGAAGGACATGTGTGTACAGCTATATCCAGCAGAATTAAACTTTGCTTTAAAATTCATTGCATGGGATACTTTATTACATAATTTATTTTTTCGGTGTTAGAGACTGAACCCAGATTGCACATGCAAGAATATTGCTCTAACACAGTACACCTGCAGCTCGCAGCACAGAGGTCTGGTGATACTGCCTATTGTTAATGATTATTTTAAAGTCATTAAACTATATAATTTCATCAGGGCTGAGTTTTAGAATAGGACTACATTGTGGCCTTTTTGAATTTTCAAAAGAAGGCATTCTCACACCACAGATTTGAAGACTGTTAAACCTACTACCTCTAACAATGTAGTAATAATCTTACCCAAAGCACTGTTATCATTAGAACTCACTGTCTTAAGATATAGCTACTTAAGTTAAACTAAAGAAAGCTTCAAGTAAAAAACATTCTTAAGTCTGACAAAAATTTTTCTGGGAAAATAAGTGGCAGGAAAGAGCAACAAGGTTTGAGGGGTAGTTTCACAAGGCAAAACGTATCTGGAACAAACGTGCCTGACTAGAACTGCAAGTACTGCTGTCATAATGACCTCGTGTCAGAGCGTTTGTTGAAAAGACTGTAATGATCATGCACGCAAGGCACATCTGAAATGACGCTTAATGACGCAGGGCTGCTATTAGTATGTCATCGGAACAGGAAATTTATGTTAACAAGGTAGTTCTAGAGATCAAATAAAATGTATCCCCTTATATTTACCATCACTAAAAAATAAATTATAAGGAAAAGAGAACTTCAGTTTTTGTCACTAAATATTAGGAATGCATGACCCCTGGTGATGAAAATGGAATGAATCAGACTGTGCTAGGTATACATATAAGGAATGGATACCATGCAGCCATCTAAAAGCCATTTTTTAAGTGAACCTTCATAATTACTTAAAATCTCCATGATACTAAATGACAAAGCTAAAAGTAATGTAAGGTATTCTTTCTGGTTTTATTTAAATGTGTGTACAACAAAAAAGGGCGAAAAATTATTATTTTTCTTTTGATAACAGGGCTGGGGGTGATAAAATTTCTTATGTTCTGAATTGTCGAATATTAACATGAACCAAGTTCTTTTTATAATCATTACTATAGCAAAACATCCAACAGGCTATGAAAACAACAAACTAGTAAAGCAGAAACGGTCCTACAAATTATATCCAAGGGCACTCTGTGAGATAATAAAGAGTATTATACACTAAAGGTGAACTACATAAGAACCTGGAAGGGTCTCTTACATAGCTTAGTGGTTATGAGCTTGAATCTGAAGAGAGTCCTATGTTCAAATCCTGGTCCTGGACCTTAGGCAAGTTCCTTAACTTTGCTAAGCCTCCATCTGAAAAATTGGAACATTAATAGTACCTGCCTTGAGATAATACTGGAATTACATAAAATGATATATATGATGAAATCAGCTCGGTGGTGTCTAAGAGCAGAGCCAAGATGTGTGTAAACATCAAGCCCTCAGCATTCACCCACGGTTGTAAGACCACTGGTTCGTAACAGAGCTTCCTTATGGTGAATAGTCCACAACCTAAACTGCTAATAGAACTAACGGGTCAGCTGGAAAAGATACAATTCCTAATCTAAAGCACCCAGGTGTTTCCAGCAAGGGTGGAAAGGTTTTAGTAAATTTTAGTTAAAATCTGCTCAACACATGGTAAAATTTTATCTCAAAAGTGCTCAGCTCAGGACTACTGTGAGCTCCTGTCATAAAACTGTCACTGATCATGAAAATATGTCCATTTTACTGCCCAAATTTATCCGTAAGACACGAATTAATCCAAACACGGCTTACAGAATTAGGGTTATAAATTTGACTAACGACCCTTCCACCACAGATGAGCGAAGTGACAGACAGTAAGTTTGAAAGGAGAGGGGTGGTTTTTACTGTGAACAGACCTTTTCAGCAGCTCTCCGGTAAGCTCTTGTACGGAATCGGAGAAACACAGAATCTCTGAGGAACTGCAAATAAGGGTCAAAGCCAGGGGGGCGCAGGCCAGCACCCAGATTGGAAGGGAATGAGCTCTCCACCAGGGTACTAATCAACTGGCAAAAGGCCCGAGTCAAGGGGTATTCTTCACAACGGGACTCTATTTCATTGAGTTCAACCTTCAAAGAAGAGTATAGAAAATTAGCAATACAAAGTTAGAAACTATGAAATTCAAAGCATCTTCCCGATAACTCATTAACAAACGCCCAGTCACCAAACAAAAAAGCAACAAATAGTATTTCCTAGTTAGCAGAAAAGATACCAAAGTATATCACTCTAATGAGTCAGAAGAATTTCAAATTTTCATGTGTTATCGCAACCATGAATAAAAAAGAATTTTTACATGCTTTAAAAAAAAAAATACAGGAAGAGCACATCAACTGATAATACATACAGGTGACATTATAAAGACAGCACATTATATTTAGGAATATATGTGTACATACATACATGCATGTAATACCACTTAATAAAAAAACAAGCCATGATTTTGAAAAAGAGCGAAGAGGAGTACATGGGAGGGGTTCGGAGGGAGGAAAGGAGACAGAGAAACAACGCAATTTTCATCTCACCAGGGACAGAAAAAGAAAGGGGACAGTGAGACAGCCCAGTGGGTAAGGGTGCGTGCTACCAAGTCTAAGGATGTGTAAGAGAGAACTGACAACTAAAAACTTTCCTCTGGGGGCTGGAGAGATGGCTCAGAGGTTAAGAGCACCAGCTGCTCTTCCAGAGGTCCTGAGTTCAATTCCCAGCAACCACATAGTGCTTCACAACCATCTGTAATGAGACCTGCTGCCCTCTTCTGGCCTGCAGGCATCCATGCAGGCAGAACACTGCATACATAACAAATAAGTTTTGTTTTATTTACGTAATATTATTTAAGTAATAAATAACAGAAAACCCTCCAAAAGCAAGTATATTAAATATAAAAATTACAGAAACTTAATAGTGTACACATAACTTCTCACAATCTTATTTTGGCATTACTGTATGGAATGAGTGTAGTGTTGAAACTAAAAAAGAAAACCTTACCTCAATACCAATAGCTTGCCTTTGGCTTGGAACCCTGACAGTCTGCAGTATCTGGAAGGAAGAAGAAACATATGTCGGGAGCATTCTTGTCCATCAATGAGCAGTAATGGCATCACAGTTACACGCCTCACCCACCACTCCCACAAGCTTCACTCTATCACAAGAGATCACCAAGGAGTCCCTGATCAATCTTAGTAGCAGCTCTGGCAGACAGAATTGTAACATACAGAAGACGGTTAAGCTCTTAAGAGCACACAATCTATTTTTCTCAGCAAATCCCTCTTGGATATTCTGGAATTTGCTCATGAAAAGGATTTTACAGGATAGAACTTGACTCATATTCAAACACTCTGCTCACAAGCAGTCATACGTAACTAAGAAAGAGCATGAGAAGAGGTTAAGTGTTGGTTGGATAAGCTCTTCCTGACTGCCATGCCCTTCAGTGCTCTACAGCAGAATAAGCCACACTTAGTCACGACACTCCACTCTCCTGAAAGTTAAGGGCCGCTACTACTATACGGATTAAAAACAACAACCCACAGTAGTGCTGCCCTAGAGAAAAACGCCCAGTCACACAAGGCAGTAAGCACGCAGGACACTGTTAAGTACTGGACTACTAAGAACCAGGAGGACAGCATCGATCTCAGTTTGCCAGCACACAGCAACTCCACTAATAACTGTTTTAATAGTTCTCATCATCAGGACACATATTTGGAAAGATCTAGAAGCCTCTGCTACTGAAAAGTGGTTGTTTGTGTGAAGAATTAACAAGAATCACAGGCTCCCTTATATTGTATAACCTCTGAGACAGATGTGTGTTCCATCCATCTAAGCATCTCCCTGGAAGGGTTTCTATAAAACTGGTTCTCAACCTGTGGGTCATAACCCCTTTGAGGGTCAAAAGACCTTTTCACAGAGGTCACATATCACAAATATCCTGCGTATCAGATATTGACATTATTAAGCATGAAAATAATTTCAATGTTGGGGGTTACCACAACATAAGGAACTGTATAAAAGAATCACAGCATCGGGGAGGTTGAGAACCACTGCTATAAAAGACATTCTTTCTACTTAGAGAATCACAGGGAAAACATTTATTTATTTATTTATTTATTTTTTTTAAAGTCCAACAGAGCTGGCTTCTGGAAAAAGGAAAATCATTCACTAAGATGTCAAATACCATGCAACCCTTGAACTTATCCTTCTGATATGGTGTAAATGGATAGAAGTCAAAAAAGTTCCTGCTACCACACTTCCACTTATGTCCAATATGAGCCTTTCACCAGTGAAATGTCATCTAGCTGCTCTGAAAATTTCTGTAAAGCTCATCAAACAGCTGAGTGGCCCTTTTATAGCTAAAACAGAAAGCTACTTAAAAACTTAACTCTCTTAGTATGGGGCAGGAAGAGCACAGAGGAAAGCAAACAGTACAGAAATATGAATATCTGCTTCCTGCATTTAATGAGTAGAGCTATGTCTGAAGGCTTACATTAATTAGTCTGGCCTCAAAGACAACTGTGATCTACAACACTGATTATGGGAATCAAGACCTTCAGAGGTACTTGAAGAACCTATCTTTGGTAACCTAGTAAGGTTATGAGCCAGTGGGAAAATAGCCCAGTTTCTAATCAGTATCTAATGCTATGCTTGGCTCCCAGATCCTAACTTCCTACATGGGAATCCCCCAGAATACTTACTCTGTTTCAACCAGACGCTCTTGCTTCTACAGTATATTCATTCTACAAACTGTACAAGGAAGAGAGTGCATGGCATTACCTGAGTGTATTCCAATGACTGCCAGAGTGAAGCAGCAATTTCAGGAGACTTTCCAAAAGCCGCAAGTGTCTTGAGTAGCTCAGCTTTGAGAACTGGGGGAATACTGCACTGCAGGAGCCCCAGAATCACGACGACAGGCGTCCACTGAGGATGCTCACAAAGGGCCAAGCGAGCATTTTCACTCTGAGATTTGAAGACAAAACAACACGGGATTTATTTTATTTATTTACCTAGGACTTTTTACTTTGTTTTATGAGAATGGCTTTCACTACATTATCTATACTGGTCTCCAACTCCATTAACTAAAGCCATTCCCCTGACCTGGCCTTCTCAACATGTGAATACAGGCACCCACTACCAAGTCTGGCTTTCTGTTTTTCACAGCTAAGAAAGTGATCAGCAATACACTGTACCAGCTATATACATTTAATACACACTAAAACAAAGAGTCCATCATTTAGCTTGAGGCCTATTGGTAGGTTAAATCCATTTACTAGTTTGGTTATGGAAGGATTTGGAAGCTAAATTTCAAGGAACTTCCTTGGCAGACCCAGGAACAGAAAATGCTACTGCAAACAGTCTATCTATAGGGTGCCAAACCTCAGGCACTTTGAAGTCCTTTCTACAACAACATAATGTTACTACACTAAAATATATCTAATGAATGAATGAGTCAACAAATACCTTTTCTTTGTGAGGAAAAAAAATGAAAAATATTTTATCAAGGATAACTTCATTTTATTTCAATAAAACATTTTAATAAATTGGATATTTTAATGTATAACACCAAACATGATTAGAAAAATCAAAAACCTAAGAAATACATTTCTATACTCCAGACAAAATGTCAACCTGAGCAGTTCATTTTGCTCTAGTGATCAACTAAGATTTGTAAGTGGTGAAAAACACACACACACACACACACACACACACTTTTGGAGGGGCAGGAGGAAGATGCAAGGGGGCTTGGTATCACAGTAAAGTCTATGGATGGATTCACTTTTCACGATGCAGCAAAACAGACACAGGCTTGATTTCAGCTTCAGGAAACTGAAGAAAGCCATCACATGTGACCCACAAGTTCAAGTGGGTGTAACCAACCCTGACTCCAGAGGATGAAGAGGCATGTCTCACTACTCAGAAAACAGAGACTGGAGTCTGCCTGACTAGAACCCGGTTCTGTGATCCACCAGGACATACACTCTCCAAGGTCACCTGTGTGGGCCCTTGTATCCAAAGGAGGGCTGGGAGAGGAAAGATATGCAAATAGGACCAATGGAGGGACCGCACCAGGTGTCCAGCCCCCACCTCACTTGGCAAAAGTAGCCAAAATGATCTGAAAAGAACTGTAACTTGATGGAAGGGTAGGTGACTGGAGGTGGGAGGAGGGGGAACAAGCATTTAATCCCAGCACTCAGGAGACAGAGGCAGGCAGATCTCTGGGAGTTCGAGGTCAGCCTGGTCTACAGAGGGAGTTCCAGGACAACCAGAGGTGTTATACAGAGAAATGATGTCTGGAAAAGTAAATAAAAAAAAAATAATAATAAAAGAAAACACACTATAACTCTCTTTTAATGAAAACTATCCTTGTTGCACACATATATAACAACGTGTGTCTACCTCAGAACCTCTACTAGAATTACGTTCTAACAATGGTTCTATAGCTCCTCGTGTTGTGGTGACCCCCCCACTATAAAATTATTTGCATCACTACTTCATAATCATAATTTTGCTACTCTTAAATGTAAATATATCTGTGTTTTCCGATAGTCTTGGATGACGCCTGTGAGGTCTCGAGCCACAGTTTGCGAACTGCTGTTCTAGAAGAACGAACCTACAACTCTTACTTTCCTCTCTCCATTTCTGTCTTAGATGTTCTGGGTATAATTTTCAAATTAAGATTGTGCTGGTGGACAGAATTAGCAAAAGATATATCCTCTAGAGGCTAGGAAACAAGCGTGTAAGTATGAAAGCTATGTATGTGCTAAATGCATCCCTCATAAGCATTAATCACTAAAGCAAAATACGTGGCCACTTGAGATGTCCCCACGCTACCACAAGAATCCAGTCATGCTGTGGGTGGGGCTACCTACCCAAGTGATGATAGTAGATGTCAGCTGCAGAAAAGCAATCAGTCCGTCTTGCTCCTTCTGGGTGATGCCACGTGAAGGAAGGTGACGGTACTGGACACTATCTGCACTCGGCAGGTCCTTTCGGAGATGTTCATGGTACAGCAATAAGGAGTGAAAGAAATGCTCCCAGGACACAGGACTGCCGCCCGCTCCCTGAATGTTTTCAACTGAAAAGAAGGGCAATACAGAGTTTTCTCTCGGTAGAATACTGCCTACCACGTGAGAGGCGCTAGGACCAAGCACCAGCTCCACAACAACAAAAGTCCCGCGTTTGCTGGGAGTCCAAGAATAATTTATAATGACGTTAGTTTGCCTTTGTCTCCGCAGTCAATTGGTACTGCTTTGCCCAGGTAAGAAGTATGCTGAACATGGTCAGAATCCCTCTGGGGTCACTCGTGCTCTGACCTAAGAAGGGGTCATGCCGTATAAAGTGACTTTGCAAGCTATTAACCTGCTTCCTATCCAGAAGTTCTCTGTGCTGCCACGTTAACAATGGCTACTTTTTCCCAACAAATAATCCACAAGGGTAGTGCTTGAACTCTCATAAAAGATAGCTATAGTGCAGTGCCACAAATTATAATATTTATCCATTACATAACAATCACTGTGGTGCAGAGCATCACAAATAAGACAAGCAAGCACTGGCAAAGTAGCCAATACGCTGGCTTGGGCGCCAGGCAGATCAATTTTAATTTGTCCAAACCTCATTTTCTTCACATAAAAAAGTGAAAATAAAAATATGCACCCAACGAAGCAGACACTTAAGTTTCTTTTCCCTTTTAGTAATATATCTCTATCTTAATTAGACCTGAGTCTGAAAATTAGTAATAAGATAACCGGTATTATAAGACAAATTACAGAAATCACATTAGCTATGCATAATGGCTTATACCCATAACTCTAGTACTGTAATGGCTGAGGTAGGAGGATGTTACACGTTTAGAGCCATCCTGGGCTTCAGAATGAGTTCTAAGACAGCTTAGGCGATGGAGTGAGACCCCCATCTCAAAACAAAGTAAACCAAAACCAAACCAAACCTCCCTTGCAAGGAAATTCATTTGGTCTTATGAACCAGATGTGTTCTTGGAAAACTACATATATTGCTTTAGACTTGTTACACTTAACTGTAATTAACAAGATAAATGGTAAAATTTCCCAATCTCTGAGACCATAATCAAAGCATTACCATGCATGAAAATCACCAGTGTAACTCTGTCCCTCAATTATAAATACAATACATACCTATGGTACAATCTACACAACAGTACATGAACACAACAGTGTAAAGACAAATTGATGTGCAGACTGCCCTTACCGTGACTACTACCATTGACTTTGAGCAGGCTAAAACAGTAGTGGGCACACTGAGGCCCATTGGCCAAGCCTTGGAGCATTTTTAAATAAGGAATATAAATAGTTGGCGGCAACAGGTCACCCATTTGTCTAACAAATTTTGACAAGACAACCTGAAATTAAGAAAATAAAAAAGTTTAGAAAAAATAAGATAACTTTAAGGCAATTTGGACTAACTAATAAAAACCATATAAAAACTAAACCAAACTCAATACTATGATTTAATTCTTTGCCCTTAAATAAAAAAAAAAAAAAATCAAAAGTGACTGCTATTTTGTTTATGAAAAACTCTTAAACTTGTTATTATCGATGTAAGACATTATAAACATTCAACACATTTTCTTCCAATGTCCAATCTCCACCTCAGCGCCACATGTAAGACTACTAATAATTTTGAAGGTTTACTTTTCCTTTTGTACACATGTGTGTCTGTGTCTGTATATACGTACAGGTGCCCAGAGGCCAGAAGAGACATCGGGTCTGGGTCTGAAGTTGCAGGTTATCTGACACAGGTCAGGGAACTGAACTCTGCTGCTCGGGAGGAGCAGCAAGCGCTCTTCCCTGCCGAGCCATAGCTCCAGCCCCCAACTACTCATATGTAAAACTAAAAACTAAGTCTGTTTTCAGATTCCTGGACATTATTGTAAAGTGTTAGGTATAGAATAGTTTTATAATACTGTAGGAAAAAATATCCTTATTTCTAAGAAAAATATTTAACCATTGAGGGGTAAATGCCTTGCTGTAAATTGTTTACTTTAAAACATCCCTTAAGATACAAGTGTAGGTGTAGATGAAGCAAATATGGCAATATAATTAGGACACTGGAAATACATTATAATTATTCTATTTTTTATATTAGCCTTTGGAAAGCTTTAATATATCCTTCTACAGAATAATTTTTCTGTATGGGGGAAAAAGCCAAAACAATAAGTCTAAGAAACAGTGTAAAAATAAAAGGGAGACAAGCATTCTAGACATCAGGGAGGGGATAATGAATGTACAGCACGCAAGCTTCTAAAAATGAAATCTCAAATGATGACAATCTTTTTATTTATTATTGTACATTAAATTACAGAGACAACAAGACAGAAAAATGGTCCTTGTCTACATATATGAAGACTCCCCGGCGTGATGTCATCAATGATGACCCTAAGTCTATAATGTTTACACCTCATCTTCCCTAACCTGGTTAGAATTATGTGTACTGGTTATTGCCATACCTACAGAGGACAACTATAACAAAAAAAAAAAAATCTCAAAAAGCAATATATGAGGCGAGGAGCTTTTCTATCTCTAACAATCTGTCGCATGTCTAGTATGAAAAAAAGGACTGACTACATAAAATTCAAGATGATCTGAACTTAAATGATGGATTCAAATTTTCTTAAATAAAAGAAAAGTGATGATTTTTAAAAGTTAATTGTCTGTGTTCAAAACTCTTCAATGACAAAACCAGAGAATAAAAATAAAAAGCTGGGGGAAGTGGGGGGGGGGGGGGAGGAGGGGGAGGACTGGGATTGGGATGTAAAAAATAAATAAATACATAAACAGAGAGCTATAAAACTCACCTGGCGCTGAGGGGGTCGCTGATGAGCCACTCCCAGGTAAGAGCCCATGATCGTGGGAGTCTGCAGAGGCTCTGAGGGACACCAGTATTCTAGAGCAAGCTCCAAATGAAAAGGATTTTTTTTATAAAGTTCACCAATCTGCAGAGAATAAGCAAAAACTATGAAGAAATGCTTATAACAAAAAAATTAGAAATTAAAAAGCATTAGTACTGAATTTTTAGCTAAAATTTTCCGAAGTTCAAGAACAAATAATGGAAGAGATTTAAAAACGAAAAACCTCTCCAAGAGAATGACTTACCAGGAGCATTAAGTGTTCCAGGTCCCGTCTAAGTGAAATGGGGGGCTCGTTGCCCATCTGGATACTCATGTGAATCATTCGAGCATCTTCATCTGCCCGATTCTTCAGCTGCTTCACCTTTGTAATGTTAGACAAAGTTTAATGCAAATATCTATCTTATGCACTGGTTAATAACAAAATCAAGAAATTAGATAACTACAAGTAACACTACATAAGAAATCATCACCCTGTTTATTTTAGCAACATGAAAACTACATTAGGAATTCCACTAAAATACTACGATTATAGTATCTTAAGGATCACAGGGAGCCAGGGAGATGGTTCAGTAGGTAAAAACGCCTGCACAAGCCTGCTAGCCTCCAAGATGGGAGGAAGGACCAACTCCTACAGGCTGCCCTGATTTCCATCTATCCTGCCCACCATGACATGCTGTACATATACCCAACACAATAAATAAATATGTAAAACATAAAAAGTAATCACAGTTTTCCACTTCACAGAAGTTGAGATTAGTAAGTGTTTCTAAATGGACATGTTACTAACATTGGGGCAGGCCATCTGTACTTATGGACCATACCAAATACTGCATGAAACGTCACATCCCTCCAATTACTCAGAACACGTTACAGCAGCATTAACAAGCAAAACTCATTGCCCAGCATGCTGTGAAGAACATTACACCTCAACAGAAAAGCAATATGGTAAAGTATGTACTCTGACTACAAAGGAATAGACTAGAAACAGTGGATAGAAATAATTAGGACATCTAAAAATTTAAAAATTAAACAACACACTTCTACATATTTCACTGACCAAAGTCAACTCAGGGAAAATGCAAAAATACATTAAACCAAACAAAAACATGAAAATACACAGCATTAAAATACTTACCCTACACCGGGCAGTGGTGGTACATGCCTTTAATCCCAGCACTGGGAGGCAGAGGCAGGCAGATCTCTGTGAGTTCGAGGCCAGCCTGATCTAAACTGTGAATGCCAGGATAGGCCCCAGAGCTGTTACAGAGAAACCCTGTCTCAAACCTATCTTTCCAGCTGGGTTATAAACTCTTCTATGAGGAAGACAGTGTCTAATTCATTTGGCATTTATTACTTCATTTCTTTGTCCTTTTCTTCTTAGGAAAGAGTGGTTTGGGGGATCTAGCACTGTGATGTACCAGCCCTATCTGTTTCCTTCACGCCTAGCACAGTACCTGGGCCACAGGACAAACACAATGAATAGATGCTCAGATTACAGGCCTGCTCCACCCCACCTGGCTATGTCCATTTCCTAATCCGTATGTCACCTTAAATACATGCTGAGGTTCGTCTGCGTACTACAAATAGAAAGTCTACCCTTTCTGAATACAAAGTCTAAGCTATCTATAAAAGGAGATTTTTCCACCAAGCCTCTTGCAAATCAGGTATCAAAATACAGTCATCCCTTGAAATCCATGAAGAATTGGTTCCAATACCACCTGAGCATACCATACCAAGAAATCTATGGATACTCATGTCCCTTAAGCAAAATAACAAGGTAGTTAAATAGATCCTAAGATAACTTCCCATCTACTCTTTAAGCCAACTCTAGATGACTTACAACAACTAATGTAAATAACACATATAGTTATTCTGTACTGTTTGGGAAATAATGAAAACAAAGCCTATACAGTTTCAGTGCACACACTTTTTTTTTTTTTTTTTTTGATTTTTCAAGACAGAGTTTCTCTGTGTAGCAGCCCTGATTGTCCTGGAACTCGCTCTGTAGACAAAGCTGGCCTCAAAATCAGAGATCTGCCTGTCTCTGGTTCCCTAGTGCTGGGATTAAAGGTGTATGCCACCACACCTGACTCAGACTCAATTTTGTAAGCCTGAATATTTCAAGTCAAAGCTGGCTGATTCTGACAACATAGAACACATGACCACATGAATATACAGAGCCAAGAGCATTAACAAGGCACCCTCAGCACTAGATTACCTGCTGCCCAAGGTAGCAGGAGATTAGCAGTAATCACCTACCCACGGAGAGATTTCCATTAACCCACTACTTTCTGGAAAACCCACTACTTCTGTGTTCTCCATGTCCAATGTTTCTTCTGGAAGACATCTTTTCAATTAGTAAGGTTTATATTATTTCACCTTACCATGCAAACTGTACTTGTAAACTCTCACTGTCAAATCTTAGTCTGTATTGACTTTATTAGTCACTGATCATAAGGCTAGTTAAATTTTCAACTGTCTTACAATACTCATTCTACACTACTACACTTACTTTCATTGGCATAAATGCAAGGAAGTCTGTAATGAGAGTATGGGTTCTTCTGATGTAAAACTCTTCCTGACAGAAGTTTTCAGACAGCACGACAGATTCGGTGAGGAACAGGAAGACGTTATCAGCAATAGCGAGTTCGGCAATTGCTTCATCTGCTTCCGTGAACTCAGCCAGGGCTAGAGAGAATTAAAACATAAAAAAGCAAACTGACAACAAGTCTTTAACTCAAGTTCTAACTCAGGACTGAAGACCAATGGCTCATATTCAGACATTTCTCCAGCCTCCTAACAGGTGATACATGAAGGTGGGTGTGGTGGTGCATGCCTTTAGTACCAACACTCAGGAGGCAGAGGTGGGTGGATCTCTACAAGTTTCAGGTCAGCCTGGTCTACACAGCAAGCTGCAGCCTACACAGCCAGTCAGAACTACATAGTGAGACCTTGTCTCAAAACAAACAAACAACAAACTCTTGCTCTTCCTATGAGTGACCTGTTAACTAAGAGATGGCTAATGCAAACATTAACCTAATGCTAATTTAGCTAATGCTAAAACAATACAAGGGCTTGAATTCCACCAAAATCTCCTGGCTCATACAGGAACAACGTTAAAGCCATGAGTGAAGACCAAAACGTGAACATGACTGCTGAAGTTACTCCACTAATCTGGAACTCTACAAACCATAATTTAAGACACATGCTAGCCTGCCTGGGATTTTTAAACATTTGGAAATTTCCGAGCTGTCCATACACAGACAATGAGCCTCACCACGGCCACCATCTCACTTCTAACGTTGTCACTTAAGCTACACTGCTAATTTTCCACTACTAAGAATTGCAAAAATTCCAATTAACACTCTGCCTTTAAGTGCTTAATATACAACTCAAAAAGTTACTGTAAAAAATTTTCTAAAAATGCCAGGCAGTGGTGATGCACACCTTTAATCCCAGCACTCAGGAGGCAGAGGCAGGGGATCTCTGTGAGTTCGAGGCCAGCCTCATCTACAAAGTTACAGAGAGAAACCCTGTCTTGGGAGGGAAAAAAGCCATTATATACAAAATAAATAAATAAATGAAAAACACAATTAGCCTATCTTTAAAAATAATTCCTCAATTTCAAATATGTGTGATCAAACATAGTTGTGTCATCCGGGCTATGAAATGTCTTGATTTTGTTTGGAGTTACGTGGCTTTGTTTGGGCTTTGTAATCTTTGTAAAGACTTTGAACTGGGAACTACATACAGTCTACAAACTGCCTCCATATGTCCCGCTACTATTTGTTTCGTCCTTTACTTGCTGTATATAGTTTTCTACATTGAGGCCTGTGCTGCACCCAGTGGTACATGTCATCCTGCCCATTCTGGAAATGCTACAACATAGTAGTTTCATTCAGAGATGTTGATCAGATGTCAGAGTTTAAGAATACGTCATGGGTAGTCCTTGCATTCTTCATCAGAAAACACTGCTGGGTTAAGTAGTACTGAGTTGGTAAAGCACTGGCCTTGCAAGTACAAGGACCCATACAAGCCCCAAAATCCACATAAAAAGCCAAGTATATCCCTTACACTCAGTGGTCAGCCAGACTAGCCCTATTAGGCCAATAAGAAGCCTATCTCACTGAATGCACTCCAGCCGGCACATGTATACACTGACATCTGCAGTTATAGAGGACACACGGACACACACACTCCACAGTTCAAAAAACAACAAACTCAAGGCCAGACAGTAATGGTGCATGCACGCCCGTTAACCCCAGCACTCAGGAGGCAGAAGCAGCTGGATCTCTGTGAGTTCAAGGACTGGTCTACAAAGCGAGTTCCAGGACAGCCAGAGCTACATGGTTAAAAAAAAAAAAAAAAAACAAAACCCACACACTGATGATCACTTAGAGACTTCAATATAAAACTGCTAGTATTTGCTAAATACCAAATACATAGTCTGCTGCTGAAAGACTATTTTTGGTGCCTCAGTAAGGTTACAAATATAAGTGAAGAAAGTCTCAGTAAAGAGGAAAATAAATGAGCTGGTTTTCTTTCTTACAAGTTCCTCTAAGTAGCTTAGACAGACTAGATTTAGACATGCAAACCTTCTGCCTCAGCCTCTGCCCAATGAGTTGTATATATAAGGGTAGGTAAAAGAGTAGTTAGGTTTTGGGGGTTTTTTCTTGCTTCCTTTTAAGATTTGTATTTTATTTTCAACTCTGTGTATGGAGGGCTAGTCACCGAGTGCAGGAACTCAGAGGCAGTGAATCCCCAACATGGCAGCTGGAAACTCAAGTCCTCTAGAGGAGCTGCATGACTATTAACCACTGAGCCATCTCTTTAGGCTTCTTATTTGTCTTCTGGTTTCACTTTATGTTTTGAAATAAACTCTTTATCCATAGCATATGAACTAGTAAACAAAGTATATCATTCTTGCACTTTAGCATTAAAAGTCCTGCATTTTCTTGTATGTGTAAATACACTTTGCTCTTATCCATTCCCCATTTAACTACTCCTGTACATTCCCCTGCATCTCTGCTGCTGGTTCTCATCTGCCCTTACTCCATCTCTGCGCATGTCACGTGAACCACTACCTATACCATTGATTGCCCTTAAGAGTTTTCTGCCTTCGCTGTTCCTTCTACTTTCAACACACACACACACCTAAATTTTTTCATGCGAGAAAATAGTATTAACCTGAGTCTGTGGTATTTTACATATCATAATAATGGTTAGTTTTATCCATTTTCCTGCAAATGTCATGACTTTTCCTTATAACTGAAAAATATTCCATGGTCTATGCACCACATTTTAGAAAACAATATTCTTAAATCTTTTCTATAACTAATAGTGGTACTAATATTTAAAAAAATATATTAGTGGTTAAGAGAACTGGCTGTTCTTCAAGAGTACCCAAGTTCAATTTTCAGCACCTACATGGTAGCTCACAACTGTGTGTTAACTGTAGTTTCAAAGGACTGACATCTATACACTCAAATACATGCAGGCAAAACACCAGTGCACATTTAAAAAAAAAGTAATAATAACTCTTATAGTTTAAAAATGCTTAGAACTGGAATGAAGCTGAGTAGAGGAGCACATGCGAAACATGTCCAAAGCCTCAGTGCCGAGCACCAAACAGAAAACCCTAGTAGCATGACTGTTAAAGCTTACAAGGGTATGAACATGAAAAACAAATCAGGTTAAAGCAGACCGAGACCTGGGACTAGAAACTAGGACCACACAGTTCCTAGCCTAGTCTTACAAATTATTCTAGGGCATATTCTACTGTGACTCTTGGGGTCGGGAATGAAAAGCTGGAGAGATGCCTCAGTGGTTAGGAGCACTTGCTGCTCTTTCAGAGGGCTAGAGTTCAATTCCCAGCACCAAGTCAGATAGCACCCAACTGCCTGTAACAAGGGACCCAACACCCTCTTCTGGCCTCTGCATACACATGTACATAGACACACAATATGCATAAATAAAAAAAATAAATATTAGGCATGAAAAATTATAGTATAGATTTGATTATCATAGTTAGCAAGAAGATGGGTCAGCAGGTAAAGTCACCAGCTGCCAAGCCTGATGACCTAAGTTTGATCCCTGAGACTCAAAAAGTAGAGGAATAAAACCCACAAGCTGTCCTTTGGCACTGTGTGCACACACACTCATACACATGCACATGCATGTACACACACAAATAAGTTTTTATAAAAAAATCTAATTATCACACACCTACCTAAATTTGGGTAACTTCATGTCATAAAATATTGAACTAAAGACTTGAAACTAAAAAAGATGAAATGCATAGCTAAGAAAAAAAATTGTACATGAATATAAAAATCTAATTAGCTCTCTACTCACTGTAATTTTTTTAAAAAATAAACTGTACAAAGAAAAGACTCCTAACAGCAAAGACTGTTTCTGCAAACCCCTTGAAAGAGCACAACACGGATGGACAAAATGTAAAACGATGTGAGTGATGGGCACTGACAGATGCTGCAAGGCGGGCTGTGCTCAGGGGAAGAAGAGAAGATGAAATGGCTGGGAAAGTGACAGAAAGTGGCACAGGGTCACTCAACTGTCACCGTCAGGACTAAAATCACTGGCGTGGGTTTTCTTCGTGATGTTTTGATTTGGTTTGGGTTTGGATTCTTCAGACATCGTCTCAACCACAGGCCTGGAACTCACTTTGTAGACTAGGCTGGTCTTGAACTCAAGAGATCGCCTGCCTCTGCTCCCCAAACACTGGCACTGGAGGTATGAGGCACCCTGCCCTGCCTTCCAGAGATTTACCTGAGGAAAGACTGACCTTGAATGTGGTATCGTACCACGGGCTAGGAAGAAAAGAAAGACAAATAGCCAAGTGCCACATTATCTCTGGTTCGACTGCAGACAAGCCGACAGCCCTCCACTCTGCTGCCATGCACTGCCTACCATAACTGTACCCTCACAAGCTGTGATCTTCTTGCCTTAAACTGCATCTTATCCACTAACCAGCACACAAATGGCACCAGTTAGCACAGTTGACAAGACAAACCACTTTAAGGATTCTAATTTCATAAACATAGACAGTAAAACAGGATGTCCTATAAAATAATACAGGTTTTTAAGTCAACTCCCCTATGTTTTGACTGATCCAAATGTCTCCTTTCTAATACAATGAATTTTAAAAAACTAAATCTTTAGTTTTATACAATGTGGAAAAGCTTGTGAACAAAATCAAGAATGAAAATAGAAAAAAAAAGATTTTAAAATAGTAACAATTAGTTGGTTGTGGCGTTACACATTTAATAATCAAAGAATTTGTAGGTAGAGGCAGGAGCATCAGTAGTTCAAGCACACCCTCAGCTACGTGGTTTAGGGCCAGCCTGGGATACATGAGACCCTGTTTAAAAAAGAACTAGGAATGTACCTTGGTGGCAGAACCTTCCCTCACCTAACACATGCAGAAGGTTCGAAATGCAATCATAAGCATCCCCCCACCCAAAAAAAAAAAAAAAAAAAAAAAAAAAAAAAAAAAAAGAAACAAAATCAATGTGACTCTGTCTAACTCTTTCTCTGAAGGTTAAAGGTCTCTGTCACTAGATCCAAGAAAGAAAAATAACCTATAACGTTTTTCTCTGAGACAGTAAAAAAATCGTGCATCTCAGGACTACTTTACAAGGTGTTTTTTTTGTTTTGTTTTGTTTTGTTTTTTGGGGGGCGGAGGGGATTGTTGTTGTTGAGATAGTCTATGTAATCATGGATGGCCTGGAACTCACTCTATAGAACAGGCTGGCCTCGAACTCAGATATCCGCCTGCCTCTGCCTCCTGAGTGCTGGGATTAAAAGTGCTAGCATACAACATTGTTCCTGGCTTACAAATTTTTATCAAACAGAACTTGTCTTTTCTGACTCTTATATTTACACATCCTCTCTCCCTGATTTAAAATCTGATATTTGAATATAAATGCACTTGGGGCTGGAGAGATGGCTCAGTGGTTAAGGACACTAGCTGCTCTTCCAGAAAACCCAGGTTCCTTCCCCAGCTCACATGATAGCTAGGAACCATTCCTAACTCCATGGGATTCTTGAGTCTCAGGGAACACAAAGCACATATGTGGCATACAGACATACAAGCAGGTCAAACATTCATACACATAAAGTAAATCTAAAAAAAAAAAAAAATTAAAGGAAGAATATAAAAATGTTGCAAGGCATGGCAGCACAAGGCAGTTATCTCAACCTTTCATTAGCTGCTGACACACCCTTTCTCATAACAAGATCACCTACACTCTACCTGTTACATCGGGTAGCTGGGATATCCCCCTCAATGCCAGTGCCCAGGCAAGCCTGACAGTGGCCTGCAGCCCAGGAAGCTTCCAAGGCTGGGAGTCCTGGAGACGGGTGTGAATTGTTGCAATGTACTGTCTCTCTGTCAACAGTGGAAGCTGATGAATCATATCTGAAAACACAAGAATAAATCACTTCACCAAAAAGGAACAAAAATAAATTCTCACTTTTGATACACAGGAATATGTTAAAGTAAAAAACAGCATTTTCAAAAGGAATTATGACTAATTAATACTATTGTATGATACACCAAAATTCGTATTACTGTTAAGTATGAGATGTACAAAAACTAAAAGGGAAAGATAACCCTAAATTTTAAGTTAACAACTTTCTATTATTTTCATAAACATAGCAAAAATTAGAAAAGATCTCACTTTTTTCTGTATGTAAGAATTCTAAAATATAAATGCTCTCCAAAGATAAATTATATATTTTTGCACTCAAAAAAGGAAAACTATGTCCAAGATAAAATAGATTAAAAATGTGAAAAACAGTAAAGTTAGGCATGTGTACTCATGAATACATTATTGTTTACCATGTAAGACAGCCACAGGAACAAAGCCAAGCATGATGGCACATACCTAAACCCTTAACCCCCACACTTGGAAGGCAGAAGCAAGAGGATCCCTGTGAATTCTAGGTCAGTATGGCCTACAAAGAGTTCCAGAACAGCCAGGGCTACAGAATGAGCATGCCTCAAAACAAAACAAACAAAAAAAGAAAAAACACAGAACAACTACTACTAACGCTCTTTAGGGAACAAACCCACCGCCTCATGCATGCTAGGCAATCCCTCTTTAACTGAGTTCTGACCTCAGCCTTAAAATGTGCTGTCATATGCCAGGTGGTGGTGGTGGCGCATAAGCCCAGACTTGGAGGACAGAGGCAGACCACTCTCTGAGTTCAAGGCCAGCCTGGTCTACAGAGAGAGTTCCAGGACAGGCTCCAAAGCTACAGAGAAACCCTGTCTCAAAAAACAAAACAACAACTAAATGTATGTCAGGCATTTAAAACATTTCAAAGATACCTGAGTTACACAGACAGAAACAGAGGAAAATTTAAATTGTGGAGGTTAAAATATTGCCCTTCTTGAATGTTCACTTGCCAATTAAAATTTTGGTTTGTGAAAATAGCTGTATTGGTGGGTGTGGTAGAGCATGCCTATAACCCGGGGCACTCAGAAGGCTAGAGCAGGAAGATCAAGAGTTCAAGGCAAGACAGCTCAGTGGTGACTTCTTGCGGCCAAACCTGGCAACCTAAGTACAATTAACTCCTGAAAATGTTTACAGACACAGACACAGACAAACACACACACACACACACACACACACACACACACACACACACACACACACACCCTAAACCACATAGTGAGACTCCAGGAAAAAGGCGGCAGGCATCAAAAGGTATAAATAAAAAACGCAATACCATCTCGCTCCTCTGTGCCCTGTTCTATGAAGCTGGTGTCAAAGCAGTAGAGAAGGGCCATGAGGAGAGCCAGATTCACTGCATCCAGGGAGCCATCAGCCTCCACTGTCACTCTTTCCAGATGTCCAATAAGGAGGAGGGTGTCGTCTTTGCCTAATGGTGACTGGCAAGCCCAGGCAAACAGACTTTCTGCCAGAGACTGCCTGCACTCCTTGATGAGATCAGAGACCTACAAGCAAAAACACGACTGTGATACAAGATAGCAAAGTCTGCTAGAACAAAATGCAGACTATCTTCCATACAGGTTAACAAAATAAGCTAATCCGAATCCGAGAGTGATCGGAAGATTGTTGGAATTCTGAAGAAATTCTAGAGCTCTCTCGTCAATCCCTAAGAAAGTGTGGTGGCCAAGTCCATTCAGAAAGACCCAGATGAGGCAGACAGTAACACAGCAACTGGGACAACTGCAAACCGATTCCACGCGCAGAGCAGCCGATTCAGTTACAGAGCGTTCCTATAGGGTGCTTGCTCATGCCCTCAACCCAAGGCACGTGCATCTCTCAGTTGGAGGCTAGCCTGGGCTGCATAGCACGTTCCAGACCAGTCAAATACTACATAGTGAGAACTTGTCTCCAAAAAGAAAAAACAAAAAACAAAAGCAGGGGCAGGGGAGGCAGTGGTGGCGCCCGCCTTTAGTCCCTGCACTCGGGAGGCCGAGGTGGCGGATCTCAGCGAGTTCCAGGCCAGCCTGGTCTACAGAGTGAGTTCTAGGACAGCCAGAGAAACCCTATTTCAAAAAAAAAAAAAAACAAAATAAGAACCTCTGTTTTAGGGGGCTGGAGAGATGGCTCAGTGGTTAAGAGCACTGACTGCTTTTCCAAAGGACCTGGGTTTGATTGTCACAACCCACACAGAGGCTCACAACTGTCTCTAACTACAGTTCTAGGGGATCCTCTGCCCTTTTGTGATCTCTGCAGGTACTGCATATACATGGTACACAGACGTACATGCAGGCTAAACACCCACAGACAGGCAGACAGACGGACAGACACGAGCACACAAATAAATAAATATGGGAGGGGGCTGGAAAGACAGCTCAGTGGTTTAGAGTACTGGCAACTGTTCCAGAGGACCCAGGTTCAATCCCCAGCACCCACATGGTGGCTCACAACTGTCTGCAACTCCAGTTCCAGGGGATCTGGTACCCTCACAGATGTAGGCAAATGATCAACACACAAAAAATAAAATAGATGAGTCATAAAAAAAAAAAAAAAAAAAAAAAAAGCTAACGAGTATGATGATGATGAGATGCGGTATTTTCTTCTGCCTAAGTGAAACAAATATTCCAACTGTTAGGACTTCTGTTCCAGATCTGACAAGGACTCCCATGAATTTATGCTATAGAACCTTACCTCTTTGCGGTGTTTCTCACTGCCCAAACCTCTCTCTCTCTGTAGTTTCTCAAACTCGTTATTCACATCAATCTGTGACACCAAAGTAAGGACTTTGTAAGTCAGTCCTTGCTCCATCAGCTCATCTGTAAAGCGTGTTGTCATGGAAACCAGCTCTGGACTGTAATGAAAAGAAATAAACATATATGAACTAAAATATTTGTTTTTGACAGCAGCCTATTACTACAAACAACCAGAATGAATTATAGTGTGTTCTTTTTACCCTTTCTCAGTCACTGGAGTTAAGTAAACCTCTAAGTGATTTTTCACTTGCAAACAAGGCAGATTTAAACTAATTTACCATTCTGGAAAGAACAGTGCAGTGTATTCCTGACCTGAGATCACCATTTACTGAAACTGTATACGCTAATGGGAAATTGTGATTTGACATTAACCCCTTAAGTCCCACATGGCAAACAGACCTGAGTTCTAATGTCCATGTCTTCCCTCGTCTAGACTGTATCAGGGTTTTGAGAGAATTTGCAATGCACCGCTTTCCATCCCAGTATAACAGGACAGCTACCAATCCCCTCGTGAGGCCAGGGAAATGTGGCTGCTGGTGTTCTCCTAGAAAAGGAATTGACCGTTCAGTAATAAAGCTCAATTGTATTTGAAATGAGACACAAATCCTTACACCACAATTGATTCAAATAAGCAGTCTCCGGGTTAAGGGGCCTCTGAGGACCTCTGCTCCCTGCATTATTCCCAGCTCAGCAGACTCTCAGGGCCACCCACCATACGCCAGGTCAAACCCCAGCAATAAGGGCAAGGAATCCCCCCTTTCCAAGCTCTCTTGCACCTGAGTTTCTGTGTTGTGCTCACTTGTTTTCACTCACATGAACTCTTGGAAATGCCTGGGTCCCTCCTGTCAATGCCACTCTGCTAACCTGCAATGCCTCCTGCCAAACCCTTCCCGCCTCTTCCCTGAACCATGAGACTGAGCTCCTTTACGATAAACGAGGCTTTATCTGTCGCCTTCATTTTTCACACGTCTTCCCACGGTCCCCAGAACACAGTAGATGGAGGGCACGTGTGTTAAATCAGCCTTCCAGTTCTATCTCCAGCACCAGCAGGAAAAAGCTCAAAATTCTGAAATCAATTTAAAACCCAAGCCTGTCAAGTCAGCATCCCCTATCCCCTCACACAGGAGAAAACTACCTGCCTCGTTTTCATTAATTAATTTTCTTCAGTCAGAAAGGACTTTAGTGGTCACTTGGTATAGTTAAACAACAAGCTAAACTACTGTTAATTTTCTTACATGGCTCTGTGTGATTAATGACCTGCGTATTTTATGGAAATAGTGATCTTCACATAGCAGCCACAAATTGATTTTGAAGTTATTTGAGGTTACATTACATATGCTTGTGCTAATCCTCCAGTAATACCTTACTACTTCGATGAGAATAAAATCTAAACAATCTGCACTTTCCTCCACCCTCAGAAATCTTCTCACCCTAAACACGCATTTCCTCGGACCTCTACCAGCCTTCCCCAACAAGTCTGGGTGGCTGGCATCTACATAAGACTGAGGCCTCAGGTCAAATGTCCTACCTTGGAGGGGCCTTGACTAAGCACACTAATCAGAACTATCTTAAGCAGCCCCGATGTCTCTATGCCCCGATGCCCAGTTTACTTTCTTCCTAGTATTGTTATTAAAATTATATAATTTTTCATCTAGTCATTCATTATCTAAAAAGCCCCTTCCAGAAGACACTCCAAAAAAGCAGTAAATGTTGCCCTCCTACTCACTGCATGATAGGACTTGCCTTGAGCCATGCGATTCTAGAGATACAACTTAATCTTAGCTAGTAAATTACTATGTGGAGACCTAGCTTAAGGCAGTTCATGAACAATTGGGATCACTAAGCTTGCCCTTTAATCCAAGACAAATTAAATATTTTGACTCATTCTGTCAAATAAATGATATCTTTAAAAACAATCTGTTGGGGGCTACACAGACGACTCAGCAGTTACGGGTACTTCCCAGAACTCACAAAGTGGCTCACAATCACAGTAACTCTAGTTCCCAGTTTCTCGTACCCTCTTCTGACCTCCAGAGCTCCTGAATGAGCATGCTGCACACACAGACACTCAGGCACACACGCATGCATGCAATGAACAAACATTTTAAACCCATTTGTTTAATAAAATTCTAAGTTAGCTGTGCATACTACATACATATCAGAGTTTCAGACAAATGTCAACTTACCAGCAAGGAGAAGCTCAACAGCTGACAATTCCCCAATATCAAACAGGTCACTGATGATAAAAGCTTCTTTAATGAGCTGCTCAGGAAGAAGTCTGGTTCCTTGTTGCCCCTGGATGGCGACACCCTCTGTACTGGCTTTCTGAATCTTCTCATGTTGTTGAACGTTTTTTGGCTAGAATGGCAAGATTACAACCAAGCAATGAAAATAGTATATTGGAGACGAGGTCCTACAAGTACTCTTAGCAGAAGACTGGCTTGCCATGCTAGCACATGCCCCTAACTTTAACATTTAGAGCCAGGCAAGCAGAGTCAAGGCCAAGCTGGGTGGAAACAAAAACAATGAAGCCTGGTAACATGACAAACTAAGGGTCTCTTATCTAGAACTGGAGGATACGCGGTAACACTTGGCCACCTTCAACTTTTTAACCCAGTACTACCTTCTCAAAACTTTCTACTAAACTATAAAATCCAGAGAAAACACAAACAATACTGTTCTGTTTTCTACATGTCTAAGTGACTTTTCCAGTCACATACCAGTAAATCAAATGGACATATGAACTGCATTAACAAACAATAGTATGACTTTGGAAAGTGAATCACAGGTTAATATGATTCCATTTTCTATACAGTCTTTTGTGTGTGTGGTGGTAGGGCTGTACCCCAGACAGACAGACACACGGCAGGCAAGTGCTCCACCACACAGCTACCTCATCAGCTCCTCCTAAACACTCCCTGTCTGAAATATTCACACAAGACACAGAGAAGTCTCTGAGAGGTAACAAACTGTCAACGTTTAGATCCTGAAGAACTCCCTGAATCATTTAGTCCCGCTCATCTCCAAGACAGAAATGGCACTGATTAAGTTTGAGATCAAGGGGGAGGGCTAAGACAGGAGATTCAGCTTTGCTGGTTTCCCAGCTCCAAGGCAAGGCTCCTTCTACTAAAGAAAATCACAACAAAGTCAGACCTGGTGCAACAGGCCCCCATTCCAGCTACTTAGGATCACAGGTTCAAGAACAGCCTAGGCAATTTGGCAAGGCTGTTTCAAACATAAAAAGATTTTTAAAAATAAAGTACAAAAAAGGTCTCATAAAACAACTCAACAGTATGTTTTCATAGTATAAACAAGGACATAAGACTTAATCTCTACAAGAATGCACATACACACAAACAAGAAAAAAAGAAAAAGGAACTAAAAAGCAAATTGACGAACTAGCTAGATGGCTTAGTGAATTAAGGAACCTGCTGCCAAGCCTAAGGACCTGAGTTCAATCCCTAGAACCCATAGTGAAAAAAAGCAGAACCTATGACCAGAAGTTGTCTCCTGACCTCACTCATGCACTATGCATACACGCACGCGCGCGCACGCGCGCAAACACACACACACACACACACACACACACACACACACACACACACACGCTGCATTTTTTAAAGCAGTTAAGTCACTTCTTGTAACGCAATACTGCAAATCTTAGATAATCATCCTAGTATATTTATAAAAAAAAAAAAAAAAGAAAGAAAAACTGTCAGACAAACATGACTGCTCATGTCATGTCTATAATCCCTGCATTCCAGAAGCTAAGGCAAGAGGATAAAAGCCAGCCTCAGCCTCAGGTACATAGAATTCCAAATTCCAGGCTGGCCTTAGAAACAGAGAGTGAGATACCACAAACAAAAAAAAAAAAAAAACCCAAAAAAAATGCTCAAGAGCAAGGGGAAGAGCTTGCAAACTTGAATCCCTCTACTGCAGTCCCTTTCTACTTGAGACTAATGGTGTATTCACTAAGAAATATTAGCTCAGCTAATATAATTTACATTACACTATGGAGATTTAAAACTCAGAAGTATATCTGGAAATACATAATCAATGAAGGCTATGTGTACCAGTAGAGGCAGGATTTGTAAGACCACCAGCATTTGTGGGATATATATACTGCATTTACTAAATTATCTTTAGACACTACACTTACCACTTACCTGGAGATAAATTCAATAGTTCAATGAAAAATAAAAAGAAAGCAATGGCTTGGGAAAACAGCATTTTTAAAGAGCTTGAATTACCAGCAGAGTTCAAGGACATGTTTAACACTGCGATTTCTCTTGTCTTTTATTCTTTGTCCCCACATGTGAACCACCGCATGCCATGCCCACACGCCACATAATAAACAAACAAACAAATGTGACTAAAAAGATCTAAAAACCAAAAAGCAAATCTAAGGAGCAAAGAAGAAAATGTCCTACTGGGTTTTTGAACAGTGAGATGAAGTCAGGTTTGTGTTTCTTCAAAATCATGTCAAGAAGGTGGACAGCTTCAGGTTGTCTTCTCCAAAGAGCATTTCCAACTGTGTGCCAAATGTCTTTGTAGGGTCCCCACAGACTGGCAGCTTAAAGAAAAAAAAAAAAAAACAGCATGAGACAGTCCATGTCATCTACATGCTAGTCACACTCCGTCTACTTTTTAGTACACAATTACAAAAGGAGGTATTAATGTCCATTCTTAATATAAAAAGTTACATACATAAAGTATGGTTTATTAGAATTCTTTGGCAACAATATAAACTTGCTTTCTAACCAAAAAAAACAAAAAAAAAAAAAAAAATCACAAACCAAAACTAAAGTGGAAAGCCAGCTGAACTTGGTTTGAGCACTTTGTAACCTTTGTGAGCTAGTTTCCCTTGGTTTTTCCAGACAGGGTTTTCTCTGTAGCTTTTGGAGGCTGTCCTGGAATTCGCTCTGTAGACCAGGCTGGCCTCAAACTCAGAAATCCACTTGCTCCTGCCTCCTAAGTGCACCACCACTACCAAGTTTTAGTTTCCTTTTATACAAAGCAGAACAGGTAGGCATGGCTGTGCACATCCTAATCCCAGCTCTTGGGCACAGGCAAGTGGAGCTCTATAAATTCAAGGCCGGCCTGATCTACACAGCTAGTTCCAGGCCAAACAAGACTACATAGTGAGGTCTCGTCTCAAAAAACAAAAGACAACCTCATGAACTAAAGAGCTGGCTCAGTGGTATATAGCACATGATGCTCTTGCAGAAGGCCAAAGTTCGGTTCCCTACACCAACACGGTGGCTCACAAACATTCTTAACTCCTCTTCTGACCCCGGAAGGCTCCTATATAACATGGTAGATAGCCATACATTCAGGTACACACACACACTCACAATTAAATTAAAACAAACAAACAGGAGGATTACCCACTCGTAAGGCTTATAGTTCTTAGGGTGTGTGTGTTTATTTGTGTACTTTTGGGGGTTTTGTTTTGTTTCTTGAGGTGTCTGTATAGCCCAGGCCAGTTTGAAATACACCCCACATCCCCAAGTGCTGGGATTACAGGCTTGTGCACCACACTCAGCGGTTTACAAGTTTTTAAAAGAAACAACTTAATGAAGCCCACAGCATCATACCTCCACATAACAGGCACCAATAAAAGTGCTTTTCCTTCTCCCTACACCCAGGTGAAAAGCAGACTTTGTGAAAATATGTTTGTTTAGGAAATAGAAAAACATACTATTTGGGCTGGGACATTGGCTACTTTAAAAAGCAAAGAAGCATTAAAGACTCTTATGAAATCATCATAATAGATAATCCTTACTGAGCTTTAATTGTGTACCTAAGTACAGAATGACTGTCTTTTTTTTTTTTTTTTTTTTTTTTTTTGAGGGAGGAGGTTTTCAAGACAGGGTTTCTCTGTATAACAGCCCTGGATGTCTTGGAGCTCACTCTGTGGACCAGGCTGGCCTCGAATTCATAGAGATCTGCCTGACTTTGCCTCAGAAGTGCTGGGATTAAAGGTGTGCACCACCACCAAAATCCGAGTTCAGCACTGTATCTTCCTCTGTTCTACAAATACAAAATCAAGACTGTCCAAACACTTAGCCAGTCACACCACAGTTAAACCTAGCTATTCCCTAGACAGGGCTGGGTTTACACAGCCCTGTACATACTTAGCAAGTTGAGGTTTGTGAAGATGAATTAGGGATGCTAGAAATACGTGGCAAATACCGTAGTAAGTGAGGAAGTTAGGATTGATCTAGCCTACCTGAACCAAACCAGACTGCTTATTCAAACCTCACAGCAAGGGGAACCACAGGCAATAAGACAAACAAGCCAGGACTTTTAAGTGGGTGACACTCAATGCTCAGCACGTGGGGGACCTTGGATTCAACTCAAGGAACACACACAAACACAATCAAGGTTAGGAGACTAACAGAGCTTGTGAACAGGAGCCTGGGGCCACAAGTGTATCTTGGCAGTAGAAAGCAGGTCCACTGTGAAAAAGGCCTGGCTCAATCCCAGGCCAGGGAGCGGTGTGTCAGGTCTTCTGTGTGAGGGTGTGGATGGGGCAATACAATCAGGAAGAGCATCCAACTCTGCCTTGCTTCTGCTTCAATCCCCTATTTGCCAATCTTTAAAAGTATAGCTTTTTGTCAGCCAGATGTGGTGGCACAAACTTGTAACAAATACCAACTAAGTGGTCAGTTTAGCTGGAGATAGCTTAAGTCCTTTACTGAGACATGCCTGGATAAGACGTCAAGATCCCATTTCAAAACAAACTGTAACATGTCATGTGACTCTACTGTGAAGCCTGCTGACAAAGTAACACAAGCACCCATGCACACGTACTGAACCCACGCACACGTACTGCACCCATGCACATGTACTGAACCCACGCACACGTACTGCACCCATGCACATGTACTGCACTCATGCACACACACACTGCACCCACGCATACGTACTGCACCCACACACACATAGTGCACCCATGCACACATACTGCACCCATGCACACATACTGTACCCACACACACATATTGTACCCACGCACACGTACTGAACCCATGCACACATAGTGCACTCATGCACACATACTGAACCCATGCACACATACTGAACCCATGCACACATACTGAATCCATGCACACATACTGAACCCATGCACACATACTGCACCCACACACACATAGTGCACCCACGCACATGTACTGCACCCACGACGTACTGCACCCACACACACATAGTGCACCCACGCACATGTACTGCACCCACGCACACGTACTGAACCCAATGCACACATACTGCTACCACCATCAATACATTAGCATGCATGATTGCCTACGTGTCTTTTTAAATTTTTATTAAAGAAGTCAACTAACCTGGTTACAGCTACACACACTGGCAAAAGTCACTTCTGAGCCTGTCAAGATGACCCCTTGACCCTGGAAACGTCCCCCAGGAACACATTCTTGGCCCTCTCTTTGCAAAGGTAAAGGACAGCACAGGTTTGAGCTTTAGACTGTAGCACATAGGGCTCAAAAAGTTTCATGCTATAGGTCAGGGCTGCTCAACTAGTACATGCCATACAACCACACCCCCACGTACACGAGAGAAAGAGAGAGAGAGAGAGAGAGGGAGGGAGGGAGAGAGAGAGACCTACAAACATTCTTGGTCTCTGCTATTCAAATAAGTGAGGTTCAACCTGTAGTTTGTGACCCAAAAAACAAAATACAAAGTCAAATCACAAACATGCAATTGGCAGGGTGGACAATGGTATTCTAGGGTATGGACAGTAGAATAGGAAGTGTGGGGAAGCCAAGTTAACAGATAGGTAAGGTGGTAATGAAAGCTAAACTAAGTTAAGAACAGTAAACTAGGAAAGGCCTGTAGGAGTAGAAAGAAATTAGAATTGGCAACTAAGTGGGCACAGGATACAAAGGGAAAATCTCAAAACTGACTCAGGGTGGAGCTCAGTATAGAGCTCAAAGGCCTGGGTTCAATCCCTGTTATAGGGAAAAAAGTTGTAGGCAAACTGGGCACAGCCTCATCACAGAGATTGCAGAAACAGCCGTGAAGGAACAAACACATCTGTAATCCCAATCCTCAGAAGCAGGAGAACCCAAACTTTGAGGCCAGATTAGGCCACACAGTTAAGACATACATCCCCCCACACACACACACAAACACACAAATTAGTCTCCTAGCCCTAAAATACTAGACATAGACTAGGAGGCTGGAGAAACAGCCCAGTAGCCAAATACTCAGAGCTCTCCTGAGTAACTGAGTTCCTCCCAGCATCCATCCAGGTAGCTCAGGGGGTACAATGCATTCTTCTGGTCTCCGTGGGCATCTGCACTCCTGTGCAGACATACACATGCATACATGATTGAAAAAGATAAGTGTTTTAAAAGGAATTCTGAAGAACTAATGACTGTCTATGTATTACACCTGATTAGTGTAAAAGATCGGTAGATTACATGGAAAAGTTCTGTTTTCTTCCTGTTAATGAGTCAGCCAATAACAGATCAAAAATATACACACACAAATCAAACACTGTGCTAGTCAGTCCTTGACAAGTATCAACACATCAACATATCTAAGTATACAAGATTTATCCACAGTTTCCCAATTTTAGTAAGTATCCTTTTACCAGTAACAAATGAAAGGTAATATATATAATGTGTATTTTTTTAAAATATAATTTACTCAGCTTGAGAAACAAATTTATGTCTTTTAATGTTTTGGGATACTTGCAGGTTGTCTAGCAGTGCTGGTGGCTGCTTACAAACTTGGGAATGTATCTACTTGGTGGGCATGACAGGTCACAACAGTGTGAGCCACGCAGTTAACACCCAAAACAGGTATAAAAATTCTATAGCCGTCAACCACTCTTTCCTCCTTCCACACTACTTAAGCTGTTGTGGCTACAGAAATAATAGAAAACATGGCAAACAACAGCAACTTAACTATTCTCGTGAACAACAGCATTAAGTGTATTTGCATAGCTGTTACAACATAGTGCTTGCTACTTTTTTTAATCTTGCAAAACTGAAATGCTAAGGCAGGCCTGGCGGTTCATGCCTGTAACTAGTAACCACGCAGCACACAGGAGACCGAGAGAGGGATACTGTGCTTTAAGGCTATTCTAGGATACAGTTAATCCCAGGCCAACCCAGGCTACATCACAAGATTGCCCCCCAACACACACACATTTTTAACTCATGAAATGTTACACTCATTAAATATCACTATCATCTGTCACTTTTCTAGCCCCTGGCAACTGCCATTCTAATTCTACTTTTCTGTTGTTGCTTTCTTTTCACAGAAGCTGCACTTGGTAAGTGTAGTTGTTTTGCTGTTGTTGTGTATGTGGTGTGTTCCACTTAATGTCCTCACAGGTCTGACATGCATCATGTGACAAGACTGTATTCTTTTTAGTACTGAATAATTAGTCCTTCGTGTGCACATCATGTTTTCCCCATTCATTCACTCATCGTCCACTCATTTATGGATGCTTAAGCTCTTCCCGAAGGTGATAAATAAAAAGAAAGTAACTCTCGACTCCTGGCCTTCTTAAATGCTTTCTTTTCTTGCTGTCAATTGAAGTTCTTCTGTACAACGTGTATTCCTGGGAGCTACTGACAACTGCCTCTTTGCCTCAATGGTTTGTGTTTAACCATAGGGATATTATGTGCTAAAAATGTACGTGGCACAGCTACAACATGGAAGCAAGCATGGTATGATGTCACAAATCAATGAAGTTGTGTGTAAAACTACTGGCTGTTTAATCTTGGAGACATAAACCACTGGAAGTCTTTGTTTCAAAATTAAATCTGAGACATTAACTGCATTACTCCATGGGGTATCAAAGGATTAAATGAGATCAAGCAAGTCTAATGCTTGTTCCAGTGCTGAGGCATACATAAAAAATGACGTATTTAATAAACGGGAAATTTCATTTCTACAGAACAATTTACCATACCACTTGTGAGGTGGTTTAATGTACGAAATTCAAATTTGGGCAATTTTCACTACTATGGCCACTTCTAACGTGGCCAGAACCAGTACCAAAACAGTTTAAAAACAAAACACTCAGGAGTCATCCTAAACAACACCGTAAACATTTGCTACACTGACTCTAAACTGTACTCACGAATCAAGTGTCTAACTCTGTTTTCGGGAGTGCCACACCTCGTCCAAAACGTTTTGACATCTGTGTCCTCTGCGCTAACGACCAGCAATGAACTCCAGAGACTGTGACAAGTCAAACTCCATCCGCCTTTTCAAGCATCTCGGGGAGGATCCCACCCACCCCTGCATCAGCACCGCGGTTGGCGGTTACAAAGGTGCGGGCGGGGCCGGGAGGCAGGGCCGGGAGGCGTGCCTCGGCTGAGCCCCCACCCCTCCAGGACAGCCCCCACCCTGTGCCCGGCCCACAGCCCGCTCTGGGACCAGCTTCCTTCCTTCCAGCCTCGGGCTTGGCCGTCAGGCCTGACTGCCAGAGCCCGGAGACTGGAGGGCTGGAGCAACACCCTGGCGAAAGCTGGGCTGCACACGCGCACACAGAGGTACGCACAGAGACACACACATAGATACACACGTACACACACACAGACACACACGCGCGCACACACACATAGATACACACATACACACAGACACACACGCGCGCACACGCAGACACACACATAGATACACACGTACACACACATAGATACACACGTACACACACACAGATACACGCGCGCGCAGACACACATAGATACACACGTACACACACAGACACACGCGCGCACACACGCAGACACACAGATACATACGTACAGACACACGCGTACACGCAGACACACACATAGATACACACGTACACACACAGACACACGCGCGCGCACACGCAGACACACACATAGATACACACGTACACACACAGACACACGCGCGCACACACGCAGACACACAGATACATACGTACACACAGACACACGCGTACACGCAGACACATAGATACACACGTACAGACACACATACACACGTACACAAACACAGACACACGCGCGCACACAGACACGCGCACACACGCACAGACACATACAGATACACACACACACACAGAAACACACGCACACAGATACACACAGAAACACGCACACAGACACACAGGCGCGTACACGCAGACACACACAGATACACACAGAAACACACGCACACAGAAACACACGCACACAGACACACACGCACACAGACACACACGCGCGTACACGCAGATACACATGTACACCCACACAGAAACATGCACACAGAAAAACACGCACACAAACACGCGCGCAGACACACAGATACACGCACACACACAGATACACACACACAGATACACGCACACAGACACACATAGATACACAAGTACACACACACAGACACGCGCACACACGCAGACACACATACAGATACACACGTACACACACAGAAACACACGCACACAGATACACACAGAAACACGCACACAGACACACAGGCGCGTACACGCAGACACACACAGATACACACAGAAACACACGCACAGTCACACACGCACACAGACACACACGCGCGTACACGCAGATACACACGTACACCCACACAGAAACACGCACACAGAAAAACACGCGCGCACAGACACACACAGATACACGCACACAGACACACACAGATACACGCACACACACAGATACACACAGACACACAGATACACGCACACAGACACACACAGATACACGCGCACACGCGCGCGCGCACAACGCGCGCACACGCTCACGCACACGAAGGAGACCAGGCGAGGAGAAGCAAGCAGCAGGCTCCGGGCCGCCCGCCCCACTCACCGCGGGCCCGCCGCCCGGCCTCCACCTCCACCGCACTCCTCCGGGGCCAGGCTGCAGCCCCGCCGCGCGCCATTCAAACCCGGGAGGCGCGGGGCCGCGTCCACGCGGAAGAGCCTCGCCGCGCGGGCGCCCCTCCCCACGCACAGCCAGGCCCCGCCCCGCCCCGTGGGCCCCTGCGGGCGCCCGTGGATCCCCGTGGATTCTCCCCCCCCCACGGCCCTGGCGCGCTCACCAGAATTTACCGCCAACGGCGCCGCCATCTTGCGGGAGGACTGCCGGAGCCCTCCTGCCGCACGGAGGACCCCGGGCCGCAGGGCCTGCCCGCGGGGACGCCTGAACAGAAAGGCGCCCCGAGGTCGCCCGGGAACCGCGCGCGAGGCCCGAGCAGATGCATGCCGGACTCCAGACTCCGCTCCGACCCACAGTCGGAGATTCTCACGGACACCATCCCCATTCCAATAAGGCGAGGGCGACCGGTTCGGAGACCAACCGTGCAGTGCATCCTGGGACCTGTAGTTTATTTCCAGGGAGCCCCGAAGTAGGCAAGTGTGAAAACGTACATCACTGGAATAGTTTTTAAAAAGTCCTTCAAGAGACACCCACAGAGAGTTTTATAAAATTCTTAAAAACAAATCACTACCTTCATTTCCATTTAAATGTTATTTGAATATCTCCCTTGCCTTGAAAGAGTAGAACGAAGTGAGTCTTAAGTTATTATGGCATTTCTATTTACTAAGTATATTGTGTAGACATCGTCACGTCGTATTATGAAATGTTCACACATCTACAAAATTCGAATACTATCTGCCCGGTTTCAAAAATGTCACCTACTTGATTCCTCGTCCCCAACATTATTTTGAAGCAAATTCCAGACACAATTTCATAAACACCAACTGCTTTTCTACCTAAGCAACCAAAATTACTAAACGCGCTTGCTAAATTACATGTTTTCACATTCGTTTATTTTTTTTACAGGACTGGGGATAGGACCCAGGGCCTGGCTCATGTTAATCGAGTACTCTGGCATTGAGAGTTGAGATATATCTGAAACCCTGGTTTTTGTTGTTGTTGCTGGTTTTGTTTTGTTTTGTTGTGTGTGTGTGTGTGTGTGTGTGTGTGTGTGTGTGTGTGTGTGTGTGTGTCTTTGGAGACAAAGTTTCTCTGTGTAGCTTTGTAGACCAGGCTGGCCTCGAACTCCCAAATCCCAGATCTGCCGGCCTCTGGCTCCCAAATGCTGGGATTAAAGGCATGTGCCACCACTGCCTGGCTACAAAGCCTTTTTTAAAGTTTTTTTTTTTTTATTGTCTTATTTTATAAGTACGGTGTTTTGCCTGCATGTATGTATTTGCATGGTATATGTATGGTACCATAAGAGGTCGGGAGAGAGCGACAGATCCTCTGGGACAGGAGTTACAGATGGTTGTGAGGGGCCACTGAGACAGATCAGAGGGAGCCACTTCTTCCTTGTCAGATTAGTGGAGGAGTGAATCACTGTTAAGCATTATTAAATACTATCAAGTAACTTTTTTAAAAGGTCAACAACAAATTTATTAGCGTTAAGGAGAAAAACATAGTACCAGTTCAGTGAAAATCCCAGCAGCCACCAGGAGAGACGGAGAAAAGGTCATGCCTTTTAAGTTAAGCATGGAATAGAAACAGATATCTTATTAAGAAAGGAAAGGGCGCCTTTGATCTCAGCACACAGTTGGCTGTGAGTTCAAGGCCAGCCTGGTCTACAAAGCGAGTTCCAGAACAGCCACGGCTCTGTTACACAGAGAAACCCTGTCTTGGAGAGTGGGAGAGGGAGAGAGAGACAGAGAAAGGGAGAAAAAGAAAAGAAAAGCATTTACAAGAATGGAAGCGGGCTGGTACAGTGAGCTGGTGAAAGAACCCAAATGGCCCACTAACTAACTTCTAAATGCTGTTCGAATCGTTAGTTCCGACTTGAGCTTTCATTCAGTCTACTGTAAAATCTTTGTAATGATTTCTGTGAATGATTCCAACTGTCAGGGATGGACTGTTTGACAGTTCTTCATGTGTACTTGGACAAGCAGCCCTTCACTGGCAACCGGCCAGACTACCCATATAGCAGTCACACGATTTTGGAGAATTTACAGTCACCCTAAAGATACTCTAGCATCTGCACAGCGAAAGACATGCTCCAGGCATGGCCATTCCAGACAGCCTGGACTGGCCTTTGAATGTACTGTAGTAAGATTAGCCTAAGTGAACTCTAAATGACCCTTCAGTGAGTTTAGCCAGGCCACAGGAGGAGCACTCTTCCTGGTGTTGGCTCATGGGAGGGTTTGTGATTGGTACAGATCATAATTCCTTATCTGCATAAAGGACTTGTGCCGTGATTGGTGCAAACGCGTTATACAAACCCGCTGTTTGGCTCTCTTTTCAAGTCAGCTGGGAAACACCCTTTTTGTACTGCCCCTGGCCGTTGCACCCTTAAGACCACTAAAAGGCTTCTCTCAAAAATAAAAACAAAATCTACATTTCAGTCTGTAAGATTGTGATGGCATGCTGAGCTGGAGAAAGGAGAGCTGAGGCAGCAGACCAGTGGGGGACTCAAAGGCCAAAAGGACAGGACAAGAGTAGCCCCAGCAGCCGACTCAGCGGCAAAGGTCCCACAGGGCGCCGAGGCACTGAAATCGTAAGAAGTGACAGAGGCAAGAATGGATGGTGGAAATATAAAAAAGTCAAGACAGGGCAGATCATCAAAGCTGAAGATGGAAGGACATGAAGAAACACGTGGGGTGGGGGACGTGAGAGTCTAGACTCACCTGTGAGACGGGCTTCTGGAAGGCCTGCGGATGATCACTTCGATGATGTTTATAGAGGCGAGAAGAAGGGCCCACTGTGGGTGGCACCATTCCCCTAGCTAGGGTCCTTGACTATATGAACGGAGAGAGGGAGCTGAGCAGCAGTATGCATGGGCTCCTCACTTTCTGCTTCCTGCTGATGGGTGTGACATAACCACCTGCTTCAGGCTCCAGCTGTCTAGACTTCCCAGTCAGGATAGTTTGTACCTTTGCACTATGAGCGTAAATAAATTCTTTCTCTATTGAGTAGTGTTGGTCAGAGTATTTTTTTTTTAATCATAGCTACAGGAAAACAAACTGAGATGGAGGGTAAAAGCCAGAGCCATAAATCTTCAACCACAGTACTTTGAATAAGTGTCTAACTTCAGAAGTCTGGAGCAATATGTCTCTACTTCCAGGCTCAGAGCTGGAAGCCTCTGGATCAGCCACTCTAAATGCTAGGCCTTGGGTCTTCCAGAGTGGCAGACTGTCACACTGAGAGAACTTTGCCTTGCCCACTTGTGATTTCTATCCGGGAGCAAGACTGTCCCCCAGGTGTAAATCTATCTTCAACCACAAAAATGCCAAAGCCAGAAACATGAGAGTCATTCTGTAAGTTTCCTCCAGTGGCGAACACTTGCTCGTTCTAGCCTGCCTGATTTCCATCCCATCCCCTCCTCACAGATTCCCAAAGTGCTTTTCAAATCCGCAGATGACATGTTTTGTCTTCATTAATATTTTATTGCTTAGTAGTGTCATTTGAAAACTTCTTAGCAAGTCCCTGGCAGGTCTCCACCACCATCCCAGGGACTAACAATCATAGTGTAGCAAATGGGTCTTGTGAAAAGGCAACTTTCAATAAGCCGGGCCCTCAAAACCCATCCTTACGTCCCCAGTCAGTCCTACTTATTTCCAATTCATCTTCCATACTGTAACCAGCCCGTTCCTAAAACTCTTCATCTTCTCCCTATTGCCATGTCTTCTTCCTCTCTGAATAATTGTTGATTGCATCTTTGTAGAGCATCCCTTCTTCATCTTGTTACTCTTCATTGGCCTTGAAGCCTCACTAAGGTGTTATCTTCCCTCACTCCATCCCTAGCCCAGGCTGGGTTAAAACCCCCTGCTCTTCCACAATAAGGTACTATACTTTTCTTGTAACTTCTTCCTTCTGGACAGAAATCTACACGTAGAGGAGTGCCCAGTAAATAATGAATAAAAGTTTATCAAATGAGTCAGACTGAGCAAAGAAAGCTGCTATCTTTCACTTTATCATCGGGTCTCACTACATGGCTCTGGCTGCCCTGGAACTCACTGCATAAACCAGACTGGCCTCCAACTCAGAGTTTCACCTACCTCTATCTTCACCCTGAGTGCTGGGATTAAAGGTGTGCACCACCACACCTGGCTGTTAAGATACTCCCTTGAGAGTTTCTGAAAATTCTGGGATTAGATTGTCCGGTGTGGACATGAAAAAGGTGGATCATTCCATATTTCCCCCTGTGTCAAATCTCTGGCCCTCACAAGGCTATGAGCCATAATTTCTTAGCCTAAAACAAAAACACCAAGTTATGTGGACTTCTATTTGCAAATCAGTTCCTTTGATCTAAAAGAGTTGGGACTGGAAGCTGCAGAGATAGCTCAGCAGGGGCTCAGAGTACTTGGGTTTGAGTCCCAGCACTCGAATGGTAGCTGACAAACTGCTGTCATCTTGTGGCTTCTGTGGGCACTGCACACATATGGTGCATATACGAATTCACAGGCAAAACGCACACACATAAAATAAATAAATAAATTGTTTTTACACTCTTTCTGGGTGCTCCAGATGTTGAATCCAGAGTGAAACTCTGGATTTCTCTGAGTCTCCCAGTAGGAGCTATGATCAACTCTGCTGGCAATACCATGTCTGTGAAGAGAATCAAGGGACAGCTGGACAGACTTCCTGCTGCTGGTGGATGACATGGTGATGGCCACATTAAAAAAAAAAAAAAAAAAAAAAAAAAAACACAAACCAGAGCCAGGTGTGGTTGCATATGCTTTTAACCCTGTCACAATGGAGACAAAGGCAGGTAGATCTCTATGAGTTTGAGATTCAGCCTGGTCTACAACGAGTTCCAGGACAGCCAGGGCTGTTTCACATAGAAACCCTGTCTCAAAAACAAACCAAAAAACAAAAAGGGCAAACCAGAGCTGAGAAAAGGGTCCATCCAGCTATGCCAATTTGACAAAGAAAGTCATATTGAAGAAAAGATAGGGTATTTCTTTATTTTTGAAGACAATGCAGAACTAAACAAAAGGAAAATAAAAGGTCAGTTACAAAGGAGAGTACAGACTTGTGGCCCAGAATTGCATCTAATGCAGGCAGCACTGCATGGTTCTCCAGTGCCTTTGTAAAATATAACAGCCATGGAAGAGCCTTTGCTCCAAAGCCTGGACTGTGTTGTGGGAGCAGCATGGTTGTGGCTCTGGCCCCGGATAGGCAGAGTTAGGGGAATCAATCGGGGCTTCCATCCATAGGTAAGAAAAGAGCCGAGCATTTATTCTCTCAGAAGAACGCTCGCAGGTTAACTGTTCCTACAGGGACAAGTGCCAACTCAAACAAACTGTTGAACTGCCCAGGACATGATGAAAACTCAAAGACAAAGAGAAAGAAGAGCATAAAGTGAGTCAGAGAAAGACAACTCTGGACTAACACAACGCTGTGGAGTGGCCCTTTCTTCTCTTCCTTTGGCTTAGAGGGGCTTTGCCAATGTGGATTATTTGCCTCCTCTTCTCATTTCCCAAAGCATTGAGATTTCCAGAAGAGGGAACGACAATCAGTGGACGCCATGGGGTGCTGGTGGAGTTGCAGAGGCAAGCCCTAAGCAAATTGCTCTGAACCCAGCTATATGATAGAGAGCCTTCTTCTATTTTCCCTGAGCCTGAGTTTCTTAACCAATTAAAACAGAAACAATTCTTCCTTGAGTTACTAACAGTACTCAGAGAAATATGACTTTAGCATAAAGCATTTAAAAGATATTCTTGGCCGTAGTAAGATGGTAACAGAGAAATGCTGAGGATAAAGCACAGAGATTAAGAAAAAAAAATGAAAGGGACTATTGAACAAAGAAATATCAATTCAGCACTAACAGCAACAATGAATTCTGTTGCTGAGGTTCTCAAGGCAATCTTAATGCAACCACATGACAAGTTATGTTACAATGTTACATAGTCTATACATTTTAAAGTACACATTGAACAAACACAAAAGTAGTGATAAGACTAAGGTGAATGCTTCTAAAATTAGTCTGCCCGTCAGCAGGAACTCAAGGGTAGAATTTTGCTCTTAGTTTAATCTTTCCATCTCTCCTGGGGTTGTGACTCTGGGATAGAGGACATGCTTAGGAGGTGCAATGCCCTAGATGTGATCCAGAACAACACACACGTGCACAGGTGCTCGCTGACAATCTCTAACCTCAAGCGTGACAACCCAGAAGCAAGTCATTTTTCTTTGTAGGGTCTGAGATGGAGGAGATAACTCTGTGATTAAAATGCTTGCTTCACAAGTATAAAGACTGAAATTCAGATTTCCCCCGAAATGCTGTATGTAGTGGCCAACAGATTCCAGCTTTATTATTAGGCAGGGTTCTCTAAAGGAACAGAACTTATAGAGTGTGTGTGTGTGTGTGTGTGTGTGTGTGTGTGTGTGTGTGTGTGTAAGGACTTTAGTAAAGTGGCTTACACTGTTGTCTGTGTAGTCTAACAATATTCTCTCCTGACAAAAAGGCCAGAATCTAGTAGTGGTTCAGTTCATGAGACCGACTGTCTCACAATCCCAATCTTGTGCTGGAATCCTGGGGAGTCCCAAGAGAGCTGCTGGTCTTCAGTCCATGTTGACCTCCTAAGAAAAATCCATTGTGAAGGAATGCCTCAGCAACAGGATAGGTGAACTTGCCAGAGAGGCTAAGGACAACCAGGAAAAACGCAGAGCTTTCTTCTTCCATGTTCTTTTATGTGGGCTGCCACCGGAAGGTGTGGCCAGGGTTTAGGATGAGTCTTCCTATCTCACATGATCTAGTCAAGAAAACAGCTCACAGGCATGTCCAGCTGCTTGAGTTTTAGTTGATTCCAGATGTAACCAACTTGACAACCAAGATCAGCCATCCACATGGGCCTTGGAAGGTAGAGACAGGATCCCCAGCAAGCTGGCTAGGGAGACTAGCCATATCACTGAACTCTGAGTTTGATTAAGAGACCTTGCTCAGTGAATAGGTGAAAGAGAAATCCAGAACTATTCCCAACATCAATTTCAGGCCTTTATATGCACATTCACATGTGTGCACACATGTAAACATGGAAAGAAAAAAAATGTGGGGCAAAGAGGTGGGGATTGAACTCAGAGCCTTACAGATGGTGAGCATGGGCCTGTAATTAGAGTGGAACAGAAGTGGGATGCTCATGGGACAGTCACTGTTATGTGTTCCGCCACCAACACTTTCTCGTCCTGCTACCACCTCCGTCTGCACTACTTGTGATTGAGGCCACAAACAGACAAGAAAAAAAATTAAAGAGGAGATATGTGTGTGATGTGTGTGTGTGTGTGCACGCGCGTGTGTGCATGTGCCCATGCTGTGACTCTAAGGGCAGTAAACAGGAGAGGACATGCTTGGCTATGTTGCCAGAAAAAGTGTGGCAAGTATAGGGGATGCAGATGTCATGGGCACCATTCACTACACGGAAAACTTCCACCCACAAGCCTCATGTAATGACCAATTACAAACACTAAGTTCCATGAACCACAAGCTTTCTGTGGAGTCAGGAATGCCAGGATGTCACCCATCCACATGACATGAGTAGAAAGAGTTACAGAGTGATCAGGGTCACCTAGAGTTCTAGGATGTCTGAAGAGAAGTTTCCGGAAGCCAGCATACTTTGTCTGGAATGCTGGTGACTTGAGTAAGTCCCCCTGAAACGTAACTCATGGTGGTCAGTAGCTGAGCTAGCAGTGTTCCTGGCATCTGAAGGGTAGTTTCTTCACAGTGTCTATGAAGTGCTCAAACCAGCTAGGACACTGTGATCACAGTCAAGCTGGTTACAAAAGAGCGGCTGGTTTGTGGATAGCTTCCTGCTCATGGTAACCAAGGCACTTTAGTGTTCTCTGGGGCAGGAGTACAGTGAAGGGGTGCCTGACCCCTGATGCCCGGCCATGGGTTCCAGCACACACACACACACACACACACACACACACACACACACACACACACACAAACCAAACAAAAAAAATAGATCTGTAGACTGTGCCAGTTGTAATTTACAAACCTGTACTCTCAGCTTTGAGTTTACAGAGTAGGTCCTGTCTTAGTCTTTTGTTGTTTTGTTTCGTTTTTTGTTTTTCAAGACAGGGTTTCTCTGTAGCTTTGGAGCCTGTCCTGGAACTCACCCTCCAGACCAGGCTGACCTCCAACTCACAGAGATCCACCTGCCTCTGCCTCCCAAGTTCTGGGATTAAAGGTGTGCGCCACCAACGCCCAGCTTGTTTTAGTCTTTGTTAAGTAAGGATTTCACAGCAGAGCTTGGAGAGAAGGCTCAGTGCTCAAGAAAAGTCACTGATTTTGAAAACCAGAGTTGGATTCCCAACAATGATATCAAGCCACTCCCGCAACAGCCTGTAACTACAGCTTTAGGGGGTCTGAAACCCTTTTCTGGCCTACACTGGCATTCGCATGCATGTTTGCAAACACATACAGATACTCACATAATCACATACACATAAAGTGAAATTAAATTTTCTTCATGAAGGACCTTTGTAGTGAGATATTCACTTTGTCCGCCTCTGTGCATTCAACCACAATAGACCTTCAAAAATTTAAGCCAAAAATGGGACAAAGTTTAATACTGATAAGTGCTTTAATCCAGAACTAGTTTTAAAAAAAAGTTAGGACATGCAATTTCTATCTTTATATGCTATCTTGATTTCCAAAGAATCTGGATTAATAAAATATTTCTGCAAGTTTTGCCACTGAGTTAAGCTGTGACTGTGGGTAAACAGGAAAGGAAATGTGGTCCAGACAAGCACATCCCTGCCAAAGGGCCGAAATACTCAGACATTTCCTCAGCGGTGTTTCGCAGTTCTTTGTATATTTCGGTTTTTTTTTCCCCCTCAGAAAGACCCTACTCTGTAGCTGAAAGTCTCTGAACAAAACTGTCTGGATTCAGATCTCTATTTTTAGCCCCTGTGAAAACTCCCTTGAGTAAATCACTTGGTCTAAGTGGAATGAGCTCTGGGGTTAGAACAGCTTCAGTTATATTCTAGTCTCTCCAGGTAAATTTAATGCAGTTATTAAGACCCCCACTAAGGAAAACAAATGGGAAGAGGAAAGAGGTCTAGTACTAGTGATAGGTGCAGCCCCACATAACCTCACACCCGTGACTTTATGAAATGCTGGCACTTTCCAAATCATTTCTTACAAAGGAAGGAGGGAAGAAAGGAAGGAAAGAGGGAGGAAGGGAAGGAAAACAGGAAGGAGGGAGGGAAGGAAAGAGGGAGGGAGGGGAGGAAAGAGGGAAGGAAGGAAGAAAGGAGGAAAGGAAGGAAGAAGGGAGGGAGGGAGGGAAGGAAGGAAGGAAGGAAGGAAGGAAGGAAAGGAAGACATGCTAGCATAGAAAGCAAGCATAGGAAGCTGGAGAGAAGGCTCAACAGATAAACATATGTGCTGCTCTGTGGTGAGGCCTGGAGGCCGGACTCCTGAAAACACAAATGTCTGTAACTCCGGTTCCAAGCGGTCTGATGTCTTCTTCTGATCTCTGTGAGCACCTGCACACACATGTGCACATACAGTCATAGGGACACACACACACACATGCACGCGCGTGCGCGCACACACACACACACAAACACAAGCACACATGCACACAGGCAAAAGAATAAGCAAGCACCTTAGAAATTTAGATAAGCAGGTGGGAATAAAACACCTTGTGTCTCTTTTTTTCTTTGAATGAGTAGATGAAGAGTTTTCAAAAAGTGAACGAAAGGGGAAAGAGAATAGGGCAAAAAAGAAAGAAAGAAAGAGAGAGAGAGATAAAGAAACAAGCAAACAAAAAGAAATCCTTCAGGGTTTTGTCTTCGAATCCACAAACCCACCCCTACCCAAGAATTTAAACTCTAGGTAGGCAGGCTCCTTAGATTGATTAGATTGATGTGAAGTTAAGGTAAGGGGCCAAAGTTTTAGGACAGGTAGCTTATAATTTTTGTGTGTGTGTGGAGGGGGGGGGTGTTTCAAGACAGGGTTTCTCTGTATTGCTCTGGTAGCTCAGAATTCATGGGGCAATATGAATAGCTAGTGGAAGTGGTCTTAGAAAAGTAGACCAGATAATGCAACAGACAAACTATATGGTTGTGCCCACATACGTTTGTCTGTTACCATCTCATTTTTCCTCAAAAAAAAAAAACTCAATACATGACCATTTTACACGTGGGTAAACTGCAGGTCAGAGAAGTCAACTGACCTGTCTAAGATCATCCGGGAAGTATCACAGCTAGACATAGCCTAGGTGATCCAACCGTAAGGTCCCTCTAGAAGAAGAAAGCTGAAATCCTTTATAAGTGACGCTGGTGTGATTTGTGCAACTAAGAAGCTCTGGAGTTAGCCGGGTGTTGGTGGTGCATGCCTTTAGTCCCAGCACTCAGGAGGCAGAAGCAGGTGGATCTCTGTGAGTTCATAGGCCAGCCTGATCTACAGAGAGAGTTCCAGGACAGACTCCAAAGCAGTACAAACAAACAAAAATCTCTGGAGTCTAGACTGCCCTTTCATATTTCCAGAAAGGTCTCTTTTAAATCTTTTACTAAAGGCTAGACTGAAGGGGAATAAAGAGAGTGGTGGTTGCAACACTGACTTAAGCAAAAGAGGCAAGAAAAGTACCATGCTGAAGGTACTGCTAGGGGTGTGGCCCATTGGTAGAGGTTACCTAGCATGCTTAAGTCCCTGAATTCAGCCTTCAGCTAGCACCCCCAAGTGTATACTGTTCTAAAATGTTTACCTTTCTCACAAAAGGTAAAAGAGGAGGTGGCCTTTCTACTCAAAGAAAGGCAAAATTGAAGAATTGAAAGCATTAACATGGAGTTATTATCCAATTATCACACGAATTAGTACTTATTCTTGCATAATAATATCTAATGCTTACCACGTGGGTAGTGTTTTTCATCTCATATGCTACATATAGTTCTGTCTGAGACGCGCAAGCTCATTTAATCTTTACTCCTTAAGAGCTTATTAAGTGATGCAGCTGACATCATGCAGAAAGCTGGGCTTCCCAGGATCACTTAACTGTAGCCTACACCTCCTTAGGTGCCTGCCAAATTCCTTCTGAGAATAAGACCTCCATGTGACCTTGGTTAGAAGGATCGTTCATACTGTGTTCTCATAACACCCTTCCCTCCTCCGTCAAAACTCTCCACATTTTATTCAGCCATGTAGTCACATCCTAAATGGCCTGTCTCTGTAGGCTCTGTAGGCTCTATAGGCTCAAAGGGATCAAAGTTATGGGAAGAGATTATATGACCATCTCATTCACCATCATATTCCAAGCACCTAGCTCAATGCATGGAACATAGTTCTCAATGTGTAATTTATTAATCTAATTAACAGACTGATCTAAGAAACACCACTAGTATTGTCTACTGTGTGCCTGGTACTGATTTAAAGAACAAATATTAAACAACTCTAGGAGGTATTATAATTCTGCAGTTAAAAGAGAGAAAGGAAGGAAGGAAGGAAGAAAGAAAAGAAGGAAGAAAAGAAGGAAGAAAGAAAGCTGAGCATGTAGTGGTTGAGTAATTTGATCATGGTCACAGTAGCAATAGGTAGCAAAAGTCAGGATTAAAATCCAGGCAGTCTGGCTCCAGAGTCCATGTCTACAACTCATGAATGAATGAATGGGAAGAGAGAAAGCAAGAAGTAGGAAGACACTCCAACAAACATGGATCTTCCTGATGGCTCTTGATGGCTTCCTTTGAGGGTCAGGTTGGTCATTTTTCACTGGCCTTCTCTACAGGAAAGCTGGTGAGCATTAGAGTTTTGACTTGGCTGGCGAAGCACCACACACCTCTCTCTTACTTGCATTACTTTTTTGTTTCGAGAGATGAATGGCTTAAGGTGGAAATGGTTGTCTAAATCTTTAGAAAAGAACTGAAGACTGGGACTGGAGAGATGGCTCAGCGGATAAGGGCACTGGCTGCTCTTCCAGAGGTCCTGAGTTCAATTCCCAGCAACCACACGTGGCTCACCACCCCATCTATCATGGGATCTGCCTCATATACATAAAATACATAAATAAATCTGTAGAAACAGTGATCCACACAGCATGCATGGCTAGATGTCAGCAGAGCACCAGTAGAGGGCATGGGTAGAAAGCATTATTTTATTTACAATCTGCAACATCATCTTGCTGAAGTCTCTAACGCCCTAAGTAAATTGGGGAAAGTATTCAGACCAGATTGTGTATGTTTAAAGCATGCAAAACTGCTGTTATGACATCCGTGCAGACTGTTTGACTTATTCTCCAAAAGCTCGTCTGTGAAAATAAGAACTGTAGAGTCTGGGGTATAGCTCTGGTAGAACGCTTGCCTAGCAATCATAAATGAGACTTAAGTTCAGTTCCAACCTCAATTACAAAACAAACAAGTTTGTTTAAAAAAAAAAACCTTTTGCCAATTTATGGACTATTGAGAGGAATGAAAAGCAAGCACAGTTTGAAAGTAGATGGGGCTAATGTGTTCCCCAGAGGCCATGTTGATGCCCTTGGCCTGTGTAGATGCTGAGGTCTATGATGGTGTCTGTGGTGCTCCGGCAGAGGACCATGGTGTGTGTTGCTGGATACTGAAGTTTGTGGCACTCACTGACACTGGAGACCACGTGAATGTTCATGATCCATGCTCCCACTAACTATAAAGGGGAAGGAAGCTACTTTTGCAGTAGCATCAATGATTGTAGAATCACAGTTGAGAAGAAGAGGGACATAGAAGGCTCCTGTCATAACCATACTCCCACCCCCCCCCCAAAAAAGGAATAGCCTAGACAGGAAAATATCAAAGAGAACTCTAAGAAACTGTGATAAGGGCTAGGCAGTGGTGTCAGAGGCAGAAGCAGACATATCTCTCATGAGTAAAAGGCCGGTCTGGTCTATAGCGTGAGTTCCAGGACAGTCAAGGCTGTTATACAGAGAAACCCTGTCTTGAAAAACCAAGCAAAGAAAAGGAAAAAAAAAAATGTGATAAATATGCTGAGGCTTCTGGCAGGAGTCAAGTGGGGAAGGGCTCAGTTTTCTTTAAGGGGCCGGCTATTGGGAGTTTGACCATGATCCAGTGAGTATATGAGCAACGCAAATTGGACTTGTTAGTTCTTTTCTTATTTGGGGGGGGGGTGAGTGAGGGGTCACAGGGGTGGGGGCAGATCTGGGCGTACTGGGAAGCAAACGTTAGGAGTGTGTGATGGTTTGAAATGCCCCCCAAAGGGCACTATTAGGAGGCGTGGCCTTGTTGGAGGAAGTGCATCACTGGGCTTTGGGGCCTTTTTCAATTGATTTCCCACTGGGTATGGAAATCAATTGACTTCTGACTTGCTGTTGCCTATAAGATGTAGGACTCCCAGCTCCAGCACCGTGTCTGCCTGCACGCCACCATGCTCCCCGCCATGATGACAGTGGATGGAACCTCTGAAATTGTAAGCGAGCTGCCTCAATTAAATGTTTTCCTTTATAAGACCGGCCATGGTCATGGTGTCTCTTCACAGCAATAAAAACCCTAACTAAAACAAGGTACATGACGTGAAGTTCTCAAATAATCAATAAAAATACCATGTTCTTAAAAAGAAAGTATAAGATGGGGTTAAACGTACACAATCCTCAAATCTTTTCACTGGTGTTTCAAGAATTGGAGGTGTTCTTTTTGTTTCGTTTTGTGACAGGATGAGCCCAGGCTGAACTCGAACTCACTACATAGCTGAGGTTGGCCCTCTGATCACCCTTCCTCTACCTCCCAAGGGCTGGGATTATAGGCCCACCACTTCCGGTTTATGTGCTACTAAAGGTCAAATCCAGAGCTGTACACACTAGTACTCTCTCAACTAAGCTATATCCCCAGAATTATCTCACAGGATTATGCTCTCAATAACAGAGCAAGAGTTAGCACTCTTCACGGGCTGCAGAGATGCTCAGACGGCTGCTGCCAAGACTGACAGCCTGAGTTCCCTTCCCAGGGCCCACATGGTAGAAGGAGAGAATCAACTCCGTGTCTGTCCCCTGATCTCCACATGTGTGCCCAGGCATGTAGGCCATCCCCCAGCATCTATACACAATGCCAGTAAATACTGTGGAATAAGCTTCTTGTACACTGTGAAGGTGTGTCTTTGCGAAGGTGCCTTTTGACTGGTTTAATACAGCTGAATGACCAGTAGCTGCACAGGCGGGACTTCCAGGCAGAGACGGAAGAGGAGGAGATCAGCCTCAGGTGGAGGAAGCACCAAAGAGCAAGGAGAGAAAGCAAGAGGGGTAAGATGGAAGAGAGGTAAAAAAGCCATGAGGCAAAACGCAGATTAATATAAATGGTTAAGTTGTAAGAGCTTGTGGGTCAAGCCTAAGCTATAGGTCAAGACTTCATAATTAGAAATACATCTTTGTGGTTTTGGTTTTTGTTTTGTGTGAGCTGGCAGCTCAAAAAAAAAAATCCACCTACAAATAAATGTTAATTTTTTCCAAAGTTACCATTTTTACTTTTTCCATATTTTTTCCCTCTCACTGGAGGCTCTGAGACCTACTTATGGTGTGTAAGTAAGACACCACAATTGACCCTGGTCCTAGAGATGATTGGTATTTGCTGAACAAGTCAATAACATAGATGTGGGGGTACATGTCAACTCCTGTGCCCTAGAATACTTTAAAATGCCAATCAGAACTGGGGTATAACTCAAAGGTACAGCACTCACCTAACATGGTAAAGTCTAGATTTAATCCTCAGCACCAAAGACAAAGAAAAGTCTCCAGAGAGGCCAAATAGACATTACAGGTCCTACTCCCCCAACCCAACTTAAATAAATTTATTTATTTTTATTTTATATGCTTTGGTTTTTTTTTTTTCCCATGGGTGTAAAATCCTCTGGAACTGTAGCCACAGACAGTTGTGAGCTGCCACATGGGTGCTAGGTACTGAACCCAGGTCCTCTGAAAGAGCAGCCAGTGTTCTTAACCACTGAGCCATCTGCCCAGTACCCACCAAAAAAATTTTTTAATGGTAATCAAACTGAGAAAAAAAATCAGAAAATATTTAACTTCTGAACCAACTGATGTTTATTTGTCATTGCCTCTGGATCTAGTAGGGAAAAAAGGAATCCAATTTTGCTACCACATTGAACCTCCAGGGAAAACAATTTCTCCCAACAGATGACCTCTTCAGAGCCAAACACTATGATGAACCCCGTGGACCCTTTTGGAATTAGTGTTTGCATGTATGGCTTTTTTACAAATGTAAATAGATCAGCTGGGCATTAGTGGCACACGCCTTTAGTCCCAGCACTTGGGAGGCAGAGTCAGGCGGATCTCTGTGAGTTTGAGGCCTGCCTGGTCTACAGAGCGAGTTCCAGGACAGGTTCTAAAACAATACAGAGAAACCCTGTCTCAAAAAAACCAAAACAAACAAACCAAATGTAAATAGATCATGCACCCTCTTCTGATCCCAATCCTCCTCCATTCATCTTCAGGCCAGTCTACATTAATCTGCATCGTCCTCTTAAATAGTTGCATAGGACTCTATTATATGAAAATGCCATAATTTCTTTAGCCATCTACTATCATTCAACACTTAGATCTTATTTTTGTCATCATAAACAATACTGAAAATTAAACCTAGGCCAACAGACCATACAAATTGGGGTTGGTGAGGTACAGGCCATGACAGTCAGAAGAACAAGTACAGGCCACAACCACAGAAGAATACATAGGCTGTCTGCACAAAATCCTCCCATACCCTCAGTTCAAATCCCGAAGACCCAACCCACAGCCACTGCTGTGTCCTGAGCCCCACCTCGGGTTGATATTTAGTGTTCAGGTGTAGGCCATGCAAGCTAGAAAAACGGATGGGGAACTCAGGCAGAGGGTCACTACTAGGCTAGATGTCACACTGACCACCAGGTGACCCCACCCACGGACCTTCTCCACCTTCTCGGTGCCCCCATCACTATCCCCAATCACGACTCCCCTTCTCCTCACCATGTCCCCCCTCAGTTCTCACAGAGATCCCCTGCTGGGCCAGAGGTCATGCCAGCTGCCAGAACTCCAGGCTGCGAAGACTAGAAGACCAAACAGGAAACAGAAGCCAAGGAAAAAATATACTCATTCAACAAATACAAACGCAGAGATCAGCATCTTGACCTATAGCCACCCCAAACCCAGATGCCTAGATGCCAGTGTAAAAACACAATCAATAAAAGCCAGGACAACATGTCAGCACCAGAGCCCAGCTATCCAGCTACAGCAAGCCTTGACTACTCCAACACAGCTGAAGCACAAGAAAATGTCTTTAAAACCAAATTTATGAAGATGATAGAGGTCCTTAAAGGGGAAATGAATAAATCCCTTAAAGAAATCAAGGAAAAGACAAACAAAAATTGGAGGGAATCAGTCAATTCCCCAAAGAGAGCCAAGAAAAAGAAAAAGAAGCAGAAGGAGAAAACAGTTGGAGGAAATGAATAAAACTGTTCAAGACCTAAAAATGGAAATACAAGCAATAAAGAAAACACAAACTGAGGGAACACTGGAAATGGGAAATGCGGGGAACTGACCAGGAATGACAGACACAGGCATCACCAACAGAAAACGAGAGATGGGAGAGAGATCTCAGGTGTTGAAGATACAGTAAGAGAAATAGGCACATCAGTCAAAGAAAATGTTTAATGCTGACATAAAACATCCAGGAAATCTGGGACATTAAGAAAAGACCAAACCTAAAATGAAAAAAAAAAAAAACAAAAAACAAAACACATGATCATCTCATTAGAAGCTGATAAGCCTATGACAAATTCCAACACTCTTTCATGATAACAGTTTTGGAGAGATCAGGGATACAAGTCATATACCTAAACATAATAAAGGTAATGCACAGCAAGCCTATAGCCAACAGCAAATGAAGCGGAGAGAAACTCAAAGCAATTCTACTAAAATCAGGAACAAGACAAGGCTGTCCACTCTCTCCATATCTATTCTATGTATTAGTTAAAGTTCTAGCTAGAGCAACAAGCCAACTTAAGGAGATCAAGGAAAATAAATTAGAAAGAGAAGAAGTCAACTATCATTATTTGCAGATGATATAGTATACACAAGAGACCCCAAAAACTCCTACAGCTGATAAACACCTTCAGTAATGTGGCTGGATACAAAATTAACTAAAAAAAAAAAATCAGTAGCCCTCCTATATACAAATGACAAATAGGCTGAGAAAGAAACCAGGGAAACACCATCCTTCACAAAGAGCCACAAATATTGTAAAATATCTTGGAAAGAAATTGAAGAAGATATCAGAAGATGGAAAAATCCCTCATGCTCATGGATCTGTAGGATTAACATAGCAAAAATGGCCATTTTACCAAATTCAATCCCCATCAAAATTCCAATACAATTATTTACAGATCTTGAAAAAAACGATACTCAACTTCACATGGAAAAACAAAAAACAAAACAAAACAAACAAACAAACAAAAAAAAAAACAGGATAGTTAAAACAATCCTGAACAATAAAAGAACTTCTGGAGATATTACCATCCTTGATTTCAAGCTGTACTACAGAACTATTGTAATAAAAACCACATGGCATTGGCATAAAAACAGACAGGTTGATCAATGGGATCTAATCAAAGACCCGTACATAAATCTACACACCTATGGGCACCTGATTTTTGGGGCCTCATGAAACTGAAAAGCTTCTGTAAGGCAAAGATCACCATTAATAGGACAAAATAGCAGCCTACAGAATGGGAAAATTTTCACCAATTCCACATCTGACAGAGGGTTAACATTATATATATATATATATATATATATATATATAATCCAATAGTATATATTATTACCCAATAATATATATATATATATATATATATATATTAAAAATTCAAGAAACAAGCCAGGCGTTAGTGGCACATGCCTTTAATCCCAGCACTCAGGAGGCAGAGGAAGGCAGATCTCTGTGAGTTAGAGGCCAGCCTGGTCTACAAGAGCTAGTTCCAGGACAGCCTCCAAAGCCACAGAGAAACCCTGTCTCAATAAATAAATAAATAAATAAAATAAAATAAAAACTCAAGAAACTAGACAAAAACAAGCCAAATAATCCAATTTAAAAATGGGGTACGGGCTGGGTGCTGGGTGGTGGTGGCATGTGCCTATACCAGTACTCAGGAAGCAGAGGCAGAAAGAACACATGGGAGGGGCCCACCAATGACTGGTCCAGCTTGAGACCCATGCCACAGGAGAGAGCCCATTCATGATGCTGCCTGCATAGCCAAGACCCAGAGTCTGGATAGCCCAGAGACCTGTGATAGAACCAAACATGACTGGCAAAAAAAGTCAATGAAATGATTCCTAATGATATCTGCTGTACTGGTAGACTGGTGCCTTTCCCAGTTGTCATCAGAGAGGCTTCATCCAGAAACTAGCCAGAGTAGATGCAGAGACCCAAAGCTAAACACTGAGTGGAGTTCAGGGAATCCCAGGGGAGAGGGGGGAGGAAGGATTGTAGGAGCCAGAGGACAGACATCCCAAGAACATGACCCACAGAATTAACTAACCAGGGCTCATAGGGGCTCACAGAGACTGAAGAGACAATCAGGGAGCCTGCATGGGTCAGAGTTAGGGCCTCTACATATATATTATGGTTGTGAAGCTTGGTGTTCCTGTTGGACTCCTAACAGTGGGAGTGGAGTATTTGTAGAATATTAGTGGAAGATGTGCTACATTTATTTATGCTGTGGGATATTTGCTTAATGATCCAAAGATGTTTGGATTCTTTTATGTTACAATTGCTTAACTCTGTGAAGCTGTTACTTTGCCTGTCTAAAACATCTGATTGATTGGTCAAATAAAGAGCCGAACAGCCAATAGCTAGGGAGGAGAAAGGATAGGTAGGGCTGGCATACAGGGAGAATAAATAGGAGGAGAAATCTGGGAAGGGATGATTGAGGATGGAGAAAAGGAGGAGAGTAGGACTCTGAGGGCCTACCACCCAACTGCACAGCAAGCCACAGAGTAAGGAATAAAGAAAGGTATATAAAATAGAGGGAGATAAAGCCCAGAGGCAAAAAGTAGACAGGATAATTTAAGTTAAGGAAAGCTGGCTAGAGCTGGGTGTTAGTGGCACACGCCTTTAATCCCAGCACTCGGGAGGCAGAGGCAGGTGGATCTCTGTGAGTTGGAGGCCAGCCTGCTCTACAGAGTTAGTTCCAGGACAGACTCCAAAACCACAGAGAAACCCTGTCTCAAAAAACCAAAATAAATAAATAAACAAATAAGTAAATAAAATTTAAAAAATAGAGAGAGTGAGCTGAGCTGGAGGACTCGCTGCTCTAGGCTTCCTTGAGCCCCTGTCACTGTGATTTCCCTCCACGATGGACCTGTACCCTGGATGTGAGCCAACACAAACTTCCCTAAATTGCTTTAGTCGAGTGCTTTTTTTCTTTAATCACAGGAACTGAAAAGTAACTAAGGCACACCTTAATCCCGAGTCAACCTTGGGCCCTTCCATCTCCACAAGCAGAAGATTTTGAGGAGGATGAGCCTGGGGTAGCTGGGAGCAATGAAGTAAAATATGTCTCGAGGCCCTCCCTTCTGGTCAGAAGTTGCTGTCTATCATGGCCCGGCATCCTACTCTACGCCCGGCAACATGAAAGACCCCTCCCCAGACAGACTTCCTGTTCTTTACCTGCTCTTATTTGGAGGATGTCTCTAGGCCCAGATGCCTGACTTATCTCAAGCATGACCCTTGACATACATAGTTCCCTGCAAACACATTTCCCCTGTGGATCACATGGTAATTAAGTAACATGCTCTAGCTACTTTCATAGTGCCATGCCACCACTAACTGAGCTTTATGATAGGACCATGCCACTTAATGCAAATTAAGGTTTGTCCCCAGGCTTCCCAAGCCCATATATTTACTATACTCTGGGATAAAGTTGAGTTGCCTCACTCACTGAAGTCATCACCCTGAGGGCTATCTCCATTGTGTCCACAGCCTTCTGAACCCTGTTCCCCTGCTCTGTTCCCTCTACCCTCAGGGACTGGTGGTGGCCAGCCATCCTGAGAAAGAAGAGAAACACCAAAATGCAGCGGTATGTGCACATAGTTCCAGCTTCTCAGGAGGCTGAGGCAGAAGGATCACATGAGCCTATAGATTCAAGGTCATCCCGAGCAACAGCAAAATCAAATGGAAACGGGCATGAGCTACGCGTTGCAATCAGATACTCTTTCTAAAACTCAGAATGAATGACTCAAGGGGGAAGAAGAGATAGTCACATTTTGCTTGTAGCAATGTAAGAGTTACAACAGTGTGATCAGAGCCACTGAACAATAGTAATGAATGCCACTGATGCTGGGGACAATCCGCTTTGCAGATCTACTAGCTGCCAACCTTTTGGTTCCTGCGTGTTTTTAATGTTGGTTATGTTAGGTCTCCATTTCCCACCCAGTGGTTTTTTTTTTTTTTTTTTTTTTTTTTTTGGAGTGGGACAGTATCGTTCTAATAAATTTATTTTCTTCTTGTGTTTGTTAAGGTTCTTGTTGTCCTTGGTATCAGTTAGTACAGTGAACATGAAGGGGAGAGGGTAACTGTGATGAGACCTAGCCTCTTTCAGAAACAACCAAAACTAAGGATGGGCAAAGAAACCTTACAAGCCCCACTAGTTTGTAAGGTAATTAAAAATATACTTTTCTTCTTCTTCTTTTTTTTTTTTAAAGGAATTTGTCCTAGCACTTTGGAGGAAGAGGCAAATGGACTTCTAAGTTCCAAGCCAGCATGGTTTACAGAGTGAATTCTAGGACAGCCAGGGCTATTCATAAAAACCCTGTTTCAAAATAAATAAATATTTAAAAAAAGCTTGAACAGAATTATTCCACATTAGTGAACAATGCTGCTTCCAGAAGATATAGATAAAGAACAATATCATTGACAGGCACAGATTACCTCTGTATGGTTTATTGGTCAGGGAGGCCCCAATATAGGTTATTACTATTGCTCATGGTTGCCCATCATAACTAGATGGTAACCCACTATTTTCTGAAGACAACACACAGTGGTTTCAGGACATGTAAAAATCAGCCGGAAATGACCAGAAAACCTATGCCTTCATGGCTTTGGAAGACACTAGGCAGGATGGAAGGGTAATAAATACATCTGTGGTCTTACCAAGCACCAGCACCTATACGCTACAATGTTGTTGACCTGATGGGAGGATGTGCAACACTGTTTATAGGAGTAACCAAACTGAAGATCTGATTGGATCTGAGGTCTGCTCCACAGGCAGGGATTCCTGCCTAGTCTTGGAAACATGGTTAAAACTAGTGGCCAGGGAAGCCACAAGCCCCAGGTCAGAGCCTTTTGGTGTTGTTTTTCTAAGCCTTCTTAATATTTATGTTCATATCTGTAGATCTGTGCTACTCCAACAAGAGAAGCTTCTTATTGTAGCTGTACTAGAAAATAAATGACTGCAGTTGCTCGGCCAATGATGGGACGTCTATATCAAACTAACCCAGAGGCTGTGGGACCACTGGGATGGGGGATGGGGGTAGAAAGAATGTAAGAGCCAGAGGAGGAGGAGGACTGTGAAATGCTGTCCTCTGGACATGGCATGCCTACTGTATATACGGACTCAGAGCAGCTGCGATCGCTTACCAAGACTTGGGCAACGTCATGCCAGTTAAAAATTCCAGCACGATGCTAGGTGTGTTAGTTTGCACCCCTTTAATCCCATACTTGGGGAGCAGATGCAGGTGGATCTCTGTGAGTTCGAGGCCAGCCTGGTCTACTGAGTGGGTTCTAGGACAGCCTCCAAAGCTACAGAGAAACCCTGTTTCAGAAAACAAAACAAAAAATCAAAACCAACCAAACACAGAAATCCCAGCATAGAGGAGATGTCCCTAAGCCTCACTCTTGGTTGAGGAGCTACTGGCAGTTTAATGGCTGCTGGGAGAGAATCAGTTTTTCTTTAGAAGTGTGGCTGTTGGTTGGTTCCCCAGTATCCAGTAGATGCCCCCATCCCATGCATATATTGGATTCAGTGGGTTAAAAATAATAGATATGTAAGCGGAGGTTTCTTTGTCCCACCCTGTTTCATAGACATTTCCAAATAATCACTCAGAGGCTTATATTAATTGTTAATGCTCGACCAACATCCCAGGCTTATTACTAGGTAACCCTTATATTGAAATTAACCCTTATTCCTATCTGTGTTTTGTCATGTGGCTCAAGGCATGTCACCTCATTTTCCACACGTTCTGCCCGGCATCTCCATTGACCCCGCCCTTCTTCTCCCCATCATTCTCAGTTTGGCTTTTCCCCCTAGCCTTGTCCTGCCTGGTTATTGGTCAGTCAGCTTCTTTATTAAACCAATCAGAGCGTAACTTACACTGTGTATAAGAGGAAACAAAAGAGGGGGAAAGCTGTGGACATAGCTGGCTATCTTGTTATGGAGCTTCTTTCTGGGGATATTAGCGAGCTCCTCGCACACACACTTGTTGGTGTGGAAGTCATTACTTCTCCATAGTAACCCTAGCCACCTTCTTCACAGTCTTGGCGTGAACGCCATCCACGTTAACAAGTCCCGGTAAAAGAGTGGTAAAGATACTTTAAAACCTCATCTTCTGTCATGTTGTAGGTCTAAGGATTAAACCTAGACCTTCAAGCCTGTACACTGGCTAGTGGACAGTGAAGGGGTTACATAAATCAGACCAGAGTAGCAAAGTTTATTTAGTACTTTTTTTTTGGTTTTTCGAGACAGGGTTTCTCTCTGGTTTTGGAGGCTGTCCTGGAACTAGCGCTTGTAGACAAGGCTGGTCTCGAACTCACAGAGATCCGCCTGCCTCTGCCTCTTGAGTGCTGGGGATAAAGGTGTGTGCTACCAGTTTATTTAGTACTTTACAAGGAAACAGTGTTATCACACAAGGTGATAGCAAAATTGCCTGCAGTCACACAATGATTGTAGCAGTGTTTTGGGTGGAGCTGTCCTCCTTGTGATTGGAATTTCCATCGAGCAATTTCCACCATGCAAATATGCCTAGTCCTGATTAGTGGGTGTTTGACTCTGGGCAGGAACTGGGTTTTTAGGGTTCCACTCTGTTGTACCTGATGGAAGCTAAGTTTGATTGGCTGCACTCGGTCATGTGATCCCATGCGAGTCACTAGAACCATTTCTTTTAAATGGCTTTAGTAGAGGTTTTTCTCCGACCTTGCATTGTGGCAATTCTCTGATGATTCTCCCAACAATGGCTTTTCCCTATATGAAGAATACTTTCTACCTCAGCATCTTTGGACACAATTCTTTTTCTTTTAGAAAGACTATTACTTAATTTTTGGTTATTTTGTTTCTTTCAAGACAGGGTTTCTCTGTGTTATAGCTCTGGTTATCTGGAACTTGTTCTGTAGATCAGGTTGGCCTGGAAAGCAGATATCAGTTGTGGAATTAGTCCTTTATACTGTGTGAATATATGTCACTGTGACTGGTTTAATACAGGAGCTGACTGGCCAATAGCTGGTCAGGTAGAGGTTAGGCTGTCAGACAGAAGGAGAGTGAGAAGAAGAGGAGGAATCTCGGGAGTTTTGAGAAGATGCAGAGGGAGCAGGAGATGAACTTGCTGTATTGAGAAAAGGTACTGAGCCGTATGGCAGAGTATAGACAAGAAATATGGGTTAATATTAGTTATAAGAGCTGGTTAGTGAAGGACTGAGCTATCAGCTGAGCATTTGTAATTAATAATAAGTCTCTGTGTGGTTATTTGGGAACTGGCTGGCAGGACATAAAAGTCTGCCTACATCTGTCTGCCTCTGCTTCCCAAGTGCTTGGATTACAGGTGTGTGCCAAAACTACCAGGCTAAGAGATTTATTTTTTTTTTTTATTTTTAAATTATGTGTATGTGTTTGAGAGTGGATATCCCTGGAGCTGGAGCTATAAATGGTGTGAAACTTGCAGTGCTGGGAACCAAACTTGGTTCCTTAGGAGGAGCAGCAAGAACTCGTAAATGCCGAGTCATCTCTCCAGTCCCAAGAAATTCTTATATTGTAATTAAGTAGCGCATTATTAAAGGTAGACCATGACATTATATTAAAGATATGTTGAATATATAAAGCCTAGGGCACTCCCCCAAACAAAAGAAGGTATAAACCTTCTAAGCCAGGCCTGGAGGTGAAATGTGTAATAAAATATGTTCAATAGAAAACAAAGCTAGAAAACAGGATCGAGAGGGAGAGAGAGAGAGAAAGCAGGAGAAGGGGAGAGAAAGAAAAAGAGGACAGAAGGAGAGTTGGAAAGAGGCAAACAGCTTACTAATGTGGTAGACTGAAATGCAATGATGACTACCCTAAATGTAAATGGTCTAAACGGTCCAATTTTAAAGACAGTGATCATCACATTGGAGTAAAGTCCTCACTGCTGTCCCTTCAGCAAGGGCTTCAGAATAAAGCCACATGGCTTTACTATTTCTCTTTTATTTTGGGGGTAGCTCATGAGGCATCTTAAATCAGTAAAAATCAAGGTCTTTTATTAGTTCTGTGATGTTCCCTCCAGACATAATATCCAAATGTTGCCTCAATTCTATTCTGTTTCTGCTCCTGTAGTTATAAAGATTATACTAGGTCATCTCATTGAAATATATGCACCTCTTATTTTGTTTTTACTTCATTTTGTTTCTGTGGGTCTCACTATGGATCTTCTACTGTTCTAGTTCAGTAATTTCTTTCCAGCAATGCCTAATCTGTAAAACTCATACTGCATTCTTATTTTTGGTGAGTATATCAGCTATAAAATTTCCAGTCATGGTTGGAGAAACTTAGCTCAAAAGTTAAGAATGGTTGCTGCTCTCACAGAGGGCCAGGATTCAGTTCTCAGCACTCACATGGAGGTCTGAAACTGTCTGTAACTCCAGTTTTAGGGGCTCAGCTGCTGTCTGTTTGCCTCTGTGGGCTCCCACACATATAAGGTTCACACAAACTGATGCAGTGCAGTCACACAGACAAACATAAATAAGTAAATCTCAAAAACATTCTAGCTGGATGGTTTTCAACTGTGATGTTTTATTTTAGCCAGGCATTGGTGGTGCACGCCTTTAATCCCAGCACTCGGGAGGCAGCTCAGGATGATCCTTGAATGTCTTGGAACTCACTGTGTAGACCAGGTTGGCCTCCAACTCACAGAGATCTGCCTGCCTCTGCCTCCTGAGTGCTGAGATTAATGGCATGTGTCACCACCGACCTGCTGCTAAGGCACTTTCTAACAGTTAGATGGGGTTGGGACTGTTTAGTTGACCTCCTGGAATTCTGGAATTGAATCTGCCCCCCCCCCCCCCCCCCCCGTTTTCAAAAGGGGCAAATTTCAATTTCTCAGGGGAGACAGAAACTCTCCAGCTCCAGCACTGTGTTGAATCAGTGTTTGCTCCTTTAGGCTCAGGTGTCTTTGAGGCCACTCCATTTTCCAGCCATTCCTCCTAGATTAGCAACCGACCCCCCACAAGCAAAGCAGTGATCGGTCAGCACATACAGTAAGAAGGGCACCCTCTGTCAGGACTCTTTACCTCTGGCCTCTGGCCAAAGACAGGCTGTTTCTTAGATTTATTTTATTATTATCATTTCGATCAAATGCCCCTTGGGGAGAAATGGATTCAAGCCACCTCTTTAAACTCCAACGCCTCAGCTCAAAGCCTACTATATTTTTGTCTTTTATGATTTTTTTAGTAAATGCTTTCAGTATTCATCCAACTTCCTTTCAGTTTTTTGTAGTGAAAAGATAAAAGAAAATCTTTATTGAGCCTCCAAGAAAGAAAAAGTGGAGGGAGACAGATGTGTATGGTTTTGATACGGACTCTTTCCTTCCATTATTTGATAAATAACTCTTCAGCAAATACTCACTCATCCGGCTTTCACAAGAAGACTCTGTTCACCAGAAATTCTGATGTTGAGCGTGCTTTGATTATTGAATTATCGCTAAGTGTGAGAAAAGGAGAGGTTTGGCATGTACTTGCATATCTGGGCTTATTTTTCTGCGTCTGCCGTCAGAAAAACCTCCCTCAGAGACATGCAGCCTCTTCACACACACACACACACACACACACACACACACACACACGGGCTAAGCCCAGCTCTGTGGTCAGTACTATCAGAGCATGGGCCTGGACCACTCTGACAACCTTCCTCAACAGGCTGAAGCACAACAGTGGGCCAGGTGTGGTGGTGGTAAGCAAGCAGATCTCTGTGTGTTCCAGACCAGTCTGGTCTGGTCTACGTAGAGTGAGTGAGTTCCAGGACAACCAGAGCTACATAATACAGAAATCATTTCTCAAAGTACAGAGCAAAATAACAAAAAATGAAATCAAACCACACCAACCAACAAAAGAACAAGCAAACAGCAAACACACACGCACATGCGTGCACACACAGGCACATGCATGCACACACACACGCATGCACGCACGCACGCACGCACGCACACACGCACACCACACCAGTGAAAAGCATAAAAGATTTTTTCAGTGTGGCCACATTGGGAAGAACAAAGAGGTCCAGTCCGTCTTGCAGGTCCTAATGTGAGATTTAGATTTAAAGAGAATACAAATGATAGAAATACCTAAGCAGTACAAGTCAAGGTGTGGTCCTGCCCTTCACCATTATTCTGCCTGCAGAGCCTCTTGTAAATTGATCTTACAAGTTGTTGGCATGGTGTGAAATCTGTAACTGACACTGGGCCTTTTCTTTCTCTCAGTATCAATCAGGCTCCTGGGAAAATTCCAGCTTCTTAGGGTTCACACTTTCAAAGGTCTGGTAATTAAAGGGAGGCACAGAGGTGTCTCTTCGGAATATCTTCATTCCTGGAGTTGTGATTAGGGACACTGGCTGCTCTTCCAGAGGACCAGACATACCTGTAGGCAAAATACCCATTCGCATTGAAAAAAGAGTGTTCTCGTACCTTCCAGGATGGTTACCGCAGCTTGAAGCACAGCCACCCAAATGGACCCAGCTTGGCCCACTGATTCCTGGCCCTGAAGACCAATAGTTGCATGGGAGAGAATAAGTGACTTTTGCTGTAAGCCAATGCGCAGGGTTGGATAGCTTGTTACACAGCACATTTGTGGCTAACCACACACGTAGCCTCCTGAGAAGCTGGCTCAATAGGAAAAAATAAAAAAGGCTCAGCACATGAGTTCATGAGTTCCAGAAGCTTCTCTTTTCTAAGAGAATGTTCTGGCCATTGCATAACTCCCAGGTATTTTCTACTTCCCATTCTCTACATGTAGTAAAACAGTTAAAACAGTTCAGTAAACGAGCAGGAGTGTGAGGTTCCATGCTAAGTAGGAGCACCTGCCTAGTGCGTACGATGCTGTGCCCGATCTCTGACGCCACCAAAGAAAAATTACTATATACTCAGTCATGTGCACCTGCAGGGCAATGAAGACTAACACCTTGGGGCAACTGTGTCCATACTTTTACTTCTCCGTGCTTAACTTTGTGTTTGTTTTTTGAGGAGGGGTCTTACTTTGTAACCCAGGCTGCCTGGAACTCACTAGAACCAGGCTGGCCTCAGACTAGCAGTGGTCCTTCTGTGTTAGCCCCTGAGTGCTGGCATTCTAGACATGAGCCACCATGCCCTGATCCCCACTAAATCTTATTTTACATTTATACTGTGCAGCATTTGTGGGGAGGGGTGGGGAGGGACAAGGCTCTACCTCTTGTGTATGTTAAGGGAAAAAAACTGTTCAGAGTCAACTCAGCAGTGTTTCTGAAAGCCTGAGTTTATAGTAACTTTACTAAAACCTACTAGCAAGCCAAGTTTGGTGGCATGGGACCATAATCCTAGCATCAGAAGGCTGAGACAGAAGGAAGGCAAGTTTAAGGCCAGCCTGGGCTACAAAGTAAAGACTTAACTAAAAAAAAAAAAAAAAAATCTATCATTAGGATTTAACAAATTATACTATTTTGTCACATGTATCCTTTTTGTGTATGACTCTGGAGACCCAGCCCCAGCTTTGTGCATGACAGGTAAGCACTGAGCTACAGCCCCATGCACATTTTTTTTTTTTTGCATTATTATGTATCATTGATCACTGAAATGCAGTGACACTGCTGATTTATGGGATTTTTGTTTGGTTTTTATCACATTGGATCTAATCCAGGGCCTAGCATGTGTTAGGCAAACATAATGTTACTGCTGTTTTTTGTTTGTTTGTGTTGTTTGTTGTTTTTGTTTCTTTGAGACAAGGTCTCACACAGCTCAGGGCTGGCTTCAGATTCAATATGTAGCTGAAGAGGACTATACATTTCTTGATCTCTTGCCTCTTCTTCCCAAATACTGAGATTACAGTCATATACCACAACACCTGATGAGTCACACTATTCCTTTCTTTCTTTTTCAGTGCTGGGATTGAATGTGATAGGGAAGCTTCCAAAACTGAGCTACATTCTTTTGTTTGTTTGTTTGTTTCTCTGTGGCTTTGGAGCCTGTCCTGGAACAAGCTCTTGTAGACCAGGCTGGTCTAGAACTCACAGAGATCCGCCTGCCTCTGCCTTCCCAGTGCTGGGGTTAAAGGCTTGCACCACTACCGCCTGGCTTTTGTCAGGCATAGTGGTGCATGGAGGCAGAGGCAGGGGAATCTCTATGAGTTTCAGGACAGTTTGCTGTACAGAGTGAGTTCCAGGACGGCTAGACCCTCTCTCAAAACAAACAAACAACAAAACAATAACACAGCAACAAAACACTGCCCCCCCCAAATGATTCTTCTCCATTCAGCCAATACCAATTGCTCATAGCTCCTTGGCTAGGGGTAGAGCTTCATGTTCACCTTCCCTTTCCATGCTGGGCTCTGGTCTGGCTTGAGCTTGCACAGGGCTTGTGCATGCTGTGAGTTCATGTGTGCAGCTGCCCTGTTATGTCAGAAAGATAGTGTTTCCTTGTAGCCATTCACAGTCTTTAGCTATAAGTCTTTCTGTTCCTTTTCCACGGTGATCTCGGAGCCTTGGGAAGAGGGTGCTGCCTATAGATGCTTCACTCAGGGCAGATCCTTATTCTCTGCATTCTGGACAGTGTGGGTCTCTGTGTTAATTATCACCTGCTGCAATTAGAAGCTTCATATATTATTTTATCTATATACAATCTTTTCTCCTCCCCCCCCCTTACTGTTTCTTTCTTCTGAGACGGGGTCTCACGTAGCTCTAGCTGGCATTGAACTTGCTACACACTGATGGATGACCTTGAGTTCCTGACCCTCCTTCCATCTCTCAAGTGCTCTCACCGATGTGCCCAGCCAGATGCCATTTTATAAATGTCTTTTTCTTTGTTTGATATCCTTCACCATGATGCCGAATAGTATTCATGGTAATAGTGAGGACACTTGGCATATCTTTAAAGAAGATTTTTTTATTTATTATGTATATATTGCGGTAAATAAGGATCAGGATAAACAAATAGGCCGGATAGATGTTTATTCAGGGAGAAATAACTTACAACCTAGACAGATGAACATCAGGAAATTCAACCCGATCCTCTCCTGTCCGAGTCACGCCAGAAAGAGAGCGCCTTTCCTGGCCCCCTCGGACCTCCTTCCACAGGTCACTTCCGCCCATGGCTCCACCCCCCAATGGGCGTGGTCAGTGCCACAGAAGGACTATCTCACTACATGTATACAGTGTTCTGCCTGCATATACGCCTGTACTCCAGAAGAGGGCACCAGACCTCATTATAGATGGTTGTGAGCCACCATGTGGTTGCTGGGAATCGAACTCAGGTCCTCTGGAAGAGCACCCAAGGCTCCTAACCTCTGAGCCATCTCTCTAGCCTCACAGGTGGTAGGTTTAAAGAAAATGTTTTTTAAAATTCCTTTAATATGTATAATATTTGCTGTGAGATTTTTAGTGGGCTAATGAAGTCCACTAAAGTCCTTTATTCCAATTTTGTAAAAAAAAAAAAATCATATTTTAAGAATTGACTTGTACTGAAAGCTTTTTCTGTATCTATTAGAAGTACGTATACTACTCCCTTTGATCTATTGATACAGTAAATTATACTACGTTAATCTCCATAAAGAGAAAGGAAGTTGAATAAGAGAAGGATTATGCATCTCTTGAATGACAGGTAAAAAGTAGCTGGCAAGAGCCTGGAAGATGGCTGGGTGGTTAAGAACACATGCTGTTTCTGTAGAGGATATGAGTTCAGTTCCCTGAAATCACAGGGCAGCTCACAATGGCCTGTAATGACAGCTCCAGAGGGATCCCACACCTTTAGCCTCAGGGGGTACCTATACTCCTTCCCTAAATACACATAATTTAAAAAAAAAATCTTGGGTTTTTTTTGTTTGTTTTTTTTCTTTTGCAAGGCAGGGTTTCATTATGCAGCACTAGCTGACCTGGAATTCACTTTGTAGACCACTCTGGCTTTGAACGCACAGAGATCTGCCTGCCTCTGTCTCCCAAGTGCTGGGATTAAAGGCATGCGCCACCAACACTGGTCACAGCAATATTCTGATGAGATAAACAAAAGACGAGTTCAATGGTCTTCTGTGCCATTGGGAACGAATCTAAACTTCATCCAAATCTGATTCTTTTCTGACTTCCTTTTGATAAGCCTCTGCATCGACTTGGTCGGATAACTTTCCATCCCTGGGATATTCTAAAGACATCCCTACAAGGCCTTTGCATGAGTCATTTCTTAAAAATGACATCAGTGTTTCTAACTCTTTAAATCTCAGATTAAGCTATCACTTTAGAAAATCTTTCCCTTTCAATATAATCCAGCCCAAGGGCTTTTAGCCTACACTTTATTCTTTTTCCTTCCTAATACTTTGACAATAAGTTAATAATTTTTTAGTTATTTTATTTGTTGCCTCTGTCTCTCTTTGCTTTCAAATTCTAAAATAAACCTGCATACCAATATCCCAACCTTTAACACTCAAATACTCACTAAATGATCGAGACTAAAAATAGCAAGTACCAATAAAATCCATAGTTAGGAGAGTTTGGGAAAAAACAAAGATTCACAAATAATGTGACATTAGTGTTAATTAATATTGAAGCAATCTGATTTTTCGTTCGGTACTAGGGATCAAATTCAGTGCCTCATAAATGCTAAGAGATCAACAACACTGAGCTACATTCCCAAGTATAGAACAATCCTCTTTGCATGTAGTAAGGATCATGTCTGAAACTACATCCCAAGAATATGACTTGAAATATTGATTCATTTAAAATATCCACATGAGTAATTTACAAAAGTACACACCGCCACTCACAAACATGCACACACATACGCAATAAATAAAAATTTAAAAATAAGCTTCCCAGGTTCAAGTGGGCAGTCATCATCTCTCCTCCCTTCCTACCTTCCTTTTTTCCTTTCTTCCTTTCTCCCTCCCTCCCTCCCTTCCTCAATCCTCCCTCTCTCCCTGCTTCCTCCCTCCCTCCCTCCTTCTTTCCTTCCTTGGTTACCAAAGAGCCTCATCAACAAGGCCATTTAGTCCAGAAAAATCTGACTCGTTCATGAGCATTCCTTCATTTCCAGTTTTATCAGTCCTGTTATTTCAATCTCAAAAAAAAAAAAAAAAAAAAAAAAAAAATCTCTTAAATTTGTTACCTTTTTTCCTGTCTTTTTTTTTTCCCCCATCATAATCAGAGTAACCATCTGGATGACTGAAATATTCTCCTAATTAGTTGTTTCAGTTTCCTTCCTATCTTTCTCCAATCCATTCTCAACACAGCAGAGCGATCTGTTTTTGAAAATGTATAAAACTGATTCATATACGTAACCATAAATCAATGCATCAATTTCTAAAGAAAGATATGTTTCCCCTCCTTTGCAGCCACAGTCCTCCCAAGTAACTAACTACACAGTGCATATTTGCTGTGTGCGGTATTTTGAATGTAATTAGCACTACATAAGCTTGAAGGGACTGTCAGTATTAGGAGGTGTGGCTTTGTCGGAATGGGTGTGGCCTTGTTAGAGGAAGTGTGTTAGTGGAGGGGCAGGCTTTGAGGTTTCCTACACTCAAGATACTGCCCAGTGTTTCAGTTGACATTCTGATCAAGATGTCGCCTGCACCATACCTGCTTGCAGCCTGTCATGCTCCCCACCATGATGGTAATGGACTAAAACTGTGAGCACCACCTCGATGAAATGTTTTCCTTTATAAGAGTTGCCATGGCTTGGCAATGGTGGTGTAAACCTGTAATTCCAGCACTCTGGAGGCAGAGGCAGTCAGAGCTCTGTGACTTCAAGGCCAGCTTAATCTACAAAGCAATTTCCAGGGCAGCCAGAGCTGGTACAACACAGAGAAACCCTGTCTCAAAGAACAACAACAAACCAAAACCAACCAAGCGAACAAAAGAGCAGTGGTCATGGTGTCTCTTCACAGCAATAGAGACCATAACTAAGACCATGTGTACGAATCCTGAGATCATCTTTGTGAGAGCTGTTTCTCTTTAGAACTGGATCACTCTTGTGTAGATTGGGTGGCCTTGGACTCACAGAGCTCCATCTACCTCTTAACCCTGAATTCTGGGGTTAAAGGTGTGTACCTCCACTGCCTGATGTAGCCTGACCTCAATAGCTTGAGGCTGACTTTGCTTTCTGAATCCTCAGACAAGATTTAATAAATCATAAATAATATATCACTACATCCTGTGATTTTTTTTCCTCTGTGATTTTATAGAAACATATTCTTGTGGTTGTAGAGTTGGCTTAGTAGTTAAGGGCACTTAATAATCTTCCTGCAAAAATGGGGGAACTGTTCCTCATAATTTTATGTGATTAGCCACTTTATTTCCCTCTGACTTTTAAATGTCCCACCACGGGTAAAGCCCCCCTTTGTAATTATATGACTACAACAAACATCTAATTATCTAAGGTCTAACTTGTTTTACAAATGAACACAGCATTGTATTTTTAGTTCTAACAAATGAGTACATTAGGAAACTATCTAATGGTGTAACTAGGATAGATCAGTGTTGTCCACCAGAACAAAAACGCATGCATGCCAGTTAGTATTTACAACTTTCACTTACAAGGGGATTTTGTTCTAAGTGCTAGTCAATGATGAATTTATTATACTTTTAGAACAATCATGTTCATGGAAATATTGATAATTTTACCATATGTTTATATATATATATCTGTGTTTTTTGTTTTTTTGGTTGTGAGCTTAGTCTTCAATGGCTGAGCTAACCCTCCAGCCCTATATAACTGTTTTTTATTAATTGAATTCAGGGCTTTGAGCCAGGCAGGTACTCTACCACTTAGCTAAGTCCCCAGGCTTTAACTTTGATTTTTACTTTGAGACAAGGTCTCATATGCCCAAATGTGTGCTTCATTTTAATTTTTAAATTTTTTTTTGGCAATTTTAGGCCTATAACATAAGTTTGGGTCATTTTCATCTACCCATTAACCTCTTTCATCTCTCTCCTACACTAACTGAAAAACACTATCTGCTCCCCGCCCTTTTTTTTTTTTTTTTTTTTGGTAATTATTTTTGAGACAAGATCTCACTCAGTAATCCTGGCTGGCTCAGAACTTGCTACTAGTCCAGGTTGGCTTTGAACTCACAGAGATCTATCTGCCTTTGCCTTCTGAATGCAGGGGTTAAAGGTGTGAGCTACAATAACAAACCTTAGGTCTTTTCTTTCTCCAAAGAAATTGCACAGGCAGGTGATTCTCAAGAAATGTCCTTATTGTGACAGTTCTTACTGAGTCTAACTGTCAATAACAAAAAAACTTGACTGGGCACGGTACCACATGCCTTCAATCCAAGTGTTAAGAAGGCTGATGCAGGGGAATAACCTTTGAGTTCAAGGCCAGCATGAGTTACATAAGGAGACACTGTCTAAAGTAAAAAACAAAAACCTTATTTGTTCTTCTAGCTATTTTGCTTATCCAGTGTAGAATTATACCATATATAATATATGTTATATATAAATAATGATCAGTTTTTAAAAATCCATGTGCCATGTATATGGAATATTTAGACATTTAACTACCTGAAGATGAATGCAAATGATTTTCCAAGCTTATTTCCAGGTAATCATTCTATATGACTTTGTAACTTCAGATTCAATTAAGTGTGAGTCTATTACCACTAATTCTTCACTAAAATTATCGACTCTACTTTGAGTGAAGATGGAACCATAGAAAACATAATCTTAAAATATGAAATGAGGACTGGTCGTTAAGAGATTCAGACTTTAACATTTGTGTCATTCCCTACTCTCCCATTTTCTGTTTTAAATTCTCTCCTCCCGCTTTTTGCTTTCAGGCCTCAAACGTGCCAGCCCACGCACTACCACTGTGGTGGATCCTCAGTCGCATCCTATGTGTTTTAATGCTGGATTTGAAATTTTGTTTCCTTTCACGTCTCCAAACCCCAGCACGTGCACACACACTGGAACGGGGACAGGAGACCCTGTGCTCTGCTCTTCAGCATACGGCTTAGGGCTGGGTGCCAAGGAGGAGCTCAGAATTTGTGCGAATGAGTGTAGGATATACTCGCAATAAAAAGAACCGACCGCCCGGGGAGCGCCACCTACAACAGAGTTCTAGAAAGCAACCAGGTAAGCGCAGTCAAGTGAACGGGTTTTGCTCTTTAGGATTTCTTGGTGCTGGAACCGGCCGAGGTCGCATTCACGTTCTCTGGGAGGTGCTTATTTGTGCAGTTTGAGAGCCTGACGCACACAGCTGTGCGGGCTGGACTAGCGGCCAACAAGAGTGTGCAGCGAAGTCCGCATGCGGTTCCGCATCAGCAACACTCACTGTTCTGACTGCACGAGTTCTCTTGGGAAGCGTGCATCCGGCAATTCAGGATTATTTCTTCACTGGCGATTTTTGCCGTAAGGATGAGATCAACCCTGCCAGGGGCAGGACGCGCAGAGACCAGGAAGCGAACGCTCGCTTTCCCAAACAGTATCGAATCCTCTCAGTCTAGTTCAAATCCCGCGCTCTTGCAAGCCTCAACCTAATTCTACCTCCACTCCGCCCCCGCAGGATACCTATCTGTGAAGGGCGGGCCAGACAAAACACATCCCTGCTCCCTGCAAACCAGCCAAGTTTCGTAGAGTTTTGGCTTCCTACACCTCGGCAAACATTAATGAAAACCGCCGACCACATGACACGGTAGCCACACACGAGGGCAGAGGAGGAAGCAAAACAAGAAGAAAGCCGGCGCTCCGGCGGCCACGTGAGGTGAGGACTCCCGAGCGCCCTCTCCACTGATGACTCCAATTCCCGGCCTGCCCCGGGGCCGGCCGTCCTCCGAGGACTACGACTCCCAGGGTGCCGCGGAGCAGTCCGCCGCAACCTCCCACTCGGCCGCCTGCCGCTGGCCCCGCCCCTCCCCCGCCCCTCCCGGCTCGCTCGGCATGCGCCTGCGCAGCGGAGGCCGGAGGAGTCTTACCCTAATGTAAGATGGTGGCCCGTCTAGCTGTGGAACCCACCGAAAGCTGAGAGTCTCTCTCTCAGCCGTAGAGGTCGGACTCGCTGAAGCAGTCAGGCCCGGTTCTGAAGAGTTTTTTTCGCCGGCTCTGGTTCACCGGTCTCCTGTGAGGACGCGGCAGCGCGTGGAGCCGGCTAAGGGAAAAGCGAGGCAAGGCAGGCGGGTGAGTGTCTGCGGGGCTGGGCTTAGGGGAAACCCGGGGCTGGCCGGCTACGAGAGAGCGGAGGCTTCGCTGGGGCTGTGCAGGCCGCACCCCCCTTCCTCCCCATCCCCCGCCTCGCCTTCACCCTCCTCCTCCTCCGGCTGCCGCCTCCTCCTCCTCTTCCTCCCTCTCCCCTCTACGCCACAGCAGTTACCACCAGGAAAAGGCAGCCGGGCTGGAGGCAGCGCGGCGGCGGGCGAGCGCCGGCTCTCCGCCTCAGGATTTCTTCACTTGGGGAGCCGAGAGGGCTTCCCATGGCCAACCTTCCCCCGCGTTTTCCCGGCAACAGTAGTATCCTTAGGGCTCGGTCCTCCTTGGTTCCCCGGTCGCCTTTCCCCTCTGACGTCCTTTCCAACTGGCCCTGGTCCCCGAAGCCACAACCATCACTTGTACTCCGGCCGCTGCTGAGACCGGCGCTGCTGCTCATTGCCCATGCCCACCCCGTCCTGTTTGGTGCTTGGGGGTTTTTGCCCCCCCCATTTGCCCCCTTTAGCCCCTCTGCACTGATGCCGCTCCGGATCTAGCCTCTGCCCCCCTCTAGTGCTTGCAGTCATGCAGTCAGCCCCCGGTCTGTCTGCCAGACCCGAGCTGATTCCGACGTGCAGTCAGTCTCCTTTAGCCACATCTGTCATCTGAAAGCCACCCCGTGAGTATCTAAATTGTGTTGCTGCTCCGTTGCTTCGTGGAACCCACCTGTTTCTCAAACCTTCTCGAGAATAGTCGGCCCCTTCCCTCTTTCCGATACAGATTCTTTCAGCACACACTTCCAGAAAAGGGGAGCTGCCCCTTGTTCCTTGAAAAGTAAAAGGAAGTTGGGAAGTGAGTGAAATGAGGTAGGATAGATACTATTAACGTTAAAAGACCTTTCTAAAGGCTACCAGGAAAGGAATGTTTTGCATCGTGTAATCGTTTTGTTGCTCATTCGCCGTGTCGGACCATGTCTTTTTACATGTCTTTTCATTTTCGACCTCCTCCACACCACTCAGCGTTCTCCTGAATTGCCTTTCCTCAGGACACTTGATGTGGACACTGATTATACCCATAAAGAACAGCTTAGCATTTCAAAACAAGATGAATCTGGCTGGCACACACACAGAATTCATCCGTGAACACCACATGCAAATACATATGGTATTTTGATTATATGTAGGTTACGGATTCCTTTTATATTGAGAATAGATTATTAGCTACGTTATATTGATGTTTAGGCTAACTGATAACATTTATTTGTGATTTGGGTGATTTCCTAGTGTAAAATTGACTTTTTTCTTCTTTTGATCTGGGAAGTTCCCTTTTGACATTTTTAAGATAGGAGTTATGTGAATAAGTTGTATGGAAAAATACATTAGGTATGTATGCAAAAGAAAAGTTGATATTTTGGGGTAAACTTAAATTCCTTTTTTTCCCCATAGAAAAGAAGGGGGCTGAGAAGTCATAAAGCTGTGCATATACAGTGGCATTTAGCTCTTATCACCTATAGTAAGAGTCAGAAACCCGAGAGCAGTGGCAGCTTACAGTCTACAGTTTAGTGAAAGCACAATTGAAATGTACTAGTTTGCCTAGAGAAGTCAGAGCTATTGCTATAATACACCACAGTGAAATAAAGAATTACCAGAAAAGCAAATAGGATTATTGAGGTCAGATTCACATATGTCAAATTGGAATGTAATACACACATCATGCTTTTAATATATATGCAGTCTAGATAGTGGTGCCACACACCTTTAATCCCAGCACCGGGGAGGTAAGATCTCTCTGAGTTCATGGTCAGCTACACAGAGAAACCCTGGATTGAAAAACAAATTTTGTTTTGCAAACAGTGTATATGTTTGTTTTGTTTTGTATGTATACGCGCGCGCGCACACACACACACACACACACACACACACACACACACACACACACGTGAAAATATTTAGAGTCACAGTAGCAGTCTGGATACAGTTTGTCTTGGGAAAACCAGTAAAAACACTTTGTATGTCAATACAAATGCAGTTCCTCTAGACACTTTTGCACATTCCCAAGTTATTGTTTTACATATTTTACCTATAACATTTGAGTGTTCTTGTATTTGATATTATATTCTGATATTGTGAAACAGTCTTTAAGAAAATGTTAGAAAAACTGCTTTTAAAGCTTACTTCTTTCTGCAGGGCAGTGGTGGCTCACTCCTTTAATCCCAGCACTGGGGAGGCAGAGGCAGGCGGATCTCTGTGAATTCAAGGCCAGCCTGGTCTACAAAGCTACACAGGGAAACCCTGTCTTGAAAAACAAACAAAAAGCTTGCTTCTTTTTGCACTTTTTCTTTTTCCTTTTCTTTTTATAGGCAGGGTCTTTGTGTAGCTCTGACCTGGAACAAGCAATAAAGATCAGGCTGGCCTTGAACTTGTAGAGATCCTCCTGCCTCTGCCTCCTGAGTGCTGGGTGTGCCCTACCACGCCTGACCAAAGCTCCTTTTCCCCCCTTTAGCCTCTTAAGCCCTCTCTATTCTTCTGAGAACTGGGAGCAATTAATGCAGCAAATCTTGTCTTGAAGTTAAAAAAAAAAAAAAAAAACTTTTGATTTAGTTTATCAATAACTTGTCTTCAACTCCATGTAAAAAAATAGATACTGGTAGAAAGCTTTCACTTTAAACAATCTTGTCTAGATACTCTTGGCAGTCATACTTGGCTGAATTGTAAGCAGTATGTTCTGAGGAGAGGACTGTTTGTCTGATAGAAGGGGTGAGTGAGTTTTTAATACATCTTTTCTTTTGGCTCACTCAGTATCTTGTCTTTTTTTCTCCTCTGGGGCTATCAAATTCTTTTTCTAGCCTTTTGAAATAAAAGTGAATTTACTTGGGATCTTTAGGATGTCTAGAGAAGATACAAAAGTTTTTTTTGACACATTGATAGGCAGTAAGCTGAATTTTATAAATATTTTTGTGTTTTGTAACATTTTCACCTTGGCAGTTTAATACTTAATGATTTCCTTTGATAATTTTGAATTCTTTCTGCCAAGTTGAATAGTCTTCAAATGAATAGTTTGTTTGTATGAGATTTTTAAACGTGAGTTACTTAAAGTTGGCCTATCATATAATTTTTCAGAAAGTTGCATAGACAAACCTTTAATTTGATTAGGATGAAAGATACAAACATCAAAATACAAAATAGAATTCTTTTGTGATATTTGTCGACTTCATTTAATGGAAATGGTACAGATAGCTTGCAACCCATTACTTTGTTTTTGTTGTTCTAAAAAGAAGTCTTAAGGTGTAGCTCAGGCTGTCCTGGAGCTGACTATGTAGAGTAAGCTGCCTTTAGCAGAGTTGTCCTGCTTCAGCTTCCTTAGACTGGAAATATAGCTTATACCCATATAACCAGTCCTGGATATAACTCAGGACTTTATAAAAAACAGAAGACATTGCCTAAGGATGAGCACTGAGCATTAGGGGAGTTTTACTTTTGTGGTACTAGGCTGTCAGATAGAGCCTCCTGCATGCTAGACAGTAGCTTTCAAGGAGTTTTATTGTAAAATGGATTTTGTGTCTTAAGAGAATGAAAAACAGTTTATTTAAGCAGTTTGATTTTTAGAAGCTTTATTCCTTCCTCTTTATCCAATTTTAAAATGAAGCTACACCCTTCATTTTAATGATTTTTCTTATGTGACTCCAAGTAATACTTGATTGAACTGTTACTGTTTTTTGTAGAATGTGTGAGATAGGTTTAATTTGTGAAAGGTTCAGTCTCTGCTGAAAATGCAAATAGATCTGCCACTACCTATATTACTTATTGCCTTGACTTTTTGTGAAGGAAGTTACAGTGAACTAAGTTGGTTTTGAAACAAAAACAGTAGGGAAATAGGTTATACAGGTTTCTGCTGATCTAGAAACAGAATAACTAGAATGTACTACATACATTTCCCAAAGGAGTTCTTAATCTAAATGGAACTTGTAAATGGTTTTCATCCCACTGGAATAGCATGTGTCAGATAAAACTTAGAACACATTCTAACGTTTTATAAACTTTCTGTTCCCTCGGAGTTATTAGGAAAAGTCTACAAATACCCACTTTTGAAAAGAAAGTTGTGGTAATCTTGGTAACTTAAAGATTTAATGTATTTTTTCCTCAAAAATTGAGACTGCATGAATAAATGATAGTGTAATCTACTTCTTTGATCAAGTTGTGGGTATTTACACATTTTATTTCAAAATTTTAATCTCATTTTGTAGACTTAAAAAAAAATGTTTTTTTTTTGAAACAGGGTTTCTGTGTTAACAGCTCTGGCTGTCCTGGAACTCACACTGTATACCAGGTTGGCCTCTGAACTCACAGAGATCCACCTGCTTCTGGCTCAGCCTCATGAGTGCTGGGATTAAAGGCTTTCACCACCATGCTCTGCTCACCACCATGCTCTGCCCATTTTATAGATTTCTTTAGTTGAAAGATTGTGTAGTAAAATGCCAGCTTTCCCAAATGTGGTAATCTAGTGGGATCTCTCACATTATTTCTTCATCATCATCATCATCATCATAATGCCGTCTGTTCTGTATGTGCATTTGTGTGTTCACACAGATTCATGTGTGTAGGTATGCCAGAGAACAAAACTTCAGGTGTCAATGTTAGCAATGGGGACAGAGTTTATCATTGACTGAAACTCACCAAATAGGCTAGATTGGCTCTCCATGAAACTGCAGGGTTATCCCGTCTTTGCCTAGTCAGGGCTGGGATTGCATGCATGTGCCCATCATACTCAGTGAGTTTTGAGGACAAATGCCATCCACGTAAACCATCCTCTCCCACCCTGGTTCCTTAAGTTTTGTGGGTTTTTTGTTTGTTTTGGTTTGCTGTTGCCTTCCCCCCCAAAGATGTTTATGGACTATTCCAACAATGTTTTTTTTGGCTCCATGTATTTAGTTTTGGTTAGTTTTTCCATGTTAAGGAACACATTTCCTTATGTATATGAAGCAAGTATGTTACTACTTAACTATATTCTTGTAACATATTTGCATGGTTTTCTTTTGTCAGAAGAGGAAAGCCTAAAATAAAGATATATGAGTATAAGGCAGTCTGAAATGATTTTTTTTTTTTTTTTGCCTCAGTGTATTTGTGAGGATGGATTCTTTATTAAACTGTTTATATGGGAAAATTTTCCTCTTTCAAGCTTTATTTGTACTAAATGATAGGTGATGTACTTACTATTACTAGGGTAAGCTTTACTATTTGAATAGCCTGTGTGTTGATAGCTCTTCAGAAACATATTGTTTGATATGGTCACTAAAAATCTCATCTCTTAAACAGTTATGGAATAGAATTAGGAATCAAAATGGTCAAGTTGACTGTGCAAAACCAGTGTGTAAAAACAAAGACCAAATACCCACCCTAGTGGTACACACCTTTAATCCCAGCATTGGGAGGCAGACCTCCCGAGTTTGAGAGCAGCCTGGTCTACAAAAGTAGAGAGTTCCAGGACAGCCAGAGCTACACAGAGAGACCCTGTTTCAAAACAAAACAAAGCAACAACAACAGGTAGAGGGGGAAAAACAAAAAACAAAACAAAACAAAAAAAAACCCAACCCAAAACCAAACTCGAGAAAAGCAATGTAATTGGAGAAAAGAATACCATTACTTAAAAATAGTAGGTGTTGTATTACTCTTTGTAGAAGGGGTTAGCAAGTGATGTAGAAAAAGCAGTGACTGAATCTGAATGGGTGCTATATGTTGACATAACCAAGGAGTGGAATGTTCTTTAACAGTAACAGATACATTGTCACTAAGCCAAATATCTGGAAATTCATAGCATGTTTTTCTGTCTCTCAATAAGATGTTATTTTGTGATAATGGAAGAACCTATTTAATTCATTCCCTGTTTAGGCTTCAGATGTATTTAGATTGTAAATTTACTGAGTTGACATTGTCTGACTTAGGTTATTGAACCTTGGTTGTAACAGTTTTTTCTCCATTTAAAAAAATGAAAAAACTTTGCTGCTTTCCATATTTTAGTTAATGGTCTTCTGATTTTTTTTTTAATTTTCAGCAATTGTTTAGACCACTTGTGGATGACCAAAATTAATAAAAATGTGTAATATAGACAGTAATCCATTGGTGGTAAGGTTAATTCTGTTTTTCATAGAAATTTCTTATATTTTGATGCCATATTCTCCCAATTTACTTTCAGTAACTTGCTGAAAAGAGTATAGATGCTGCAAGTTCACTGTCGGATTGGATCTTTCTAGAAACCTTTCTTTTACTGTCAGTGGAGATCTAGATATTTATTGGGGAAAGAAGTTAATTTACAGGTCTGTAATCCTAACTACTTTGGAGTGAGGTAGCTTGATCATGAATTCAAGGCATGCAAGCACACACACACACGCATTCTAACACTCGGCTATATTCCCAGCTCGAATCCCTTTTAAAATAAAAAAATGAAACTTTGTGAAAAAATTTCAGCAAATAGGAGGTAGCTATGAACTGTGATGTAGCTGTCACTGTACGTCAAAGAGGAGCTCACAGCTCGTTTTCATCTCTGCCCCACTCACTGCACCCTTCTTCCTAACACTCCACACCATTCTGAATCAACTCCTAGTCATCATGTTATTTTCTTTTGTACTAGAACTCTTGACATAATAAAATACTTTGAATTTTAATCAGTATCGTGCAGTCAGCTTTTCAAATTGTTGAGTGCATATTGTAGACCCACATGCTGGAAAAATGGCAGTTTGGTTTATCTTAACAAGAATACTTTGTAATAGTATAACCAGTCCCCTTTCCAGAGCAGTATTCAAATAATGTATATCATACATAAATTTAAGTCCATTGTCTTCACATCAGAGTTGTAGGAGTGAGGCTTCATGGAGAAAGTAGGAATTACATAAAGAATATGAACTCTTTGTATCTTCAGAGCATCTCCAAAAGAACATTCCATACATTCCATGTGGGGGATGTAAGCATGAGCAAACACTTGGTGATGAGGATCAGCTTGATGTGAGGGGGATGTAAGAAGTCTTGATTTTTTTTGGAAGAAAATGTTAATTTGGTTTGTAGCAGATTATTTTGTATAAGTACACTAGAATTGGTTTATGAAGTACCTGTGTAGAATCAGATTGAATTTAATCTGCAGAGCAGTTAAGCACCCCCACCCTCACAAAAAAAGGTAAGAATCAGGAGTCACATGGTGGTATTTCTTTAGAAAGATGAATTGTTCTTTCAGTACTGTGCAGAATAATTTGGGGTTAACACCTGAATTTTGTTTGAAGCATTAAAACCAGTGGGGAAGCTGTTCTGAGAAACGTTAAAGCATGAAGGTGGAAATTCTACAGGGTTCAGCAGTGCATTAGGCCTTCTTCTTCTTCTTTTTTTTTTTTTTTAAGATTTATCATTATGCATATATGTGTGTGTGTTTATGTGTATATGCTAAGTGTGTACGGGTGCTCAGAAGAGGGTGTTGGATCTCTTGGAGCTGGAGTTACAGGTGTTCATGGCCTCCTGATATAGGTATTTGGAACTGAGTTCAGGTCCTCTTCAAGGGCAGTATGCCTGCTTAACAGCTAAGCCATCCCTCCTGTCCCTGAGTCTTTTCTTCAGACCCTTAACTTAAGCCACAAAGTGACACCATATTTGGATTGGAAAATAGGACTAAAGAAATGTGTTGTTGTCTTTCATAGTAAACTGTAATTGTTTTATACAAGGCCACTCCCTTACCTGCTCCTAGTAGAGTCTCATGTTATCTAGGCTGACGTGCAGCTCGGGCCCAAGTCATTTTTTTGCATCACCTTTCTGAGTTGCTGGGACTATAGGCCAGCATAATTGTAGCTAATTTAGAAGCAGGTTTTTAGTGAGGTAGTTGTACATGATTACGCAAATAGCCTAAAAAAGAAATTCCGTTTTTGGCAATTTTAGATACTCATTCACTGGGTAATAGTGAGGAAAACATAGAAGAAACATTAAGATAGTAAAAAGTAAAACATCTTTCTCCCCTTGGCTTTAAGAGAGTCTTGCTTTGTAGAGCTTCGAAATGTGCTGATCCCTTCTGCCTTTGCCCCTTAGAGTGTTAGGGTTACAAGTGTGTGCCACAGCGCCTGCTCACTTTTTACAACTAGAAATTTTATTGTATCTGCTTCTGTGTGTTTATTAGTATAGATAAGATGTGAGACTGCTTATTATTTGGATATTTCCACTCAGGAAATATTACTGGGTTTCTTTAAAGTTTAATGATGGCTTGATGAGATAGAAAGAGTGGCAGAAAATTCTGATGAATAAGGGCATTATATATTGAAAACTCCAACTAATCTTAAGGTTGAATAGGATTTTAAGGTCATCAGGACAGAGTATAAGGACATTGTGGAATGAAAATTTATTCTCTGATTTACTTTGAGATGCTTGGTTTTTATAAAAGTACTTTTTGGAGGCTGGGGAGGTGGCCTAGTTGGTAAAGGGCTTGTTGTATAAGCACTAGGACCTTAGTTTGGATCTCCAGCAACTACTTGCAAAACAAAACAGAACAAAACAAAACAAACAAAACAAAATAAAAAAAACAACCAACCAAAACAGCTGAGTATGTTGGGCACCTGTAATCTCATCTGGAGTAGGAAGAGAAAGGAACATCCTTGGAGTTTGCTGAATCCTTGAGCTTCATCCACATTCAGTGAGATTTCATCCACATCAGTGGGTAAGTTAGGGAGTGAATGAAGTTATAGTCCTCTGTCTGTGGCTTCCACATGTACACGAACACATGTGCAGATATACATGATCACAGGCCAGTGCATACAGATTTTAAAGATCTGGTTAAACAGCAAACCCACCCCCCCCACCCCCCCAACCCCCCGTCTGTGGGGTGTGTGTGATTGCTGTTCTGAGACCCTTGGAAGTATTTTATTCAGGTTGTCAATCCTCATTAAGCTGAGTTCCTTCACATATTGTGTATTTCTAGACAGCATGCTTCACTTTGTGAAGAAATTTTCACATTTTTAAGTTCTTCCTGCCTCTCTCCTCTCTATCCCCCTTGCCTTACTCATGCTAACAAGTGCTGTACTGTTTCATCCCCAGTTCTTTCTGGAGACAATATCTTATGTAGCTTAGGCTATTCAAAAGTCACAGTGATTTTTTTTTTTTTTTTTAGCCCTCAGTTTATTTATTGTGTACTTGTCTGAGCATGTGCCTTCCATGGGTTGCATGTGGAGTTTGGGAGTCCTTTCTTCTACTATTTGACCTCCAGAGGTCAAATTTACTGCATCAGGTTGGTAGCAAGTATATTTACCTACAGAACCGTGTTGCCAGCCCCTGAAAAGCTACTTTGTAGCAGGGGATAACCCTTGAACTGCTAAACCTCCTCGGCTCCAACTCCCAAGTTTTGAGATTAAGGACCACTACACCCAGCTCACTTTGTGTTCTTTCTTTCGTTTTAAATTTTCTATGTTTTTAGTTTTATTATATAAATGGTTTGCCTTGCATGTATGTCTGTTTGGTAAATGTGTGCCTGGTCCCTGTGGAAGTCAGAATAGGGTATTAGATGCCCTTGAACATGTGGCTGAGGTCCACTGTGTGGGTGTTGGGAATTGAACCCCCCAGTCCTTTACAAGAGCAGCCAGTACTCTTTAACTGCTGAGCTATTTCTTCAGCCCCTTTACTTTGTTTTAAAGTTTGTGTAGGGGGGGTTCTTTTAGCTTTGTAAATGGTAGATGAATAATAAATTTATTTACTTATACTTCTTGCTTCCTTCAATATCTAAAGTATTTTTATGTTGTATTTAATTTGTAAATCTCAAAGTTTTTCACAGTCAAGGCTAAAACTGGCTGAAGCCCAAAGTGTTTAGAATTTTAAATTTACACTTTTACCAGTCATTTTCTTTCTTGTGTTATAAAAGTTAGGATCTACATAATGCCATGGGTATTGTAGCTTTTGTATAATATTAATAATAATAAAAACCAAGATGTAATGCACATTATTGGGAAATACAAGTTGACTATCCCTAACTTCAAGTTCCAAAATGCTCCTAAAATCTGAAATGGGACACTAAACACTAACATGATAGCCATAGTGGAAAGTTCCATACCTGCTGTCAATGAGAGATCACAGTCAAAATGCAGATAAACTAAAGCTAAAAGATTTTCTTAGCTATCAGGTTTGTAAGTTAAGGTGTATATGAAAAATAAGTGAATTTCATGTTTTTATAGTTGTGTGCTAATCTCAATTTTGTACTTGTCTCATTAGGTATATGTATATACTCTAGACTCTCCCCATACTTTGAAAAACACATCTTCCAGCATTTCAGGGATATGCAGTCTGTATTCCTCGACATGCCCCCTATCCTTAGAGCCCCTTCATCTTTGAAATGTGTCAGAGCTAACTGTCTTGTTTTCAGTTTCACTCTATTTCAACAGCGTCTTGCTGTATAGCCCAGGCTGGCTTCAAACATCCTGCCTCAGTCTCTATAGTGCTGGGATTATAGGCCTGTGCTGTCAAGTCTAGCTGGCAGAGTTATTTTGACTTTTTTTTTTTTTTTTTAATTTATTTACCTGGTTATGGTTCTTAAACACAAACACCATTTGCCTTCTCTTTGGGGACTTTTTAGTATGATATTTTATGTGTTAATTTTGGATTTTGTAAAAGGGAACCTTTTTATTTGTTTGTGTGTGTGACATATGTGAGTGTCTGCACGGGCCAGAGAGGACATTGAATGGCTTAGAGCTGGAGTTACAGATAGATGGTTGTGAGATACTTGGGTCCTCTGAAAGAATAGGAAGTACTCATAGCCTCTGAGCCATTTCTCTAGCCCTGTGATTTGTCTATTATTTTTAAGTATGTATATAGGTGTTGGAAAAATTGTTACACCCAGGCATTTTACAGGATAGGCAGGTGGTTTTAGGGGAAACCTTTGCCTGTTAAAAAATTTGTCTGACATTAGCAATGGGGACTCAGACATCATTTTTTTTTTACTAATAATTTTAAGGCAACAAGAGATTTTTTGAGGATTATTATTATTGTGTTCTTTTTTTCTTTTTGATACTGGAGATTCCTAACTCCCCAGCCCTACTCTATTCTTTTATTATATATTACTGAATCTAGAGCCAGGAGTAGTAGGTCATGCTTGTTGTAATTCAGCCAGCAGGAGGCAGAGGCAGTAGTTTCAAGCCTGATCTGAGTTTCAAGCCTATTGAGTGAGACCTTGTTTGAAAAAAAGAAAGAAAAAAGTAATTTTAAAACTTGTAATGCAGGCCTGGAGAGATGACTCAGCAGATAAAAGCAGTTGCTGCTCTTACAGAGGAGCTGTTAGGTTTCAGTACCTGCATCGATGGCTTACAACTGCCTGTAACTTCTGGATTACGCCGTCTTCCCCCCCCACCCTCAATATACACACACTTAATAAGTAAAAACAAAATGTTTTTAAAAATTCAAAAACCTTTGGCATGATACTAAAGAAAATACTGTTTTTAATTATTTGATATATAAAGGATAAAGGACTAACTTAGATGGTTTTTATTTGTTTTGATTTGTTTTTGTTTTGTTTTGAAGCAAGGTTATCATTATCTAGCCCTGACCAGCTTGGGATTCACTATATAGATCAGGTTAGTCTTGAACTCACAGAAATCCACCTGCCTCTGCCTCTCCAGTGTACCACCATGCCCAGCCTTAGGTGATGTATGGGTGTTTGCCTATATGCACATTTTTGTATACTGTGCATGCTGTGCCTATAAAGGCCAGCAGAGTCATCAGATTCCCTGAGACTGGAATTACGGAAAAGTGGTTTGCAAATGTTCTTATCGCAGTTTCTAATACCTCTTCACAGAGCAAAAGTTTATTTTGTTATTTTGAGGCAGGGTCTCACCATTTATTTAGTCCTGACTGTCCTGGAACCCATTAATATAGACCAGGCTGGCCTTGATCCCCGCCCTTCACCTCCTTCATTCCTTCCTTCCTTCCTTCTCTTCCTCCCTCCCCCTCCTCCCCCCTCCCTCCCTCTTCCCCTCCTTCCTTCTCTCCTTTCCCCTTTCCTTTTGGAAAGTAAAACATCAACAACCCCTTTTGAAGATCAAGTAAACACTGTATACAATGTACAGGTGGCACAGAAAGTTTCTAGTATACACTTAAAACTGAAACTGATGGTTTAGTTCTGGTCAGTGGTGGAATGCTTATATTGATTTAATTTTTTTCATGAAAATGTTATGTTTTGATGTGGTCCAAATCTTCCTTTTGTAGATAAGACTTTTGCATCCTTTACCTAATGCTGAGTTGTGAAGAATTTTCAAGTTAAAGAAGGTTAGAAGGGTTAGAGGTGGAGATTTATTTTGTCTGTGGTGATGGGAAGGATGATGCTGTTTTGAGAGAGTTTTACTATATAACACATTCTGCCCTTGAACTTCCCAATCTTCCTGATGCAGCTTCCTAAGTATTAAGATTATAGGCATGAATCACCCCCATACGTCATGTTTAAATGTGTGGTCCATCTCAAGTTGATTTAATTTAACATTTCCTGATTAGTAAGATTTCACATCTTAGCATCATTGCTTCAGCATCATTTGTTATAAAGGTGTTCTTTCCTCCATTGAATTGCTTAGGTTAAAGTTGTGAAAAATCAGTTGGGCATATTTGAGCACATTTTTCTGGGGTTTCTACTCTGTTCATTCAGTCTGTGAATCTCTCCATCAGCACTCCGTGGTGTTGTAAGTTGTAACATTGGGAAGAGTAATTCTTCGCATTGGATTGTTTTTACAAAAATGCTTTAGGTATCTTAGGACTTTCCCCTTCCCTTACAAATTTCATAAACCCCATTCATACCTGCAAAACCCTTTTTTGTTATTTTTTATAGGAATTACATTATTCCTGCAGCAGAGGTGATTAGTATCTTTACTGTATTATGTCTTCCAATCAGTAAGCATGATAAGGCTCTTGAGTTATTTAAATCTTTTACTTCTTTTTTATCACCATAGGTATATAACTAAGGACCTAAGAGATATTGGGCATGCATTATACCATTGAGCCATATCTAAAACTTTTTTTTTAAACTTGCTTTCTTGCTAATTTTCAAGATAGGCTTCTCTTAGGATGTGCAGACATCCTAATAGAATGTGCCTTGAACAAGTAGCTAGGACTGCAAACCTGTACCACATTGGGTGTTTTGGTTACCTTGTTGCTTTGACATAATCCCTAACTCTAGGAAGGAAGGGTTGTTTTAGTTCACAGTTTGAGAAGATGTGGTTGATGATGCAGAGAAGGCATGGTAGCAGGAGCATGATGAGGCTGGTTATATTATGTCCGGTTAGAAAGCAAAGTGATGAATGATGAATGCTACTCAATTTGTTTTCCTTTCCCTCTTTGTATTATGTTGGAAATCCTAACCCATGGGATAGTGCTGTTTACATGCAGCATTGGTCTTCCTTCGTGGAAAAACCATCATAGATAACAACCAGGCTGTGTCTCCTAAGTGATTGCAAATCCAGTCAAGTTACAGTGAAGAATAACCATTGCATAGACTAGTTTCTTTGAGCAATATAAGAACATTTTTGGGTTCTAGTTATATAGAAATGTGCTTGTTTTTGTTTATTGATCTTGAATCTTGTGATCTCCCTGTAGTAGAATTTCTTCTTCTTATTTTCTAAGTAAATAGTTACAGGATCTGTGAATAAGAACTTTGCAAAAGCTTTCCCAGTCTGGTTTGCTTTTCATTTTCTGTTCTTTACTGTGTAGCCTTCCATAACTGTTAAGTAAAACTGGTGAGAACTACTGTCTTTGCTTTGGGCCTGTACTTTAGAGGAAAGATTGTTTTACCATTAAGTGTGATGTTAGCTTGTTAGTTGTGGCTATTTTTTTTTTTTTTTTAAGCTTTTTCTTTGCTAAGTTGTTGAAGTTACCCTTCTGTTACTGGTTTGTTCAGAAGTGTGTACCTCCCACCCCAAATCAAACCTAGGCCTCAGGTAAGCCCGGCATGTGCTCTTTACTACTGACCTGTGCCCCAGGCCCTGTTGAGATTTATTACCAGGAACGAAACATTTTTAGTGTGAGTGCCCGTGTGTCTGCATGACAATTTGTGCAGTGTTTCTGAAGGCCAGAAGACAATGTGGGATCACCTGGTGTTGCAGTTGGGAGCTCTTCTACATGAGTGCTGAGAACCAAATTCAGATCCCTGGAAGATCAGTAGAGTTTTTAACCAGTTGGTATATTTCTCTACATCCATATGGATTTTTTTTTTTCTTTCAAGAGTTGAGTCAGGGCTGGAGAGAGAGCTTGGTGATTAAGAGAATTGGCTGCTCTTCCAGAGGATCTAGGTTTGATTGCCAGCACCCTTGTAGCACCTCACACCTGTCTATAACTCTAGTTCCAGGGGACTCAACTCAACATCCTTTTCTGGCTCAAAGCACCAGGCATACGCTTGGTACACAGACATGCAGCCTATCTCTTGCATAGCTGGAACAAATCCCATTTTGTTATGGTTTACAATCTTCCTTATGCATTCCTGGGTTTTAATCTAATACTCTTATTCAAGATTTCTGTGTCTTAAGTTCACAAGGGATGTTGATCCTAAGTTCTTTCCCTTCCTCTTTTTGTATGCGCTATCTTTGTCATTATTATTATTATTATAATTATAATTTCCTTTGCATTACTGGGGATCAGATCTGGAGCCTTGCATATGTCAAGTAAGTGCATTATCATTGAGTTGTATTATAAGCTGAGACAGCAAAGAATGAATTATTTAATTTTTGATAGAATTTACCTAGGAAGTTGGTTGGGCCAAATGATTTCTATTTGGAAAGCTTGTTAATTATGGCTTTCACATCTTTAGTGGTTTTAAGAGTGACCAGATTATCTGTTTCATCCTGGTTGAGTTTTGGTAGCTTTTTTTTTTTTTTTTAAACATGTCTCTGTCTGTGTGTGTGTGTGGGGGGGGGGAAGTGGTTTTGTTTTGGTAGTAATTGGGATTGAGCCCAGGGTCCTGTGTGTGCCAGGCAAGTGCTCCATTACTAATTTATATACACAGACCTGAATAATTGCATTATTATTATTACTATTGTTTTTGAAACAGAGTCTCACTGTATATATAGCCTTGATTGGCTTGGAACTTGCTGTGTAGATCAGGCTGGTTTCAAACTCATATTCACCTGCCTCTGTCTCTCAAGTATTAAAGGAATGCACTTCCACACCTGGCATGAACTACATATTAAGCATATTGTTGGAAAATAAATGAGAGAGAAATCTGTGTCCCTAAGGCATTTCATGTGACTGTAAAACAACGGACACCAGAGCCACAGTGGAGAGTACTGTTGGAATTCACAAAACTGGAGGTCAAAGACTGTGAATAGGATTAATGTGTTCAGAGTTGTGAAAGATAATACTGAAATGAGTGGTAAAGAAGGGTTAAGCAAACCCAAGGAACACATCTATACAGGAGAACTACTGAGCCAAAGTGAACATGTATGGCCAGCAGTGAGAGTCAGGACATGTTTTGAGGCAGCAGAATTAGGCAGCATAAGGAGGATACTTTCCTAAACTCCAAGAAAGAATTTAAATTTGAGTAGAATAAAGGACTAGTTTAAAGGTTCCTCCCCATTTATTATTTTTGTGTGTGGGTGCTTTGTCTGCATGTATGTCTGTGGATTATCTGTGTACCTGGTACCGACAAAGGGCAGAACATTGGATCCCCTAGGACTGGAAATTGCTGTATTTGGGTGATAAGAATTGAGCCCTGGACCTCTTAACTGCAGAACCATTTCTCCATTCCTCAGTTTAAAGGTTCTTCCTTCTCCTCCTCCTTTTTCTTCTTTCATATTTTGAGACAGGGTTTCTCCATCTTAACAGGCTGTCCTGGAACTTGCTTTGTAGACCAGGCTGGCCTCAAACTCAAAGAGATCTACGTGCCTTTGCCTCCCGAGTGCTGGTATTAAAGGCATGGGCCACCACAGCCCAGCAAAGATTCTTAATTTAAGAGTGACATGAACATAGTTTAAAACATGGGCACCATCTAGGAATTTATTAGAAATACAAAATTCTATAGTCATAGTGAATCAGAATCAGCATTTTGGAGCCTGTCCTGGAACTAGCTCTGTAGACCAGGCTGACCTCAAACTCACAGAGATCCGCTGCCTCTAGAATCAGAATTTTTGACAAAATAAGTAACCAGTTACTATGTAAAATCATGTTTGACAGGCTTTCATTTTAAGAAAATTGGACAGCTGTATAATGCAACATGAATTGTAGAGAACAGAGACCAGAAGAGTCAATACAGATTGCTTTTGGTCTTATATTAGTAATCCAGTTGAAATAGAGACCAAAAGGGACTTCTTAAAGAAATGAAGTCAGTAGGATGTAATGACCAGATTTAGAGGATGATGGAAAATGCTGAAGCAAAGATGATCAAATTTTGGCACTGTGTAACAAAAAACTGAGTGGACCATTGACAGGAAGTCAAAAGCCTGGGTGGTATAAAGAGCTGTGATTTGTAATAGAAAAATCAGCATAATAACAACTCTGGAGAAAAATCTCAAAAAAGAAAAAAGAAAAAGAAAAAAGAATTCTTACAATTCAAAAGCCCTAAAATAAATATCTGTTTATTATTTTCATATTATCTTGATTTTTTTTTTAAAAAATATGTGAATTTGTTTTTAAGTCATTCTTAGTTTGGACATTTATTATACAATTATCTATCCTATTTCTTTATAATTTTGAAGGAATTTCCCCACTATAAAGTATATCACTCTCAAAATTGTAAATATTCAAACATTTAAAATTACAATGCTCACATGTTAAACTGTAAAGGATTAAATTGGCTTTATTGAGAATGTGGATTGCAGAAGTATTTTATTTAATACCCTGACACTGCCCAAGTTAAAAAAGTTTCTACGTATTTACATATTCTTGATGAAACAGTGTAATGCCTAGGAATTGATTCTTTAGATACTCTAGCTTTGTGTCAATTAATCCACAGACCAATTGTCAGATTTGTCAATTTTGTTGGTATTTTCAGGAAAATATATTTCTAATAAATTTGGCCAAAATTTTATCATTTTGTGTGAGAAATTTTCAGTTTGTTTTCTAATATTTTAAAAGGTTACTTTATATTTTCCTCTCAGTATTTTAATTATTAAGATTTTCCTGTCCGTTTCAAAGTATATATAATGGGCTTGTGAGATTGCTCAGTGGATAAAGGCTGAGTGGATCCCTAGGACTCACATGGTAGAAAATAAAGTAAAATAAAGTAAAACCAAAGTACATATACTAACTTTGCTCTTTAAAATTTAGCCTTTTATATCTGATGGATGCTCTTATTAGCTATTGAAGATTATCAAAGAAATTTTGGTTGGCAGTTCATCTTAACATTATTTTCAAGGATTTTTCTGCATTTTAAACTCAGGACCATGGCTTATTTAAGTCTGTTAATATAAATAATTTTCAGAAAAGCATTTCACAGGGCCTTGGGGTATGGCTCTGTACATAAAATGCTTGCCATGCAAGATGTGAGGTTGGGAGCTTGGATCCTCAGCATGTACTGATCCAAAAAGCTGGGTGTGGTGGTGTAAACCTAAAATTTCAGTGCTGGGGAGGTGGGTATGGATAGATTTTTGGGTTTAGGGTTATTAGTGAGAGATGTTATATCAAAAAGTAAGTGGTAGAAGATATTTGATGTCCTCTGCGTACATACACATGCACAAACACATGTATATACCACACATAAAATTACACAATAAAGTTTTCAATAACAATCTAACATACAGAGCTGGAGAGATGGCTCAGCAGTTAAAGCACTGGCTGTTCTTCCCAAGGACCCGGGTTCAGTTCTCAGCACCTACTGTCTGAAGCACTCTGTGGTGCATGCACTCTAATACGTGCAGGCAAAACAGTCAAATAAAATGATAAAAGGCTAACTTACATGTGTTTTGAAAATTTTATGCAGCAACCATATCAGTTAAGAAATGCTACTATATTAAAGTTGAAAGTATTTTAGTTGACACACTGGAGATAATAGCATAATCCAATTACTGGAATGATAAAAGAAATCACTCAAATATGAAAGTTGGACATTATGGTATATTGTAACCGCAGTGGCATGCACACCTATAATCCTAGCATTTAGAAACTAAGTTAGGGGGAATCAGAAGATTAGCGGCAAGCCACCCTATCTCAAAAAGATACCAAGGGGCCAGTGAGATGGCTCAGCAGGTCTTGTCATTCGCTGTCAAGCCTGATGATGTACATGTGATTTCTTGAGCCCATGTGGTAGAATTCAAGAACTTACTTTCCACAAGCTGTCTTCTGATTTCTATGCCCACACAGACTGCTGTGCATGCAACACACATACAACATTTTAAAATTTAGATTTATTTTATTCTGTGTATGTAGGTATTTTGCCTGCATGTGTATCTGTGTGCCATGTGTGGGCCTGGAACCTGTAGAGGCCAGAAGAAGGCATTGGATCCACTGGAGCTGTAGTTAGGGGTGTTTGTGGGCATCATGTGCTGAGAACTGAACCCTGGGTCCTCTGCAAGAGTAGTAAGTGCTAGCAGTTGCCCAGCCATCTTTTCTAGCTCCATAAAAACAAATTAAAAACAAAACAAAAACAAAGAATATGAAAACATTCAAAGAGTGTTTTAGGAGCTGAAGATATGGCTCAGAGGTTAAGAGCACTTTTGCAGGAATAGAGAGAATTTGGTTTCTGGCATCCATGTGGGATATCTCACAACTACCTGAAACTCCAGTGCTAGGGGATCTTTCTGTCTCTTTGGGTATCTGCAGACACATGGACAAACACACATACCCTAAGCGAAATCTCACTGTGAAAAGCAAATGTTTAGGGCTGGTAAGATTGTTCAGCAGGTGAAGGCTTGCTGCCAAGTTTAATTGCTGAACCCCCCTGGTACAAGGAGAGATTGATCAAGCGTGAGTGTTCCCACAAAGTTAAAAAAACTTTTTAAAAAGATGTTAGCCAACTGTGTTAAATCATAGTAGTACTCCAGCACTTTGCAGCTGCAGGCAGGAGGGTTGGAGGTTATGTTTGGCTTTTGCTACAGAGTAAGTTCTATGTCAATATGAGCTGTCTCAAATAAAAAATGACTAGAGAAATTATTGACAAATATGTTTGTTAGTATATTACTAAATGCAAACATGTCTGTAGGGGAATGCTTCTATCACATCTATTAATAAATATTCACATGTTAACAAACATATCTGAATTATAAATATATGTAATATTAGTTTATCAAAATAACTGGTGTAAAATATCAGGCTCTTGTTTCTGTTTTCTTTAGGTAAACATGTAAGTTTGGTAATTTCAGTGATTTTATTGTTTAGTAAATAAGTTTTAGGGAATATTTGAATATATGTGTTATAGGTTATGGGCCAGATGATTGAAAACAGAAGGGTCAGTCATAAGAGGTTGTTAAATTCTGTGTGACCATGTAATGGAATGTATTATGCTAACAAAAGAATGAAGTAGGAGCATCTCTCTCAATATGGAAGAGTTTCCAGTGTATGTTATGTATAACAGTGCAAGTTGACAACAGTGTAGCAGTCCTTAGCATTTTTTATTTAAAGTTAGTTTTGTTGTTTTCTGTCAGCTTTCTTATTTTGCTTTTTGCTTGTAATTGTTTGTGTTGTTTGAGACATGCTTTGAATAATTAGCTCTGGCTGGCCTTAACCCTCCTCAGACTATAGATGTAGGCCACCACCACTGGCTACATTTTTAAAGCATTAGCCTTTTAAAGTTACCATAACATTAGTATTTTCTACTTGTCACATACTGTATTATATACTTTGAAAAATGGAGGATATAAGATAAATCTACAAGCAGAATTTTTAGCAGCCACTTAGGAGGTAATGTGGTTTTGTGTTTACCATGTTTGTTGGCTGGTCTGATGGCTGATTTGTGGGTTTCCTGGTGACATCTTCCCTTTGCAGAGTTGTTTCTTTCAGATTTCTATAGCTATAGAGGTTGATGATAGTCTACTGTATAAGAAAACCTTCCTCTACTGAACTTTGTTTAGAGACATGTCCCCCACTGAGATTTTTTTCAATCATTTTTCCCTCTTCCTCCTCTCCCACCTCTGAATAGACTTTATATATGAACAGATTATCTTATGTGTAAAGTTAGTTTAAACTAATTTATTTGTCAGTATAGCAACATTAAGCTTTCCGTATTTTTATTTTTAGATTTATTTATACTTTATGCATATGAGTGTAATATATATATATGTGTGCACCATGTACATGCCTGGTGCCCGCAGAGGCCATAAGAGGACATGGAACTGAGAAACTTAAGAGATGGTCATGAGAACGATGCTATGAGTGCTGGGAATTGAACCTAAGTCCTCAGCAAGAGCAACAAATACACTTAATCTCTGAGCCCTCTCTTCTAGTCTTCTAGCCTATCCTCATTTTTTAAAGATTTGCTTTATGTGTATATATGTGTGGCTGAATATGTACGTGCACTGTATTGATGCAGTGCCCTCAGATGTCAGGAAAGGGCATCATCTGGTGGGTGTAGTTGCCCAGTGTGGTTAGGACAATAACCTGTGTTGTGGACAAGAGCAGCAAATGCTCTTAACTGCTTAGCCATCCTTCTAGTTCCTCTTCCCCATTTTTTTTTTGTTTGTTTGTTTGTTTTGTTTTTTTGAGATTGGGTTTCTCTGTGCAGTTTTAGCTGTCCCAGAACTCAGTCTGTAGACCAGGCTGGCCCCCTCTTAAGTACTGGGATTAAAGGTATGTGCCCTGTATGCACGCCTTTAATCCTAGCACTCCCGGAGGCAGAGGCAAGTGGATCTCTCTGAGTTCAAGGCCAGCCTGGTCATCAGAGCTAGTTCTAGGACATCCTCCAAAGCCACAGAGAAACCCTGTCTTGAAAAACCAAAATAAATAAACAAACAAACAAACAAACAAATAAGTGTGTGTGTGTGTGTGTGTGTGTGTGTGTGTGTGTGTGTCAGTGTGTGTGTCAGTACCGCCTGGCCTTCCCCAGTCAGATTAATCAGTTTTTTTTTGACATTATTATTTTATACTATAAAATGGATGTTTAATTTGTTCCTTCAGGTTGTCCACTCCCCACCCCCTTGAGACAGGGTTTCTTTGTGGCTTTGGAGGCTGGTCTTGAACTCATAGAGATCTGCCTGCCTCTGCCTCCCGAGTGCTGGGATTAAAGGTGTGCACCACCAACATCTGATATTCCTTCAGTTTTTAAACATCTTTTAATCTACACACGCAAGGTATTTTGATCACACCCTCCCTCATCCCATTGTCTTCTCATATCCCCTCCTCCCACAGAACATTTTATTCCCAAGTCTCCCTTATACTTTAATGTGCACCACACTGTGTGCATGCGTGCCTGTGCCCACCCCATGGAATTTAATTAGGGCTGCTTGCATGAGGATGGGTAGGGGATTTAATTAAGAGCAGTTTACCAGTTGTTACATCAAGGAACATGACTCCCCTCCCCACAGAACAACCATTAACTACCTATCCCTCTTCTGGGAAGGGTGAGCTGGCTGTGCATTGATGGAGTGTTGATGGGCTCAGTCTTCTGAAGGTCTTGTGCAGGACTCATGTAGGTAACCACGGATACTGAGAGGGTCATGGTGTCTTTGTTTTGAAACTTCACAGAGATGACATTCTTTTTTTTTTTTTTTTTGACAGGGTCTTTCCATTATCAATGATGAGATTTTAAAACATGAAATAAATTGCTTGCTGTTGATTTTCCCTTGGCTTTGAAAAAGCTTAATTTTATATATCCCATTGATTTTTTTTTTTTTTTTTTTTAAATCACCCAGAAAGCATCTGGGGAATATAGCAGGTCAGTTTGGATGCTCTAAATTCAGGACTTGATACTGTCTTAACCCAGATTTTAATTTGACTATGAGAATGCAGTAACTGCGCTCTAAACTGCTAGGCAAAATCGAAAGAACCAGCATTTCTTTTAGTTAAACTGTTAACTTAGGCTAAATATCCAGATGTAAAGTTATTTCACTGGAGAATATTATAATTGATGTAGATTTTTGCTTTGTGTTGATTTTCAGATACTTATGATGCCATTTTAGTGCTTTCTTTAGAATTATGTATCTTTTAAAATGTCTTAGAGTAGAAGTTTCTTAGAAAATTTGAAAGGAAAGTTGCTTATATTTATGTTTTAGTATATTTTAGGAATTTAATAGGAGTAAGACCTTAGAAGTAAGTTACATAATGATGGCTTTTCCCCCTTGTGGTTCTAGGGATGGAACCCAGGTTCTTGGGCATGTTAGGCAGGCAGGTACTCTGAACAGTGAGCTCCTGGGTTGAAGCAAGTTGATTCTTAACGATAGCATTTATTAACAATACAGCCTTCTGTGTTATGCATTAATGTGTTGAGTCAAACCGGTTTAAAACAATATGATTGGTTATTAGCATAATGAAATGGAGTGTTCTTGGAAAGAAATCCTTAAAGAGTATTACTATCCTACTCCTAGAACAGAAGACATTGTTCTTTTGTCTTATGCCCTTCTAGAATGTGAATAGAATGATGGGCTATTTTTATCTGCAGTTTCACACACTACTTAAAACTTTGATTGAGACAGTTTAAAAAATTGCTTTTAATTCTTTGCCCAGTTAGTAATATATTTTCTGGGAAATAAATAGATAAAAGGTATTTTTGTTCTGCTTGTTAATTTTTATTTAGCAAAACAATTAGTAGAAGTGTATTACCTAATTGTTATCTTAAAATTTTATTCTTATTTTTAATTATTTGTGTATGTGTGTCTATGTGTGGGTATATGCTCATGGGTGCAAGTGTCAGGTCCCCTCGTCTTATAGGTGGTTCTGAGCTGCCCAGTGTTGGTGCTGGGAACTGAACTCAGGTCCCCTACAAGAGCGTATGTGTGTCCTTAAATTAACCGCTGAGCATCTTTGCAGTCCTCCTTGCTGTCGTTACTGTTGTGTTGTGTTGTGTTGTGTGTAGCTGCTTGTGTCAGGCTCGCTCATGTGTGCGGTGAGTTGGTTTTCTCTTTTCATCTCAGTGCAGATTCTGAGGAGTGGACTCAGGCTGCCAGGTTTGCTCTCTCTCTGGCCCCTCTTTACTGCTTTTTTAATATGGCTCTTGACTGTGAGAGTGTATTTATTATTAAATGAAGCATATCACTAGCTCATTTATCAGAAGAAACACCCAAATAAGACACTAGTTAATACTTTTATTTTCCTATTTATGATACCTTTAGGATTTATATTCAAACTTTCAAGCCAGTCACTTTATTATAGAAGGCTAATTATCTCTCTTTCATGTCCAAAAGAAAATAAATTGTGTCAGGCATGATGGTGTGTGTTTATTTTAATCCAAGCATTGAGGTGGCCAGTGTGGTCTATCTAGTGAGCTCTAGGCCAGTAAGAGCTGTATAGTGAGGCCCTGTCTAGAAAAAAATTGTCCTGGTTGGCTGTAGTACATGCCTTTAATCCATGAGGCAGGCAGATCTCTGTGAGTTTGATGTCAGCCTGGCCTACAGAGCAAGTTCTAGGACAGTTAGGGCTACACAGAGAAACCCTGTCTCCCTCCCCTCCAAAAAAAATTCATTCATGTTTTTTTAAGTATATTTATTAATTTTTCAGTTTTCATAATTCATCAATTATATATTTAAAGTCTTTCTATACATATAATATTTTATATCATTATATTGTACATTTAACATTATTAATAATACACACAATATATTAATATGTTCATATGACATATAATATTAATAGGATTAATTTGAAAGAGTTCAGTGCTTTGGAATGCTTTCTGCCATGATTTGTTTGTACTGAGGGTCACTGGAGATGTTTTACATAGACATAGTCTCCTTTGATTATGTATAGGGAAACTCACACTTGTATCGATCCTGCTAACTCCGCCTCCCAAGTGCTGGAACTAAAGGTGTGTGCCACCACTGCCTAGCTTAAAAGCATCTTTTTATTACATTTATTTATATGTATCTGAGTGCATGTGTGTCACAGTGTGCATGTGGAGGCCAAAAGACAGTTTGTGGGAATGGATTCTTCTGCCATGTGAGTCCTCAGGGATCAAACTGCAATCATTAGGCATGGCAAGAAGCTCCTTGTCTCTAAGCCATTTTGTAACCCTGCTGACTTTTTTCAGTCAATCAGAATCCCTTCTGTGTTTCCACATCTCTCTTATTTTTACTGAATAATAGCTGTGTAGGAGACAGATGTAAATGTTTGGGTTGTAGTTGTAGGTGATGTCCCAGATTCTGTCCCCCTTCCTCTGTGTTTTAATTTCATTCAAATCTCTGACTGAATAGAGATTTCAATTCTCACTGATCCAATTTCTAATGGAGTAGGCTTAAGCCTGTAGAGATTTTGTAGCTTAGTTTTATTTAAATTTGAGGTCTTATGTACAGTGAAACAAGTTTTGTTAAATATGTTGTGACGGATATGTACAATTGCGTAGCCCACACTTCTGTCAAGATTGAGAACATTTCTGTCACCTGGGGCGCTCTTCAAACTGCTTCCCACTCAGTACTTATCACCCAGACTCTTTCTGTCATCAGAGCTTAATTTTGTCAGTTTATGTAAAAGGGTTAATTTTGTGACAGGTTTCTTGAACTGAGCATAATTCATTTCACAGTCATTAGTACTATGTTTATTATGCTTTGTTTTTTTTTCTGAGCAGTTTTTTTTTATTCCATTGAAAGATTTGTTTATTTATACAGTAAACATTTGTTTTTTTTTTCTTTCTATACTTTGGCTATTATGTAAAATGTGTCTATGGACATTTGCATGTAAGCCTTTTGTGAATCATATTTTTATTTTTCTTGGGATAATATCTAGAATTAGTATTATAGATCGTGTGTTAACCAGTGTGTTTAGAAACGTTACATAAAGCATAATGGTAGAGGTGTATGGAAATGAGAGATGAATCAAAAGGCTGTAATAGGCTCAGGAGTTGGATCATTTGGTAAGAATGCTTGCTGTATAAACATGTGGAACCGGGTTCAAATCCTCAGTACCTACATAAAAAGCTGAGCATGATCATGTGTGCACCTATAATAACCTCAGCCACTTTGCAGGGCAGAGACAGGAGGCTTGGGCTCCAGGTTTTGTCGAAGACCCTGTCCTAAGTGAATGAGGCAGAGAGTCATAGAACTGGGGCACCTAACCTTCTTTGGTCTCTGTATGTGCATGGACCACATGCTTACACATTCATGTACACGCTGGCACATGCGTGCGCGCACGTGTACACACACACACACACACACACACACTCATTTTAAACAAGGCTGTTATTTTCATAAGTACCACATAAATAATTTTATTCCAAGTACAAATTAAATTCATGGGAAAATTTAAGGCAGGAAAATAAAATTATAAAAATCACATTTTTACCCTCATTCATAAAGAATATATTAAAGATCCAGCAAAGAGATTTGTCACTTAGGACTCTATAAATGACAGAAGACATGGTCTAAACTAGTTTAGACCACATTAGTGAGGAAGTCTGGGCAGTGTCATTCAGTCTCAAAGCTTTAAAATACTGTATATGTTTGACTCAATGCTTTATCAGCTCTTAAATCTTTCCTGAACTCTGTATTCATTTAGCTGAGTTGAAAGTGTCCGTGAATAAATGAAAATTCAGAGTATAGCTGGATTGGTGGTTGTTTTCTCTTTCTGTTATGTGGTCTGTCCTCCCATGGCGGGAGTAGTTTTCAAACTTCCCATTTCTTTTTCTGTCTCCTTGTAATGATACTGCTGGTTCCTCTGTTTTTGAGTGTCATCTACAGGTTATGCTTCCTTTTCCATTGAAGTCACTGAATTACTTCATCTGTGGTTCTTTAATCTCTTCTTTTTACCTTCACCTGTCTAGGTTTAGAAGTCAAAGATGTTGATACAGTATTATCTTCGTACTCCTGGGTTGTGATTTCAAATCCAGGGCCTCACACATGTTAGGCAAATAAATGCTCTACTATTAATTGATACTCTTAGCCTAGGCATGGGATTATAAAATGACATTATTTCGATATACAGTAACACTATGATTTTTTGCTATGAGGAAAGTTAGAAAATTTCTGCTTTTTTTCTATAAACTAAAGGAATAGATAGATGAAAATTAAGACAAATTTCTAATTATGTTCTTCATGGTTTGAGAATGGGGAAATGTTTATTCCTTTGTCCAGAGTCTACAGATTGCTTGCAAATGTGAAGAAATTCATCAAGCATAATTAATTGTCTTAGTTACCATTGTATTGCTATGAAGGCATCATGCCAAGGCAACTTAAAAAAGAATGCATTTTAATCCAGCCCTCAGGAGGCAGAGGCAGGTTGATCTCTGTGAATTCAAGGCCAGCCTGGTCTACAGAGTGAGTTCCAGCCAGGGTTGTTAGAACCACCCCCCCCCCCAAAAAAAAGAAAAAGACAAAGATGTGATTGGAGGTTTGCTCATAGTTTCAGAGGGTGAGTTCATGACTGTAATTGTAGGGGACCTGGTGGCAGGCAGGCAGATCTGTGGTGCTGGAGCAGTAGCTGAGAACTCACATCTGATCCCCAGGTTGGAGGCAGAGAGAACTAGACTGGGCCTGGTGCAGGCTTTTGAAACCTCAAAAAGCTCATTCCATGAAGACTTTCTCCAACCAGGCCACACCTCCTAACCTTCCTAAAACTGTCCACCAACTAGGAATGTAGTGCTCAAGTAATGTGCTTGTTGAAGTGCTAATCTAATCTTTATCAGTCAGGAGTCAGATTTTGGGGTAAGTGCCTGAAAGATCAGAGAAGCAGGGTAGCAGCCACCAGTGACTTCCTACTTCTTCTGTTCTTCCTTGCAAAAGGGCTGAGATCCTGTCAGCCCTGCCCTACCACTTCATGTCTGTTCTCTCTATAGTCGTCCAAACCTTTATGGCCAGCTAGTAGCTAACTCTTCCCTCCTGACTCCAAGCAAGCTTTATTTGTCAGAACACATTCAAAATATCACACCACAGCTTATGGGGGAGGACATTCTCATTCAAACCACCACAGTAATCAATTAGTCTGTCTGTCTTCTGTCTGTCTGTTTAGGTTGTTTTGTTTTGTTTTCTTCTATTATATGTGTTGGGGGTGGATATGTGCACGTGAGTGCAGTTGGCCTCAGAGGTCAGAGGAGAAGGTATTGGATCCTCTGGAGCTGGAGTCAGAAGCAGTTTTGAACACTCACTTAGGTGCTGAGAACTGAACTCAGGCCTCTGCAAGAGCAAGAAGCTTTCTTGCTTGATGAGATATATTTTCAGAGCTGTATTTTATTTTTTTAAGCTAACAGGTGACTTCAAATTTTGACAAGAAAGTGGAAAAAAGTATTGCATAATTTATCTAAAGCATCAACATTTCCCTCTTCTCTGCAGCCTTAAAATTCCCACCTTATGTTTTCCTGTGATGTTTAGATTTTCTAAAGATTTTAATATGTACGATATCAGCTGTTTACTCAGTGTGATGTGAAACAACTGGCAGCATGGAGTAGATAGACTTACACAGTAGTTTGCGTGGCTATGTGTAGATTATGACTGCTAAGGGTTTAAATCTCAAAGTACCTGAAATTTGCCTGTATAAATAGGATGAGGGCCACTGAGGATATAGTCAGTTTATTGATGGTTAATATTCTCAGACATTACCATCATTGTTACAAATGTCTGGTGCTATATCTGATATAGTGGGCATCTATAGGATTAGCTGTTTTATTTATTTTTGATTTTACTTTAAGGCGTTTTAAGATAAGGTCTCTTTTATACCAGTCTGAATTTGAACAAACTGTAGCCAAGGTTAGCCTTAAATTCCCTGTCTTCTAGTCTAGCCTTCCAAGTGCTGGGGTTATAAACATATGTCACCATACCTAGCTTGCACTTAGCTACTTTAAAAATGATGAACTTCATTTCTTTATAAAATTCAAAGGTGAAGAAAAGTGCAAGTAGATGCTAAGGTGATCGCTCAATTTGTACATCACTTGTTAGAACCTTAGTTTGATTGCCAGCACCATGTGAAAAAGAACCAAGCATAGTGTGCACACTTGAAATCCCAACACTGGGGAGCTGAAGAGGCTGGGTCCCTGGATTTCACTGGCTAGCCAACCTAGCCTGTTTTTGAGTACTATGCCAGTGAGAAACCCTATCTGAAAAAAATGGTGGATGGAGAAAATACACCTTCTGAATGAAAGATTGCATCTCTTGATATTATTTAAGGAATAATAACAAACTCATTCATATTATGGAGTAGTGTATAAATTACATAGATTTTTTTTTTTTTTTTTTTTTTTTTTACAGTAGATAGCTCTTAATTCTCCATACTTCTTCCTTCTGTCATTGGATAGAAATTATAGGGAAGGCTGAAGTGTTTATACATTTTATAAATGTATTATTTTCTTTAGCAGAAATAAAATATAAATATATAGGAGTGATACATGCTTGTAAAGTATAGCATTTTTCATTTCACTTTATTTTAAAAGCATGATATACTGACACCTCAAGCAATTTAATGAGACTGAATACATTTAGAGACACCTTTCTTTTCCAAGTATTCTGAATGCTCTGTGCATTTGCTCTTTTAAAATATCTATACAAGTAATCTGTTGACATAGATGGCATATATTTTCATTATAAGAAGTGTATACTTTCATTATAATAAAATAGTGGTGGTGATTTGATGGTAGAATGGGAGAAGATAAATTTCCCAGTTCTATTTCTTTTTAAAGTCCACAGTTTGTTGTTTTTATATGATTATATAAGGGATCAGGAGTATCAGTTTAGTGATAGAGCACCTGTTGATAATAGCTTTTTATTTTGAAAGCATCTCAGTGTGGGTAGTTTAAAGAGTAATAAAACCCATGTTTTGACTATTACTTTGTAGATTGGAAGCATAACCTTTGAGTTGGTTGAATAGGTTTACATTGCCATGGATTTAAAACTCCCCCCTCCCTCTTTTATTTTTTGGGATGGGTGGTGTTGGATAAATGTGTTTCATGATTAGAATCCATCTAATTTCTTACACAAATAGTTCTTTATTTTATGTTTTATTATATGTAATATATTTGCTGTGTTATGCTGGGGTAAAACCCAGGGTGTTGGGTATGTTAGGCAAACCCTTAGTGTTTTGTTTTTGAGACTGTTGTATGTCTGTTCTCTGCCTCTCAGGTTCTGGCATTACAGGAGTGTACACAACTCCTGGCTGTTATTTTTAGGGAAAAATTTTCTTTTGGTGTGATGGGACTTTATTGTACTGTAGCCCGGGTAGGCCTAGATCTTTCAACAATTATTCTGTCTTCACCTCTTGGGTACTTTGAATATAGATATGAGCTTTTATACTAGATACTATTTAAAACATTCTAATTTTTGTATGAGAATATTAGCTTGGTGAATTTTCCCTCTCCTTCTCCCCACACTCGTTGGTTTTTCAAGACAGGGTTTCTCTGTGTAGCCTTGGCTGTCCCAGAACTCACACTGTAGAGTAGGCTGACCTCAAACTCACCACTACCTGGCATGGTGGACCACTTTTACTAGCAGTGCAATAATTAATTGTATATAGAACAGAAGATTTTTGGCAGTACTATTTTAGTTTAATGCTGTTAAACTGTTAACATCCTAGAATTTACTGAGTTACAATAGAAAGGGAAGGAAAGTAAAGCAGCATTTTCCCATCTTTTAAAGGATTAATAGCTTTTCTGTGTTTTGGGCTCCTTATATATCTTATTATTTAATTTTATTCTCAAAGGCTGCATAACAACAACACACCCAGAAAATCTAATAAAATTGAACATTCCACCAATTTTTTTTAATATGTAAAATTGATCTGTGTGTTTGTTTAACAAATTCTAAGCCCATTTTAGATCCCTATTAAAAAATCACAAGTAGATAACCTAATTTTTGCTGTTTTATAAATTTGGTCTCAAGGTTATGTTTCTTCATTCCCCCTTCCTGTGCTCCACTCAGCCAAAACAGTTGAAAAGGTAGACTTCTCTAAGAAGCCGTGCTCACTTTTAAGCCACAGAAGTGGGGCTATATTGACTGTAAGAAGAGATGGGTGACTCTACAGTGATCCTTCTTACCCCAGTCTTGGATAATTTGAGCCAGTACATAGCCTTGTCTGGCCTAGACCTCATAGTAGTCCTAGCATACTAGCTTCTGGAAGGCTTTTAGGTACGTGCCTAAAAGGCTTAGAGATCTGGTCCTCCCCTCCTATACTAGTTGCCTGGCTACTCAGGCTTTCAAGTATTTGTGACTACAGGCATTTGCCATATTTAGTATTCTTGAATTAATATTTTCTATTGTGTTCATCACTACTGACACATTTTAAATTGATATGAGAAATAATATTGTAAGGACAAGTTTGTAAGTCTAGATTAAGGGAAAAAATTAGGATACCTGGACAAATTTTTTTTGAAATACAGGGTTGGGTTCATCCTTAGACTTTTATACAGGTGTGGCCTTCTGTCAGATTGTTTCCCTGGAATCCACCTGTTTTTTCAGAATTGAAAATAACTGATACAAGCAGCTCTCTCTCCCTTAGTTTGCACAGTTGTGGTAGAGAGTAGTTAAGTACCACACTTTAGTCTGCTTTGATTCTATGCAGATTTGATTTTCTCTTATGATACTTTCATCAGGTTTAGCCTTTACTTTTTAAATTCCTAGCCACGTTCTGAGAGAACATGAGAGAACAGGGAGCATGTTGATGCTTGTTGTCAATTAGTAGTGTTTTCTTTTCGTCTTGTCCGTCATTTTATTCTTAAGTTTTAATTTAGTGTTTTTTTTTTCTATTAGAAAAACAAATTCATTTCTAAAAGTTCAAAAATAGAGGAACATTTAAAAAGGAAGCAAATATTTCTGACCCTATGCTTAAATGACAAATACTATTTATATGCATTTCTCCGAGTCACTCCTTTAGGGTTCTCGTCCCTTCATACACAGTTCTAGGAAGCTGTATTTTGCAGTGTGTGTCTGTAGTACAATATAGAACAAATTAGACACATTCTTTAAGTGCAGAAGTTTGAAAGTTTAATTGTATTGATATTACTTATGATTTATTAAAGCTTGACTGAGGATCAAAGCTTGAGATTAGTTTGAGGTCAGTCTCAAACTATAGAGATCAGGAAGTGGTGATACATATCTTTAATCCTATCAGCCAGAAGCTAGGAGGTGGTGGTACACACCTTTAATCCTAGGACCCAGGATTAAGAGATAGATGGATCTCTCTGAGTCCAAGGCCACCCAGATCTACACAAGAGTGAGTCAGTCAGTCTAAAAGTAATTATAATTATAGTTCACACCTTTAATCCCAACATTAGGGAAGTATATAGGATAGAAGCAAAGGCTCGAGCATTTATTCTGAAGTCAAACTGGAGAGTTTACAGTCGGAGGCTTGGTGAGAGCCTAGGGAGACAGGATCAGCCCATTCGGTCTGAGCTAGAGGTAAGAAGCTGCTGGTCAGTTGCTTTGCTTTTCTGATATTCAGCTTGAAGCTTGAACCCCAATATCAGTCTCTGGGTCCTTTTATTAATTCGTGTGATATTTAATGTCCTTCAAAAAGTTTAAAAAAATTAAAAATCTTGCTCTAATACTAAAACAGGAAAGGTTTTCTTGAGTCACCACACATTCCATAGTGGGGCTAGTTTAATCTCCTAGAGCACAAAGCATGCCAAATGGTAATTTGGAATCTCAGCTGGGCATTTGTGCCTGTAATGTTTTCAGTTATGACTGAAAACTTAGTAGAACTGTTACCTAAACAAACAAACAAAAAACAACCCACTCCTCTCTCAATCCTGGCCCTTTTAAAACTGTAACGTCTGGTCATGGTCCTCCATTTTCCTATCGCCTGTGATAATGTGCTGTGAAAGATGGAAATCTTGAGTATATACTGTATGTGGTATAAAATTGTGAGTCAGTGAGATTAAGAATTACGAAGAATTATGAGCATTTGATGGTTATGTGGGGTCTTAGGGAAAACTAGTCAAGTGTGAAGATGGACCATCTCTGGTATAGGTTCAAAGAGAAATAACACATTGCTCTTTTGGGTATATGAGTACAATATATGACTCTTCAAGGTTGGTGCATGATTTAAGAATTGAAATGTCTGTGTACTCTGCTCTTCAACCAATAGAATCTCAGTTGTGAAAGACTGAAAAAATTGCTGTTAGAGAAGAAAAACATGGATAGTTTGCAAAAAAAAAAAAAAAAAAAAAAACCGAAAAACTAAACAAAACAAAAAAAAACCCAGAGTGGGACTAGAGAGATTGCTTAGCAATTGAGAGCACTGGTTGCTCTTCCAGAGGACCCAGGTCAATTCCCAGCTCCCAAAAAATGCACAGATAAGGTTTCAGTTCTTAGGCCTCCTGTTTCTTCATGTTCCAACTGCTAATATTTATCATTTTATTTCCTTTGCCCCATGAATTCATTACATAATTATATAGAACTTTTGCTTTGTTTTATTTATTTATTTTGAGATAGGATTTTTCTGTCTCTGTGGCTGTCTTAGAACTCAGAGATCCTTCTGTGTGTACCACCACACCCAGTTATTTAGAAAACATTTTATTTTTTGTTTTTCTTTTTTTCCCCGGAGACAGGATTTCTCTGGTTTTGATGCCTGTCCTGGAAACTTGCTCTGTAGACCAGGCTGCTTCAAACTCACAGAGATCCACCTGCCTCTGCTGCCTGAGTGTGGGATCAAACCCGGCTATTTTTGGTTTCAGGGCAGGATTTCTCTGTGGCTTTGGAGCCTGATGTGGAACTCACTCTGTGGACCAGCTGGCCTTGAGCTCACAGAGATCTGCTTGCCTCGCCTCCTGAGTGCTGGGATTTGAAAAATATTTTAAATATAAAACTTGTTATTTGTTACTTCCAGCTAGCCTTTTCATTCATATTTTGATGTATATAGATTCATTTTTGTCCGTTTTTATTATGTCATTTTTGTTCAAGTTCACACTTTGTTAACATTTATGAACCTTTAATTAGCATTGATTAGCTTTAGGTTTTCTTCTGTGTTCTTACACTCTTAGTTTTAGCTGATCACGTGTGTCCACTCCACTTAGCTGTCTCCTTGCCTGTGTCTCTGCTTGTGCCTTTGTGCCCCAAGTGTTTCTTCTGCTTTCATATGTTATGTATTCTCTTAATCCCTTGCACCCACCTCTCTTAAAGCACCCCCTGCATGAGCCTCTTCCATACTGAGTTCCACATAAGTACATTCATATATAAATTAGTTAAGGTCCATATACATATGAGAGAAAATGTGGTTTATCTACTTTCCACTTTCTGCCCAGGCTGGCCTGGAACTTGGAGCAACCCTCTTTCCAGCTTCCAACTCCTGAGTGCTATTGTAGCCCTTAAACTACATTTTAATTAACCTTACAGAACCTACCATTTCCCACTAATGGACATTTAGCCAGTTATTTGCTGTAGCAAAACAGTGCTCCAGCAGCTTATCCCCATCTCCTCGTAGTCACCCGTTTCTCTGAAGTAGTCATAAGGACATGGAATTAGTGATTACAAAGTGCTATGTTGGTTGCCTTTTAAATTTTTACCATCCTTGCAGTTGGACTTCAGAGTGTATTAGCCTATTTTACTCTTCTCCTACCTATGTTTTTATTTCCAAATTTTTATTAAGCCTAACAAGTTAGATGCTAATACTTTATATGTGATTCTTTTTATTTTTACTTTTACTAGGTTCTTTCCTCATTGTCTCTTTTTAAATTTTTGACTGTCATTCTGGGGTATTGTCTTCCTTTGGCAGAAATAACTTAAAATAATTTTTAAAATTAAATTTCCGTGTATATTTTTACTCTGTGTGTTTGCTTGCATGTGCTGAAAACTTGTGCAGAAGTTTGTTCGCTTCTTCTACTGCATGGCTTCCAGGGATCAAATTCAGATCTTTAGTCTTCTGTTAGTATTCAGGGTCTGTACTGGCCTGCCCTTGGGGTTTTGACAGGGCACACTCTCAGCTGCAGCCACTAGGAGCACCACCTGTGCACATTCACTACCTTTCCTCTTTGAAGAGGGCCCTGCCCACCTCCTGTCTTTCTCTCTCTCCCTCCCTGTTTGCCTTTCTCTTCCACTTCTCTTGTCCCCAGGTACCGGACTCTGCCCCATCTCGCTCTCTTCTTCCAATAAACCTCCTATGTGAGTGCTGAGTCCTTTTGTATGACGTGACTTCTCTTCTAGGCTACCCCCCCCATCACCTTTACTCTCTGAGCTACTTCACTGGCCTTATTTACAGTGTGTGTTTGAGGTAAGTAAATCAAGTCCTAGAACTTTGGACTGGGTTACCCAAGATCTTATATCTACTTAATGGAAGAGAGATGAGGTAGAAATGAGCACTTATTCTTCAAATGCCAGATTGTCCACATATATTTTACTACTCTTGGATAACATTTGATGACCTGCTTCTGTGGAATCTCTCCATAATGTCAAAAGTATTCAGGTGAAGATGCTTTTGTATTAACTATCTCATGATCCCTCTTGCTACTTTGTCCCTTCCTTCCCTCTCAATGTGAATATACAGTCTTACAAACTTTTAAAAATTAAAAGCGTAATTTAAAAAGCCTGAAAGTGTTTATTCAATATGTCTTTTATTTATAGTAGTACACTTTCTAGAAAGATTTGGTATTCCTAAGCCCCAATATTTGTTTCCTTCTCAGCATTTAATAAATTACTTCACTAAAATGCTAATGATATTTAGTTAAAAAAAGTCTTTCAGTTGGTCATGGTGGCACATGTCTTTAATAACCAGTACTCAAGAGGCAAAGACAGGCAGAGCTCTCTGACTTTGAGGACAGCCTCACTTTACAAAGTGAGTTCCAAAAAGCCAGTGCTACATAGAGAGACCCTGCCCTGCCCCCTGCAACCCCCTCAAAAACAAAAAATAAAGAGAAGAAAACATCTTAAACCTCTTAAAGTCACAAATATTAGAAGTACAGATATCAGCCCTTAATTTCAGTTCATTTTCCTGTTGGTAGGAGCTGTTTGGAGCCTATTTTCTACCGCTTTGGATGCTCAAATTACTCAGCAGAGATCTATTCTGAATCCTTGGTTTTAATTTGGAGAAAATGGCTAATTCAAATGTATAAACTAGGTATGTTGGATTGCTTATAAATATACATGCATCTGTTTCCTTTTTTAACTTTAAATTTGAAATAACATTATAGATTCATAGGACAACATTCCAGGAACACAACTGATTAACAGCTGATTCCATCTTGGCTGCCTCATACTTACTGTACAGTAGAAAACAGAAGACACTGTTTTAGCATCCCCCATCTAATCATTAAGGTCAGACATTTTCTCAAGAAAATGAAAACAACCCACCTAATTGTTTGGCCACTTGAATTTAAAAATAACATTTTTATATCAATTCAGATAGCAACAGATTTTTCTAATGAATGATGTCTACTTCTGCTTTTGCTATGTCAGCTTCCTTATCTTATTTTCTTAGTGAAATTAAGTTTATATAGAAAAGCACTTGTAAATAGTTAGATAGTAATCCTCTAGCTTCTTGGTTTTTTTTTTTTTTTTTTTTAAGTCTAAAGAATAGATCTCTTTCTGAGTCAGTTTACACAAATTTACTGAGCTGCTCTCCCTTTCTAAAGCCAGGGTTTCATACTGTAGTAGCCCTACATGGCCTACAGCTGGCTGTGTAGTGTAGACTCACAGCATTCTTGTATCTTCATGTCTCCACTTCAGTGGTGTTGAGTATAAGTATTCCCAGCTAGATAGCCATGTCTTAACTGCTAATGATTTCCCTGTTTGAGGGTGTTATATTGGCAGTTTCTGTTCTTTGATATAATGCTTACTGAACTGAACATAGCACAGTGGTTGGTATATGGATGTGTTTATATAGAAGAGCTTCGTACTTAGGCAGCATATTGAATAAAAACACAGGCTTTTGTCTTCTTTATCCATTAACTGTCTACCTGTCTGTCTGTCTTTGTCTGGCTGCTTATTTTTTAAAGATTTCATGTGTGCCCTTAAAGGCCAGAAGAGTGTGTTGTTGGATCCTCTAGCACTGGTGTTATGGATATTTAAGCGCCACCATATGGGTACTATGAACTTTACTTAGTGTTATTTTCTTATAATTTTGTTTTCTTCTTTTCATGTTAGTCAACTCTATGTTTTTGACTTTTGGAGACATGGTTTCTCCTTGTAGCCGTGGCTGTCCTGGAACTCTGTGTAGACCAGCCTGGCCTTAAACTCAAGAGACCCAAGTGTTGGGGTTAAAGGCCTATGTGCCACCATCCCACAGGGTGTTATCTTATTATAGTATAAGTTAGATATGTATCAGTGTTTTTCATTATTTATAAAATGGTCCATCCCTACCAAGGACACTATCTGTGCCAGTGTTTCTCACTATTTATAAAATGGTGGGACACGTCTTTTATCCTGACACTGGGGAGGCAGAGTAAGGTGGATCTCTGAGTTCCAGCACAGCTTGGTCTACAAAGTAGTGAGTTCCAGGACAGCCTGGCTGTTACAGAGAAATCTTGTCTCAAAAAAAAAAAAAAAAAAAAAAAAAAAAAAGGCTGCTGGGTGGGCCCATCCATCTGTATTGATTTCTGTTAAAAATTAAATACAATTTTATTATTTATTTTTATAGCTTAGGTTTTTAGTTTCTTTGATATTTTCTTTACTTTTCTGAAGTAAGAAGTTACAGCTTCATAGAAGACAGTTGAGTATCTGATAGGGCTAGTCATCACGTTTAGCTCTCAGAAGTGGCAGTTTTTCTCATATACTCTTCATTGTAATCTTTAAAAATTGCTTTGTTGAATTGTGTTGTTTTCAAACCATTGTGCTGTGGGATTGCATCAAGATGTAGATTAGTTTGCAGTTTTTCCATTTTTCAACTGCCAATAGTGATTTCAATTCACCCTTTAGCATGAAATTCTTAACTGATTTTCAACTCTCCATAACTTAAAAAGGATTCACATTTCACAAAGCATGACTGGGTTAGAAAGATCTATTCGTTCTCTGATTTCTTAAATGCTTCTTGTAGCACTTAGTATAGAAATATTTTATAAATACATCTGTTTGCTCAGCAGTTTTCACTGGCATAGTATTATGTACCCATAAACAGTTATGGCATGCTTGTTTAATTTTAAACTGTATTTTTCTCTGGCAAGATTTTTATATTTGTAACTATAGGTGATTAAGTCTCATTTTTATCAGTCCCTTTTGTAAATTGTGATACATTTTGGCATATCCTAATTGTTTTGGTCCTTATTGGCTTTTAAGATACATAGTTAAATGTGGTAGTTTTCAACTTTGTATTGTGAGAACAACTATGTTGTCATGCACACATCATGTGTGTAGAAGTCAAAGCAGAACTTCATAGAGCTGGTTCTCTCTCGCTTGTGAACTCTGCTGATGGAGCTCAGGTCACTAGGCTTGTGCTTTCACCCACTGAGCCTCAGATTCACTTTACTATATGTTTTCCTAAAATGTGTTATAAACAGTGTGTAGATCAGGATCAAATGTCTTAGCAGGAAAAAATGGGAATTCTTTTACATTTCTAACCTAATCATGTCAGTTCTTTTTTCTTCATATGCAAAAATTTTCTGACATCTATCCTACGAACATAGCAAAAGTTAGTGTTTTTTCCTGTAGTAAATGGTGTTTTTATTTTTTTTCACATGCAGGTCTTCAGAGTTCTACATTTTAGCTCTCAGTGCTGAATTTCCTTCTCCCTTAAATTATTATAAACTTTTGCTGCTGTCTAACAAGCGTGAAGATGTCTCGCAGTCCTGATGCAAAAGAAGACCCTGTGGAATGCCCTCTTTGCATGGAGCCCTTGGAGATAGATGATATTAACTTTTTCCCTTGCACCTGTGGCTACCAGATATGCCGATTTTGTTGGCATCGCATTCGCACTGACGAGAATGGGCTTTGTCCTGCCTGTAGAAAGGTAAGTGCTTCTAAACAACTTTATTTTATAGTGTATATATTTTTTCCTATCCAGTATTAATTGTATAGTTCTTTCCCCATGAGAATGAGTGGGTCCCCCCCCCCCCAATTTTTAAAATTTATTTAAATTTCATTTTATATTCCAATCAAAGTTCTCCCTCCTTTCTTCTGCCTCCCTGGTCCTCAGGCCAAACCACCCCACTCCTCCATCTGCTCCCTCCAACAAGTAAGGGCTGCCATGGTTGGGGCAGGACCAAGCTCCTCCCCTCTTCATTAACTCTGAGCATGGCATCCCTTCATAGGCTCATGCACCGGGGCAGATCCTAGTCCTACTCCCAGGGCCCCTCACAACTGTCTCCACATAAGGAAGGCCTATACAGTTCCATGCAGGCTCCACAGCTCAGTGCAGTGCTCATGAGTTCAGCTGTCTGTAGACTTTTCCATCATGGTCTTGATCTCCCTTGTTCATACAATCCCTCCTTCCTCTTTGACTGAATTCCTGGAGTTCAGCCTGGTGCTTTATTGTGGATCTCCACATCTGGTTCCATCAATTACTGGAAGAAGGATCTAGCTTCTCTGGAGCTGTGGCTTGTAGTCCTGCTATCCTTTGCTTTATATCTAATATGAGGAGGTGGTTTTAAAACATTGTGTGATCTTTAAGGCATAATGATTAGAAAGAACACTGGATTGGGGGTCAGTGTTGTTTGTTGCCAATGTTGTGTTAACTAGCTGGATGTCTTACATCTGTAAAGTTATATAATCTCTGGCCAAGGAAATAGACAATCTTGGTGCTTTCTAATTAAGATTGGATATGATAATGTAGAACTAGGAAACACATTCTGTATTAATGTGTGGCACTAAGTGGGAAAGCAGAGAGGGGCATTCTGACGCTCAGCTGACCTTTCACCTTTTCATTCAGTTGTGCACCCCAGTCCATGGGGTGGTGCCAGCCACATCCATTAGAGTGGGTCTTCCCTTCTTGGTTAGTCTTCTCTGAAAACACCCTTCAATACAAGCCCAGAGGTGTGTCTCTAGATGATTCTAAATTCAGTCAGATTGACAATGAAAATTAATCATCACATCTGCCCTGGGATCTTTATACAAAATTTTAAATAACTGCCATCCATTTATTGTGTTAGTAGAAGTACTGATAACTGTGTCTTTATTACTGATTTGTGAAGAACACATTTTAATCACTTTTAACCCTAATGACTTCTACAAAACAGTTGGTTACAGATGAGAAGGCTCAGGCAGAATGGTCAAATGGTTTTGGAGAAAGATGGCTGTAATTCAAGCCTGGCACTCTGATTTTACATTCTTGATCCACCAGTGACCCTGATATTAGCTGTAGGACAAAGACACACAACAGAGAGATTGCTAGTAGTTCTTGAGGGCACAATGATAATTGTTTTACTTAAAGTAATAGAGTATTACTTAATCTGTACATCCAATTTTAGGATTACTTTTACTTTATACATGAGAATGCTGAGGCTTAGAGACTGGGTTGTTTTAGGGCACATGGCCAGGTAATGTTAAAACTAAATTTGAATTCTTAAGCCGGGCTTAAATATTTATGCTCATCCTTTTTTTTTTCTGTTAGACTAGCAAGGTTTTTAAATAAAAAAAGGATATGGGTTGAGGACCTGGCTTAGTAGGTCCTGAGAACTATAGTTGGATCCTGAGGATCCAGGCATATAAAAGCCAGGCATATTTTTATGACCCGAGGGGTGGGAAGGACCCTAGAGCTTGCTGGTCTGCTAGCTTAGCCATCGGTGAGCTCCAGGTTCAGCGAGAGAGCCTCTCACATGAATGAGGTAGAGGCCTCCATGTATAGACACACATCTGCGTGCACACATACACACATACCAACAAGTGTATAACAGTATTTTTGTACACAGTAGGATTTCTTTAAATATGTAGACATTCATATTTTGTTGATCTATCTTCTTTGCTTTTTTTATGTTTAACACAATCCCAATTCTTCTCACCTCCTAGTCTCACCACACACACACACACACACACACACACACACACACACACACACACACACCCCTATAGCAACCCCCAAACAGAAAATAAAAACAAATCATACAAAAGCAAAACAAGCAACAAACAAAAGAAAAAAGAACAAAACAACAAAAACCTTCTTTTCTCCCCCGTCTTTCCTGACTGTCCAATACCTCTTCATTCATTGTGGAGGTGCTCGGAGCTGCGGTGTGTCACACATTATACCCTTTTGTTCAGTCAACTTTATTTGCAAATGTCCATTGCAATGAGTCTGGTTCAAAGTCTCTGGTTTCTGGTACCCAATCATCATTGGATCCTCATTGAAACTCTTCTGGAATATTCCACGCCTGGCCTGTGCTTTGGAGATCCTGTGGTTATCATTCCACAGGACCAGCCCCTTCACTAGCTTCACTAGATGGGGGTATAAGTTAGGGTGAGCCAGCCCAAGGCCCAGCTGTGGGCTTGGGTGGTAGTTAGGCTGCCAAGTTCAGGCCACTGTTCTGTCCCCCTCAGGCAAGAGCCTGAGCCAGCTCCCCTACATCTATGAAGTCAGGGTTAGCTCTCCCCAACCTGTGGTGAGGGGTGGGATCATGTTTCCTTGTGGGGGGTGCAACTCTCTTGCTACAGTGTCCAATGAGGAGCAGAGCTAGCTGTCCCAGGCCTGGCTCAGCATGGCCCTCTGAAGCAACATGGGCCGCAATTAATAACACAAATCCAAGCTGCAGCAGGACCACAGACCCAGACATGGCCCTTAGCAGTGTCTTGCGTGACCAACACCGTGGTTCTGGGTGGGAGCAAAAGCCACCAGATGACTCTGGTGGCTGTATGGCCCCTGGACGTGAATAAGGTAACAGGTTGGGACCACACCCCCGGGCTTCTATGTAACCAGACATGGTCCTTGGCAGCAACAGGTCTGGGTGTCATCATTGCCCCAGGTGCCAGTGCAGGCCATTTAGATCAGCACAGCTCCAGTGGCAGCATAGCCTGGAACACTAACATAGCCCTAGCTCTCAGGCATCCAGGTAGAATTTTGGATGTCAACACAGACCCTAGCTGCAGTAGGACCATGGACCTAGACATGTTCCTAAGGCAGCAGCCCTGGTCCAGAAGTCAACATGGCCCCAGTTGGCTGTGCAGGCCACCCAGGCCAGCATGGCCCTGGCAGCAACATAGTCCTCAGACACCCACATGACCCAGGATGGTGGCCCAGACACTGGGAATCTGCATGGCCCTGGTGGCAACAGGCGCTGTGGACATCAACACAAACCCTGGCTGCTGTAGCACCATGGACCTAGACATAGCCTTTGGCAGCAGCCTGGGCCCAGATTTTTGTTGCCATTTACATGGCATCTAGGAAGCACAATCTTTCTAAGAACTGTGTGCAAGTACCGAGTGGTTGATTTTGTTGTTTTAACATTTGTGCTCAAAGTGATCTCAAAATAATTTTTAGAGCTTTTAACTTTTGTTAAGTAAAAATGTTGTAAAGCAGTTGGGATAGTTAGAAGAAACTAATAGTGGTTAACACCTGCTGCCCAGAATTGCATCTTTACCTTTTGTGCAGTTTTCTACTTAATTCTAACTTCATCTTATTTATTATGCTTATAGCCATATCCAGAAGACCCAGCAGTTTATAAACCACTTTCCCAGGAAGAATTGCAAAGGATAAAGAATGAGAAGAAACAGAAACAAAATGAGAGAAAACAGAAAATTTCAGAAAATCGAAAACATTTGGCTAGTGTGCGTGTGGTACAAAAAAACCTCGTCTTTGTTGTAGGTCTGTCACAGCGCCTAGCAGACCCAGAAGTAAGTCCTCTCCTTCTTTCATTGTCAGCATGACAGTCTTTTGTGATGACTTGTGTCATTGGAAAATGATAATTGACCCTGAGAAACTGGAAGAAAGTATGAATAATAATAATTTTTATAATGGTTAAGAACAGTGGCCAATTGTGATCTTAGACATGCCTTAATCTTTCTGGACTGCAGTTTCAGTTAAGAAACTAGGGACTTGAATTATAAGTCCCCTTTAGTGCTGACAGCTTGTGAAAATTAATGATCCTGTTATCCTTACTGATAATATGAGTCGTGAGCAATTTTTTCTTCTTTCCCTTCTCTGTAGCTGTGTGGACCAAGTGTTTGGAGACACAGTTACTTGAACCTACTAAGTAATCTTAATGATCTGTCCAAGTAGTAGTGTGTGTGCCACAGTGTACGTTCTGGGTTCTGGGGACCCAGACAGTGAGTGTCTTTACCAGCTGAACCATCTGAGCCATCTCAACGCTCTGCAAGTAGTAACTCTTGTTCTTTCAGAACTGTTTTAGTGAATCACCTTTCCTTTACTTTGTCATTCTAAGCCAGTATTAGGGAAAGAAGGGGGATTTGATTAAGTGAAATAAAAGACCAAGTTCTTTGTGGTTCACTCCCCTAATGGTGGCCTCTTAACTTCTCTCTTTCTCCTCCTTTAATTAGCCATATCAAAGTTTCTCTGAACTTATACTTTCTTGTGGGCTTGGGATTTGTATTTGCTAATTTTTAATTTCCATTGTACCATGAAGTGCTGTTGAGAAGGAAAATTGAAGCTGAGTATCAACTAGAATGTTTGCTTCAGTAGGAAAGTGCTGCCTTTGGATAGTTTTCCAAAATAAGTTCTTGATAACAACAGTTTGAGGTAATGTTCCTCAGAGTGCTCTGTAGTAGAACACTCGGTTGTCTATTTTCAACATCTTTTTACTAACTGTGGCAAATTCCTGGTGGGCTGGGGGGAAAAAACTTAAAACAAGATTTATTTTGGTTCATAGTGTCTGTCTGAGGTTCAGTCTCTTTTTCGCTGGCTCTGTTGCTGTGGGCCTAAGGTGAGATATCTCACCTTTGCTGGCAGCTGAATGTGAAAAAAGATGCTGTTCATTTTATGCAGCCAAAAGGTAGACAAAATAAGGGGCTGGGAACAAGTATACCTCAGTGACCCCCTTCAACTGCATGGGCTCCACTTTGCATAGTTTCTGCGACCTTCCAGTAATTCATTCAGTTATGAATATGTAAGCAAATTGACCATTGATTAGGCCAAACCTTTCATATCCACCAGCTACACACTGAACCTTCAGTATATGATCCCTTTGGAGGGATAATTCCATATCTAACCATAACAGAATCTGCTGGCTGTTTTTTCTAAGGACTATTTATTCACCAGTTGATGAGTTTATATCAAGGCCTCAAAATTCCTCCAGATTGATAGAGGAGAATCGCAGGGAGCACTTTCCCCCACAGCCTGGTCCCACTGCCATGTCAGCCCCAAATAACACACAGAGGCATTGTATTAATTATATAAAGCTGTTGGCCAATGTGTAGAGCTTCTTATTGGCTAGCTCTGTCTTAGCTATTAACCCACAATTACTAATATATGTATTTCTACATGGTCTTATCTTACCATGAACACCAGACTTATGTGTCCTCTCCTCCTGAGATCACATTGGGACTCCGTCTGACTTTTCCCAGAAGTCTTCACCTCTCCTGGTCCCACCTATCTTGCTTCCCTATTGTCCAACAGTGCTTTGCTCATTAACCAATAAGAGAAACATATTTACAGAATGGCATCTCCCATCAGGGAGCCATTGCTTGGAATAACCTATCATGAGCATTAAAAAATAACTCAAGTAGTGCTAGGATCTGGGCCAGTAAGTTGGCTCAATGACCTGAGTTCAGTCCCTGGATATTCTGTAATGGTAGGAGAGCATCAACTCTGCACAACTGTCCCCTGACCTCCCATATATGTGCTGTGGTACACGTCCACTCCCCTGTCCTGCCCTCTACACACAAAGAATTACTAGAAGTCTAGGTCCAGGGACCGTGTCAGTAGTGTTTATATCTTATTCAGGAGACCTGCTTCTTTTTGCAAAGGAATTGGTCAAGAATTCATACTTGTGATTTGGACATTAACAAACTCACCATGAGTTTGAGTCAATCTGTCTTCTTTATGAATGTTGGGTCAGCCTTAGCTAAAGAAGTAAGGTCCTGTCACAAGAAACAAAACAAAACAAAAAAAAAAAAAAAAAAAAAAAACAAAAAAACAAAAAAGGACTTAAGTAAGGAATATTAAGGGAAGAGTTCATTTTAGACTCACAACTTAATTTCAGCACTCACTTCTTCCATTTTGTTTGTAAGCTTCTGTTTTCTCCTTTCCTCAGGCAGATCCAATCTCACCTCTCCTGTGACTTCTCTTGACCCTGCCTTAATCTGCCTTTGTCCCTTTAACTCTGCCTTTCAAATTGTGTTTTATTTCTCCCTGTCTCTCTGTCTCCCCCCACCCTTCTGTGTGTGCGCGTGCATGTGTACATGCATGCTATTGAAGGAGCATACACTCATGTTAGACAGTGATCGGGTAGAGTTGGTTGTCTTTGACCTTTACCTGGGTTCCAGGGACAGAGTTCAGGGTGTCGATTGGCACAACAAGTGCTTTCACCCACCTCTCTAGCTCACTTCTGTCTGTCTTTTTGTTACTTCTCCTTAATCTTACTGATTACTTTTGCCTTTTTGAAATTGCTACTTTGGTGACTTGCTGGAATTTTTATCTTGATTTGAGAGCTTTTACCTCTTGTTTGTTTATATATCTTTAATTTAGCCAGCTCTAGTAGCAATGTGGAGCCACATCTAGAAGTGGATTGATTATCAAGTGTATTCTTGCTAGGAAAAAAAAATCTTAGAAGCTATGGTAATTTGTTGATGATTAGGAGGTAATTTTATCTTAAAGTTCTAAAAGTGCAGTTTTAAAATAACTTTTGTCTGTCATAAAATTTTATATCAGGATTAGTTATCAAATCTATTCTTTTATTAGTCAATAGAAAATAATCTTAGAAGTGGTAGGTAATTTGATTAAGAGGTAATTATATCTTAAAAATCCTAAGATTTCAAGTTTGTGGTGATAATCATTCTTATGAAAATCTGAATTTTGTGAAAATATACTATGTTTGATGCTGAAGTTAAGTTAGGTAGCAAGCCAGACAGAGACTGTTTGTAGGGCAGTGGAGAAGATGAATTCAAGTGCTCACGCATTTATGAAAAGAGAAATAGGGGACTAGAGAGATAGTCCAGCAATTAAGAACATTTATTGCTCTTGCAAAGAACCCAAGTTTGGTAGGTCACAATCATCTCTAACTCCAGTGAGAGGATCTGACATTCTCTTCTGGCATCTGAGGGTTCCACACACACATAGTGAGCATACATATATGCAGGCAAAACACACTTGCACTTAAAAAACAAAACAAAACAAAAAACAACAACAAAAAATCAAAACCCAAAACAAAAACCTCTCCAAGAAAAGGACAGTTAGGATCAGCTTTGAGTATTAATGATATTAGCTAGGCAGCAAGTAAGATCAGGTAGTGTCCCAGGTATGTGGTTGGTCCAGAGTGCATTTCATTTGAGGAATTAAGTAGCTATTAAAGCAGAAGCGATTCATTTTATATATGAGAAATTGGGGAAAAGGCAATTTGAGTATGATAGAGCTCCTATTTTGGTGTGTTCTGTGCTGATGATTGATTTGTTAATCCATTATCCACTATGCAGCCTCATGTTGCCACATTATTTTTTTTTTTTTTTTTTTTTTCTTTTTTCCTTTTTGGTTTTTCAAGGCAGGGTCTCTCTGTGGCTTTGGAGCCTGTCCTGGATTGCTACGTTTTTGTCTTTCTTAGAAGTGTTCATGAATAATTAACCGTATTCCAAAAGAATACTTCTGTCTCTGTTTTATCAATTGTTTAGGCAAAAATCTAGAGTGTACATGTTAGTTAATGTAGAATGTTTAAATTCTTTGAATTTTGTAACACGATAAAGAAAAGGTTCAGAGACTGATATTAAGTAAGGTTGAGGCTTCAAGTAAAGCATCTGGCCACTAGCTTTTACCTCTACCTTAGCTCAGATATAATAAAATGTCACCACAGAATTTCCTTTGCTGTAACAGCCTGCTTCATATTGAACCATTGGTAATTTGCTGATTTCCTTTTGAGGCAGTCTGTTGCTCTAAACTCCTGAACTGTCTGTGTTGTGAGTTATCATACCTACATTTTTATGTAATTCTTTTCATTTAATGCTAACATAATTCACTTTTTCATCATGCTGAGTACATCATGCTGAGGTACTCTGTAAGACACTAAGCATACTTGTGTATACAAAGCAGTACCTGCTTATTTGCAGAGGTAACAGTTCTGTGTGAGGAGCTCTGTGTTGCTTCAGTATGCCATCTTCGGGCTAAGGTGTTTCCTGTGCAGGGAATGTCCATGAGTTTCTGAATGAGAAAGACTTCTTCCTGCAATGTGATTTCTTTGTCTGGAAGGCGAGAGTTGAGTGGTGAAAAATGTGATTGGGGCAAGTTGAGTGGCCTTAATTATGAAAGTTTGTCAGCAATGCTGAGGAATTTGCATTACCCTGAAGGCAGTGGGAAGCTGCTGACTGTTCTCAAGAATAGAATGACATGCTGGCTCTGTGCTCTGGAAATCCTCTGGGCATGCGGATGTAATCTACTAGAGACTGTTTCCATTAACCATTGGTCTTCAGCTCTTCAACTCTGAAAGTGGGGCATTGCCTCCAGTGTACGGCCAGAATCTAAACCCATAGCTCTTGAATGAAATATTACCTATCTTTTCTCTTTTCCTTCTTTTTTTTTGGGGGTAGGGGGGATGGGGTGTTTGAGACAGGATTTCTCAGTGTAGCCCGGCTGTTCTGTAACTCGGTTTGTAGACCAGGCTAGCCTCAAACTGAGTGATCTGCCTGTCTTTGCCTCCTATGTGCTGGGATTAAAGGTGTGTGCCACCACCACCTAGCTACCTGTCTTTTTCTTAATGACTTAATTTCACTGGACCAGTTACCAGGACTTGATGCAGCCACTATTTCCTAAATAATAGTCCCTTTGCCTTACTCCTATAAGTCTGTATTCTACCCCGTAGCCAAACAGATTCTATCCTTCATTTTCTTACAAGAGTCTTAATCAGAGTAAAACTCAAATTCTTTATAAGGGCCTGAACACTACATGACCTATGGCAAACTTCCTTTCTGCCACTGTTTTTATGTCTTAATGAAAAATGACCCAGGTTTCTTTGGGCTGGTCTCCCCTGTGCCCTAATACTCTTATACCAGGTAGAAAACCTGAATTTCAGTTTCCAGGAGACAAACATGTTTCCCAGAAGAGAAAAATAAAACATCCATAGCCTGTAACACTTTTTGTGTTTTTGTTTTTCAAGACAGGGCTTTTCCTGTATAGCCCTGGTTGACCTGGAACTCACTCTGTAGAACAGCCTAGTGTTGAACTTGGAGATCTGTCTGCCTCTGCCTCCCAAGTGTTGGTGCCACCATACCTGTCTTGTATAACACCTTCAAAAGACAAGGCTGGAGAAATCCTTGAGACAAGTCAAGCATACATATGAATAGGACACTTAGATAAAAAAGTAAAAGTATGAACAAAATCCCCAAAAGACATTCCACTTTCCTTGAAAAGACTTAAAAGTGAATTCTTAATGGTATAATCTCTCCTTATATATTTCAGAACACACACACACACACACACATTTATACACACACACACACAGAGAGAGAGAGGGAGAGAGATAACAATTATGAAAAGATTTTTCTGCATGTAAGTACTTGAGTACAGCTACTCTAGAACCTACCTACCTGTGATCTGTGGCCTTTTAAGCAATAAGCATTATTACTACTTTGGAGTTTACTATGTCGTTTCTTTGGTCTGCCTTAGCCCTATTAGAGAGGAATTTCTTTTTTAATTTGCCTCTCAAATAATTTGCGATAATATTCTATTTCTTGGAGTGTTTTTAAACTACAAAAAAATAACCTTGCATATAATTTGTAGAATCACTAAATGTAGCAGTTAAAGAATTTATCTGTAAATTCAACTTATGTCAAAACTGAGAAAATGCTTTGTTTATGTATATAATACGAAGTTTCTAACTTCCTCCTTAACTCTAAGCAGGCCTCATAGCTACATGCATGTTTATAGGACATTCAGAACATGTAGAGAAACATTGTTGGGCAGGGCTAGTTTGAGCCATGGAAGAATCCCTGGAGTGTTTCCCTCTTACTTTGCTGAGGTCTCAAGTGGCCCCTCAGTGCTTCCTTCAGTGAGCAGATCTGCTGCTGTAAACTCCCGTATGAGCAGATCTATGCTGCTGGAGGACAGCTGTGTGCTGCCACCCTTGGTCAGCAGGCATTTAGCTAATATGTTAGCTGAATTGGCATTGAATATTGAATGCAGTTTCAAATTCTAGTGGTTTCTTTTCCATCCTTTAGCCCAGGAACAATCTGTGAACGAGGTTTCATTTCATTAGCTGACATTATTATTATTCTATCAGTCAAGAGGTCTGGGTAGAGAAAGAAAGTGGAAATCACTGTAGTCACCTTTTAATCTTATAAACACCTAAAATATAGTGAAGTTAGTGTGTGTTAAGTTGAAATCTGTTAAGAATTAATGGCACAACATAGACTGTTCATTGAGGAAAAGAACAAAATTTAATGTTGAGGTAGTTCCAAGTCATGGGAGAGGTTTTGTATCTTATAATATTATGATCACATTAGTCAAGGTTATGTAAGTTTGTAAGAAAATCTAAAAGATCACTGTAGTAATCACAGAGTAACAGGTAAGAGAGATTTGAGGACAGGAAAACACCAAGAAGTGATTAAGGCACTAGAGGAAGAATATAAGTTGGTTTTCCAGATGAAGCTTAGCAGCAAAGATTGTGAGGAGGGAATAAGCTATGAGACAGTTACAGCATAATGGATTTACTGACATAGGAGATTATACACAAAGCATAGAAGGTTGAGGGGATGCTATTAGCATATTTGGAATTTATAAACAGTGGCTTAAGTGTAACATACAATAGATTTATGAGACATAAATGTCATTGCTTATGTCTATTCTTGTATATAATTTTGATCATTGTTTTGATCATTACTGCTGTATAAAAATCATTTATTAGTGACAATACAGTTGAATTCTGTGAAGGTAAGATCCCATAGAATATTGACGCAACTATTAGAACATAAAAATGTTAAACTTCTTAAGGCTCAGTTCCCCCCAAAAAGAATAGCCCTTAGACTCTTTAAAATATCCTGTGAATTAGCTACATACATGCCTTGGAGGTAATTACATTAATTAGAAACTTTAACAATTACCAGTATGCTTTTCACTTACAAGGGATGGTGAATGTCCCCATTATAAGGATAAAGATGATAAAAGCGGGGACAGTTTATGCCTTATTTCTTCTTCTTTTATAGGTTTTAAAACGACCAGAGTATTTTGGGAAGTTTGGTAAAATACATAAAGTTGTCATCAATAATAGCACATCATATGCAGGCTCACAGGTAACTCATAGGGATTTTTGCCTTAACTCCCTATGGTCTGGGCTAGACCTGGGCTGTCAGAAGGAAAGTTTTCTTTCTGCAATCAGAAAGCTTGAGGGTCAAAGAAGTTATACAGTGTAGTGAACTCTGTTGGTGGGATGGGGGAGTTTTTATGTTCATTTGATCCCTCAGGTCTTAGAGTAAATGGCTCAATGGAATAAGAGGGAAATAAAACAAACGTTTATTGAAAGGGTTAAGGGGTGGGGGTGGCTACCAGGCGAGATAATTAGGTAATGACATTACCTAATGATAATTAATGATAATTAGGTAATGATTTATAATCAGTATAAATTGTAGATATTGAAAAAGTAGAACAACTTTGTCAAACTGGCATTATTTAACAACATGTGTTTACTTTTGAGAGTATTTGTTTTGATACAATGTCTGTAAATCTGATCTTTTAAAATGAGCTAGTAAAAAGAACATTATATCAAAAAACTATTACTTCTTATTATTACTATTATTATTAACAATATTAGTGGTGAAATAAAAACTAGAATTCTTAGGCAGGTTGCAAAAGAATTTAATTTTGCAGTATTGATTTGAAACTAATTACAATGGAATGGGATGTGTTTCACTTTAGGGTCCGAGCGCCAGTGCTTATGTAACCTATATCCGGTCAGAAGATGCTCTCAGAGCAATACAGTGTGTCAACAATGTGGTGGTAGATGGCAGGACACTTAAGGTAATGTGTTTCTCTTGATTATTTTCTGTCTTTTAAGAGGAAGGGGTAAGATTAAAAAGTACCTGGCATTTAAATGTTAATTTGAAGTCATTTATTTAATTTGAAGGTTGTCTTTTTGGTTTATTACATACGAAGTATTAGTACTAAGTAGCACTCTATTTTATTTACTAGGTAGGAATACACATTATTGAGAGGACATTATAATTTTAGTTCAATTTCTTTTTTTCTTATTTTATGAAAATAGAACTGTTCTCATCACAGACGGGTTGTTACTAAATACCTGTAAAAAAAAAAAAAAAAAAGAAATTTTCTTTCTTCTTTACTGAGCTACTTATAAACATGGAATAGGCTTTTCTATGCCCCTGGGTGCCTGAAGAAAATTTAAATTTTCAAATTTTGGAAACCATTCACTTAGATGTTTTCTCTAGATCTTCTAAATAAATGGCTACAATACGTTCACCAGTAATAGTTCAGCTCACTATTGTTCTCAGTCATGCTTTGTTCTGTCTGTGGCTCATTTTAGGTGAAGTAATAACAATAATCATGGAAGGTGACATCATGATAACAATACATATTTTGAGTATTCTTTCCCCTTTTTTCCCTACTTCTTCCTCCAGGCATCTTTAGGTACAACAAAATACTGCAGTTACTTCTTAAAGAATATGCAGTGCCCGAAGCCCGACTGCATGTATCTGCACGAATTGGGAGATGAGGCAGCCAGCTTCACAAAAGAGGAAATGCAGGTAGTAAAGGCATGTGAATTACCAATTCAGTACAAAAGGAATTACTTTTAAAGTTAAAATTGTAAAGGCAAAAAGGAAGATTTGTTACTGTTTTTTTTTTTTTTTTTTTTTTTTTTTTTAACTGGTATTACTTTAAAGTAGCATTCCCAAAGTATGTCCTAAAATGTCTCTTCTAAGGACATGGTTACATTAAAAATGAGTCTGTGGTCAGCTGAGTCAGAAAACTACATTAGTGAATCTGCAGATTGATTTGTTGCAAAATGTAACAGAGGCAGTAATGTGCCAGCATATATTCAAAAGGGAACCTGGCTGACAGCAGGATACACTTTCCGAGTCCACTTTAAGGGGAGTGTCAGCAGTAAGAAAGCCAAGGAGTTACAGTAATTATTAGTTGGGTGTTTTGTTGTTGCTTTTCTCTGTTTTGGTTCAACATCTATTCTTTATAGAATATTCTAGAAAATAATGTGTCCAATGATGGTGATAATCATTTTTAAGCAGTGACTCTATTTTGAAAGTGTCCACAGAGTAGTCATTGTCCTTTTAAAAGGTAACTTGAAGGCTTAATATCCTGTCTTCTTTTTTACGTTTCCTCTTCTCCTGTCTCCTTTCAATTTGTAGTATAAACATGCCTTTACAAGTAAAAATGTTGACCATACGGCATATTAAAATGAGGATTATACCAAAGCACAATGCTGCAGTTCCCTTTTGTAGATGAGGACTTCAGATTGTTGCTGTGGACTTTTGCAGGAATACTTCTCATTTAGAAGGTGGGGGGCATTCATTGCTATTTTTTATTCCAGGTCAAGCTAGAAAAATATATGAGCTCCTTGAAAGGCAGATTGTAAACAGCATGAAATTTTGTCTCTTTTGACTTGGAGTTAATGCAGATTAAGTCCCATTATATTAAACATCTTGGTGATTTTGACAATACTCTTTGAAATTAAAAAACTGTTTAAAATAATGATATTCAACAGGGTAGACAATAAGTGTTTTTCGGTTAGTACTTTAAAATTTTTGTTTTGTTTGGGTGATTTTTCTTTAAATAAATTAAGTTTTTTTTTTTTTTTTTAATTGTGTGTGCATGTGTGTGTGGCGTATATGGATATGTGCAGGTACCTTCACCTGTCGATGCACCTGCAGAAACCAGAGGTATACATGGGGTGCCTTTTTTGGATGGCTCTCTACCTTCATTTTTGAAACAGGGTCTATTTGGTTGATCTGAGACCAAAGAGTACCTTGTATTCTTGTATTCTCCATACATCTCTGTTTTGATTACACGCACACACGCACTCATGCACGGCCCCAAACTCTGGTCCTGGTGTTTGTACAGCAGCACTTTGCCCGCTGAGTCATCTCCCTAGCCTCTGGGTTAACCTTCTTAGATGAAATCTAGATAATATTTCAAATTGCATTTTAAGTAGCACCTATATACTTGCTGTCACAGTAGAAATTTGTCTAAGGATTTCAAAGTCCAAGTTGATTTCATGTAAATCTGTTGTTCAACAACAAGAGAAAAATGCACGTGGTGAGATTTTTAACTGCTTGAATAAATTGCTCCATAATCACTTATATATCGGGCTGAGCCATAATTGCTCCAGAAGTATTGCTTACAGAAGTGATTTTCTAGGTGCTTCATGTTTTAAAGACATAAAATTCGCATCTTAATATATTTTTCCTACCTTAAAACTCATTCATAGTATGCTCTTTTGAACTGAATTTAAAATTATCCAGATAATTTCTTTGCTAAAATATTTCTCAGTTTGGAAAGAAAATTTGAGTGAGTTGAATCATGGCGAAAACCATAAGCCATGTTACTGTGTCGCTCAGAATTGAGTAACCAGCTCATGTGTCAGAGTAGGGAGTTGTGCCGTGTATGCCGGACACGGTGCAGCTTTTTGTGCTAAGTCAGACCATACCACCTTTGTTTCATATTCATTTTATTTTTTTTTCTGTTGTATTTTCATTTTGCCACACTAGGTACTTAAATCACAGCTTTAAAATACTTGTTATCAGTCAGTGAAATGCCCTTTTAGTCAAGACACACATACAGATGGTATGAAGTTTCTCATTGTCATTTATTTTTGTTTACAGTTTGCTTCTGCAGTGACCTTTGCCTGATTTCTCCTGTACCCTTTATGACTTTGCCTTCTGATATAAAGCAGTGTTTTCTGGTATATACAGTCGATGCCAGCAAGGTTTTCTGTGAAGGCTAGCCTATGAAGTATTTTAGGTTTCTAGACTATAGAGCTGTGCTCCACTATCCCTGTCGAAACGTTTTGCTCTTACTCTGTAGCACAAAGTACGTACAGTGTATATACGTGAGTGTCCAGACTGTGTCCCACAGAAACACTTGGAACTGCTTCTTCCTGGGTTAGAGTTAGAAAGTAGAGAGTAAAAACAAATTAATGACACTTTTACCTGGTGTTAAGAAAAAGAAAAATGTCAGAAAACTGGATTCATTGTGCCATTGATCTCTAAATAAAAGCAGAAGTTGTTTAATCATCAGATGTTCTGCTTCCCTTCCAGTTGCTGTGACAGACAGCATGACCAAAAGTAGTTTATGGGAGGAAGGAGGTTAATTTCAGCTCACAGGTTGTAGTTCATCTTTGAGGGAAGTCTGGGCAAGAGCTTATGGAGGAATGCTGCTTGCTTTCCTGCTGATCTGCTCATAAAAGCTAGTTTTCTTTTATAGCTCAGGAATGGTGTCCTGGGCCAGACTCTCCTACATCAATTAACCCTCAAGGTAATTCCCCACAGACATGCCCACAGGTCACTGATTGGGCAATCCTTCAATTGGCAATCTCTTCTTAGTGATTCTAATTTTGTCAAGTTGAGAATTAAAGCTAACTGGGGCATCAGAAAACTCAGTAGTGACCTGTTACAGGTCTCAGTTGTATGAATGAAACTGCAAGTAGTTGCAGTTTTTTTTTTTATTATATTTGTTTATTTATATATGAGTTTGTGCAAATGTACATATGTGTATGTGTGCGTGTATATGCACATGCGACACAGCACATATGTAGAGGTCAGAGGATAGCTTGTGGGGTTGGCTCTCTCTATCATATGTTTTCCAGGGATCAAACTCAGGTTGTAAGGCTTGTCAACAAGTGTGTTTACCCACAGAGCCATCTTAGTGGCCTCCTTCTGGTGCATCAGTTCTGATGGGATGCTTTGGTCTATGGAATATCTATAGTGTACCTTAGCTGGGATAACTTGTTAGTCTAAAAGTTTGGTTAATATCACTCTCAGGTTTCTTTGACTCTGTGAGAAAAGTAATGTTCTCTTTATGGTACCTTTAATAATTAAAAGGTAAAAGCATTTCATAACAGACTAAGTTTATTGAATCCCACTGCAGTTTTAATTTCTTCTTTCATTAGGCCGGTAAACACCAAGAATATGAACAGAAGCTACTCCAAGAATTATATAAATTAAATCCCAATTTTCTTCAGCTCTCTACGGGTTCAGTTGATAAGAATAAGAACAAAGTGACACCATTGCAGAGGTATGATACGTAAGTACTAAGCACTGATACTACTCAAGTCTGATGTCTTTCCCTGCTGTTTGTCATTCTTTTCATTGTGTATGTTTTTTTAGACAAAATTCATAACAAGGTCTATCATTTATACATCATCTTCAGCTATATAGAAATGTTAGATCGTAGCTTCTGAGTATGATTTTTATTTTATTTTTATTTTAAAACAGGGTTTTACAAAGTAGCCTTTACTGGCCTGGAGCTCACTGTGTAGACCAGGCTGTCATTGAATTTACAGAGATCCTCCTGCCTCTGCCTCCTGAGTCCTGGGATTAAAGGTGTGTGCCACAAGGCGTGGCTAAATTTGAATTTCTGTTGCTTCCTGACCCCTGATAACACTTAGGTGGTTTGGGTGGTAGATATTGACTGAGTGTTTAAACATATTAGTACAAAGTCCCATGATGTTCTTTAAGTGATGTTTAATATCCAGCTTTAAGAGTCTGGTATCTAGTAAAATAACTAGCTTTCAAATGTATCAGTAAAAATTACACAGATCATTGTCAGTTTTTCTTCAAACATCCTTTCATTTAAAATTCTAAAGCAACTGTCTTTTCCCTTTGCTGAAGATTATTTAAGTAGTAAAGATATTTTAAATATGAGTATTTATTTCTTACATACTTACATGATGGGTATCTATATGTATATAGATAGATATGTAAGTAGGCATCAACATAAAATCACTGTATATTAATTAATGTGAGGTTTCTTTATGTTGCATTTGGGAACAAAATCTAAATCCAGCATATCTTTTGAATTGAGCAAATTGATCCTCTGCTCTAATAATTTGTACTACTCTTTCTAGATGTTCAGCCATGTGCTTTTGCTCATTACCTACCACTTCTGTGGCACTTGACAAAAGAATAAATTATTGTAGTCAGCATTTCTGGTGCATCCAGCACATATATGCATCATTGGTCTTATTAAAAATAGTTTTTCTGCTTGGTTAAGTTACTTTGAAATGATGGAATACAGGACCGAGAGCAGGAACTGAGGACGACATCAACTGTAATGGATAAGGATGAGTGGTTTATAGCTTGGCTATAAAATGTAGGTTGAGACATTATTTGTGCAGCAGCTGAAGATTATGAAAGGAATAGTACCTTGTTGGGGTACTGTGCTATGGACACTGAATAGACCTAGTGGTAAGAATTGAGTATACATTGTGCAGTGTAAGTGGGCATGACTTGATGTGGCTCGTGTAGTCCACGTGAAAAAATGTTGAATTCAGACTGAAGTGAAAGGAAGATGTAGATGCAAGTAGAAATTTGATGTGCTTATTTAATTTTAATAGTCCTGTGTGGCAGGTAAGAAAACTAAAAACAGAGCTAAGTGTATTCCCCACATATCAGTTAAAGAATCCCTGTCACTTTAAAGACTAGGCACATCTTACTTTGCATCATTTAAAAGGTTTAAACTATGCCACAGTTTTAAAGGAGAAATTGCTAGAAAAGAATATGATGTGTCATATTAGTTTTATTAAGTGAAACCATTTTGACTGAAAATAATCTGGTAGTTCAGGGTTGTAACTTTGAGAGAATTGATAAGCTTCCTTCAGCCACAGATAGAGGGCACTAGTATATTGTCTAGTAAAATATCAAAAGGAAAGCTTCTATAGGAATTTGCCAGTTTTTATTCCATGGAGAGAAAGTGTATATCGTTGTCATCACCACCACCACTACCATCATTGTTATTGCCATCCTTTTTGTGGTATTGTGGACCAAATCCAGGACCTTGTGTGTGCTAGGCAGACAGTTTACCACTGATCATCATCTCTAACTCCCTTTTCAAAGGCATGGCTATGTTCTTACTGAAAATTAAAATTAAGCGTGCTCTGATACTCAGGTACTGTTTGAGTAGACTGGGAGGAATTAGTACATTAATTCTCTTCTGAATTCCTTGGCATTACTTGGTTCCTCTAAACAAAAAAGGTACTAGGTGATGGTGGCACACCTTTAATCCCAGCACTCAGGAGGCAGAGGCAGGCAGATCTCTGTGAGTTCGAGGGCAACCTGGTCTATAAAGACATTAAAGGAGAGCCAGAGCTACAGAGAAACCCATCTCAAAAAATTAAAAAAAAAAAAAAAAAAAAAAAAAAAAAATGTAGTGTAGTTCCTCAAAAAAGTACAAGATCTCTCAAGCAGAACTTGTTAAATCATTAACAGGTGTTAAGATATCTGTGAACTCTGAAATTTCATGCAGAATTTTATTTGTCAATTTTTTCTGTATGGAGGCATTGCTATGCTGCTAGCTAGAGGGCTAGAAGTGGATCTATAATTAATAGGAAAGAGTGATTTTCAAAGTATGGGCAGGAACCACAAAAGTGGTTTGCATTTTAAATATGCATCTCCAGAAAGACTTTCTTCTCTTTATTGTAGAAAAATGATTTACAATCTTCCATTTTTACTTTTGTATAAAGCCCAGAGCTGTTTATTGGTAATTGAATGGGTAAAACTCTACTAAACTAGGATACTTACATTAAAATTGGTTGTTAGGGATTTGTTTTTGTTTGTTTTTTGGCTTTGAATTCTGTCTTTATTTCTTTTCAGTCTCTGTCCAGTTCTCATTTATATGTAGTTACTATACATGTGCATACACAGAGGGAAGCTATTAAGTCATCTGGGGGACTCTTAACACTACTTAAGTTGACTACAGTTTAAAAAAAAAAAAAAAACAAGTTATTAGAGCCACTGATGTAATGGATTAGTTTAGAAAGTTAGATGGAGCAATGACCCCCCACTTCATAATAGCTAGTCCGAGAGACTCAGTGGCAAGGGTGAGGCAGTTTATGGCCTTGCCTGGTAGGGCACTGACAAAGACAGAGTGATAGATAGGCAAGCTGACTATCATCCTTGCATCCCTGATGAGGGGCCTTTCCCCTTTTCACCATTTGCTGAGTACTCTGAGGTACAGTCAATCTTCACGTTGCCTAATTTTTATTACCTACTGCTTCAGTGCATATATTTAGTCATGTAACATACCATGGCCTGTATTTTTCCATCCTGAGATTAAACTTCTTTGGGGTCTTGGAGCAGACAGATCTCTTAGGTTTGAATGAAAGGTAGCTAAAAGCCACTAGCTGTTTGGACAGGGGACACAGGGCTCCCTGCTTATCTAAACCCTAAGCTCATCTGTGGCAACTTTTATATTAAAAATGGAGCATTGTATTTTGTTTCTCATTGAATGAGTCAGGAGAGGGATAGTTGAAGATAGGATGTGAGGGTCTGGGAAAATGTCTCAGCAATTAAGAGTACTTGCTACAAAAGCATGAGAACCAGAGTTGAAATCTCAAGTCGTAGTGCTGTGATTTGGGAAGAAGACAATTACTAGTAAGCAGCTTGGAATTTATGCAAAAATAAAAAATGGAGATTGTAAGTAATTTATCCACAATAGAAGAGGAATGTCTTTCTGGAGATCCATAAAATGATTTCTCAACACTACCCTAGCTTCAGATTCACTAATTGAAGCTCTGTCTCTATGGGTGGTATTGGCACATGCCTGTAATTCCAGTACTCAAGATGCAGAGGCTGTGAGTTTGAAGCCAGCCTGGTCTACAAAGTGAGTTCCAGGATAGCCAGAGTTCTTACACAAAGAAAATGTGTCTTGAGGAGACAGGGGTGAGGCGGGGGAGCCTCTGTCTCAAAGGAATATGGTAGAGTGTGATAAAGCAAGTGGTCCAAGTTGCTCCTCTGGCCTCCATATGTACACATGGCACATGGAGAGGTACATACACCACACACAAGTAAATACATAAATAACATGGTTTTAAAGAGACGGTTCTTTGGGTCCTCATTTCCTAGAAGAGAAGTACAACAACAACAACAACAACAACAACAAAAAAAAAAAAAAAAAAAAAAAAAAAAAAAAGTGTAGTTTAAGTCAACTTAAATGTATAATGTCCTTTTGAAAGTTAAACTTCATTACAGAGATACAGAGATAGAATAAATGAATAGAGGCTTTACCTACTGTGTAGGAAAGCTTACCACATCTTCAGACGTCTTCCAATAATTCTAGCTAGGTGCGGTGATACATGCCTTTAATCCCAGCATTCAGAAGGCAGAGACAGGTGGGTTCTTGTGAATTCAAGACCACCCTGGTCTTCATAGTGAGTTACAGGGTACCAAGATTATATAGTAGACCCTGTCTCAAAAAACAAAACAAAAATTCTTTGCACAAACATGTGGAAATCAAGGCATTTATTTTTGTTTTATAATACATGGTTCTAGAGATTATGAGAAAACCATTTAAATCACTACCCAGCTACATGCACTTCAGGTTTGCTGAGGCATTTGTTTTCTTGCCTGTAAAGAGTTAATTGTGCTGCTTAAAAATTGGCTGTATTGTAATGGCATAGCAGTAGTTTAAATATTGATATGTACTTGACGTTTGTACAAGAAATGTATTCTGTGAAGACAAGTTTTGTATGTGAGTAATAGAAATCTATCGTTTATGCTATTACAAATTTAGGTATCTCCCAAGATTTTTAACACTTTGGTAAACTTTTTCAATGTATGACTTATTTGTTACCCTTAAAGACTTATTTTTGACTGGACTCAGACTTAGAAGTAGAAGCTCTTAGCGAGTATAGCCTGTGTCTCTTGGTGATTTGTTCCTGGCACTTTTCTTTGGCTTCCTTCGTTCTCTTGGCGAAAAGTTTAGCATATTATGCAGCCTCCTCCTTGTTTTTCTTTGTTCGTTGTTTCTTCAGGCGTTTGTGTTGCAGGACACGTGGAGTAACAAGACGCTGAATCTTGGGCGCTTTGGTCCTGGGCTTACCTTCTTTGTTTAAAGGCTTTCTCATGACATATTGGCGGACATCATCTTCTCCAGAGAGATGAAAAAGGCTTTGGACTCTGCTAGCTCTTTTAGGTCCCAACCTATAAGGAACAGGAGTATCTGTCAGTCCAGGAATATCCTTCTCTCCTTTTTTAACCTATGACCAAGTTGAGAACACTAAGATTGCCATCCATGATGCATCCTCGAACAGACTTGCACTTCCTCTCTCTAGTTCTCCTTGGTCTATAACAGGAATGCCCCTTATTCAACAGCAGGCACAAGGGTCAAAACGCCTTGCTTCCTGGGAAGACCTTGTTTGTCATTCCAACAACTAAGTGGGACCAAGTAATCCTTCCACTCTTCACCTTGAGCAACAGCAGCTATTTCTGTGGCCATATGCTTTTCATAGAACATGCGAAGCCTGCGTTCATCGTCCACTTCAATGAGTTTCTGGCAGCCGGTGGTGGGGAAGAAGATATTCAGCTTCATCTTTACACAGCCGACCGCCTAGGAGGCGCCACAAAAAAAAAGCTCATCTTAATAAACAAACTTATCCAAATATAAAGAAATATGTTCATTTAGAAATAGAGTATATATGCATATGTGTGTACCACAGTATGCCATTGAAATTTGAAATTGTCAATTATACTGGCATCTTTATATAAATTTACCTTATATTTAAAATGTAATTAAAATAAACTTGTTTTGAATGTAATAAACAAGGGAAATGCACCCTCAACTTTTTTCTATCCCATTTTCAGCTCCCCCTCCCTTCCCCATGATTTTTTCTTTGGTCCTTCTATTGTGTAATTGTTTCATGTTCAAAAGATCTTTTTAAAGGACTTCCATCAAACTATTGTTTTGGTTGGTTAACATTGTCACTAAAAAAGACACTAAAGAAGACTTTGAGACAAGTTAGGATAGGGCAAAATTTGTCTTGAGTATTTGTCTTGAGATTGAAGTAGAGGCCCAGTTATATGACTTACACTGCTTGCTTACAGATAGTTTTGAATTTTGGTTTCTATATATTTAAAATAAAATATTGACATTTAGTCTTGAGAGTAAATCTAATCTTGAGAGGCTAGGGAGAATTGATCCCTTTTTACTGTGTCCCATCTTTTTAATACCTTTGTTCTTAGATCCCTAGTAACATAGTGTTCCAGTTTGCTTTCTGCTGCTAAGATAAACACCATGAGCAGAATTTTGCAACTTGAGGAAAAGCTTATGACTTACAGTACATCATGAAAGAAATCAGGGCAGGAGCTGAGGCAATAACTAAAGGAAAGCTCACGGAGAAATACTGCTTACTGGCTTGCTGTCCATGAGTCATTTAACTTGCTTTTTTATACTGATTACCACCTACTGTAGGCTTGAAACCCACACATTAATCATTAGTCAAGGAAATGCTCCATAGACCTTCCTACAGGCCAATCTGACAGAGGCATTTTGTCAAGTAAGGTTCCCTCTTCCCAGATGACCCTGGCTTGTATCAAATTGAGGGAAAACTGACTAGTACTCCAGGTGTTTGAACTTAGACTAACTTTATTTTATATATCTTTTGAAAAGTTTTCCAACTCTTGATTTCAACTGTTCAGGTTGAATAGAACTTATAAAATGTTAGCAAAACTTCTTTATGAAAATGTGTTTATAAATTTTATCTAGTTTATGCATATTTTTCTGGATGTTATTTGTTTATGTGTTTGTACATGTGGATTCATATGGTAGAAAGAACTGGCTCTAGCAAGTTGTCCTTTGTCCCTCATGTGCAGTTTGCACATGCACATGTGTGCACACATAAACAAACAAATGTAAGAAAGTTGCTGTTCTACAGTCCACAACCCCAGAGAAGCTGGGGAACAAGGAGGCTCCTAAGAGAGACATACGTGGTCCCCCTGAGAAGGGGAAAGGGACAAGGTCTCCTGAGCAAATTGGGAGCATGGGGGTGAGGGGTGGGGTTGGTGGGGTAGGGAAGGAGGAAGGAAAAGAGGGGTGACAGAACATGAGGGGGCAGGAAGGTAGAGTTGGGCGAAGAATAGAGGAGAGCAAGAAGAGAGATACCTTAATAGAGGCAGCCATTGTAGGTTTAAAGAGAAATCTGGTATTAGGGAAATCTCCAGGGATCCACAACGATGACCCCAACTAAGAATCTAAGCAGTAGCGGAGAGGGCACCTTAAATGTTCTTCCCCTGTATTGAGTTTGTTGACTACTTTAAATGCCATCCTAGAGCCTTCATCCAGTAGCTGATGGAAGCAAAAGCAGAGATTCACAGCCAAGCACTGAGCCAAACTCCTGGAATCCAGTTGTAGAGAGGGAAGAGTGATGAGCAGAGGGGTCAAGACCAGGCTGGGGAAACCCACAAACACTGCTGACCTGAATAAGTGGAAGTTCACAGACCCCAGTCTAACAGCTGGCAGCTGGGCAGTCACCATATGACTGAACCAGAACCCCTGAATGTGGGAGGCCTGGGCAGTCTTGGTGGCCACTGGCAGTGGAACCAGTATTTATCTCTAGTGCACAAATGGACATTGGGAGCCCACTCCCCATAGAAGGACACTCTCTCAGCCGAGATACACGGGGGAAGGCCTAGTACCTGCCCCAAACGATGTGACAGACTTTGATGATCCCTCATGGAAGGCCTCACCATCCCTGGGGAGTGGATGGGTGGTAGGGTGGAGGTTCAGTGGGAGATGTGAGACTGGGAGGGAGAGGGAAGTGGATTGGTATGTAAAATAAGATTTTTTTAAATTTAAATAAAAATTTAATTTTTTTTAAAAAGTAAAGTTGCTGTTAAATATTGCTTATTTTCATTGGTCTCTTCTGGCCTCTCTGATTTTTTTTTTTTTTTTTTTTTTTTTTTTTTGCATTATCTTTAATTCAGACTGCCTTTTTGTTAATATTTTTGTTAGGAAAAAAAAACTTTATTAAAGTATGTACCATTTATCTTTCCTATACTTGTAATAAATATACACACTTGCCCTTTCTTCCTAGAGATAGGATTAGTATTTGTAGAAATACTAAAAAAAAAATATATATATAATGGATACTAAGAGCCTGTAGAGAGCATTTCCTCACTGTTTCTTTTTGTCATTTTTCCCTCTCTGTGAGCAGCTGTTTATCTCAGCCTTAAATTCTGGGGCCGGGGCCGGGGCTGGGGCTGGGGCTGGAGAGACTTCCTGCTTTTCCAGAAGTCTTGAGTTCAATTCCCTGCAACCACATGGTGGCTCACAACCATCTATAATGAGATCTGGTGCCCTCTTCCTACATATATATAACACACACACACACACACACACACACACACACACACACACAGTATTCTGCATGTACATACTAAATATTAAAAAGGAAAAGGTTCCAGTTGCTAATTAGAATGTGAGTATGTGGGGAAGAGAAGGTTGAGACCTTCCGTGTACATTTTGAACCCTTAATAAGGTCTTGTGTCAGTGTTTCAAAAACATTGTTTATTCTTACTACTTTGGTGAGGTTTTTTTTTTTTTTTTTTGTCTGTGTTTTGTGTGTATATATGTGTTAGAATGATTTACTCTTCCTTTTACTCAGTTTGTTTTCTTTTACAGCCCCATTGACAAACCTTCAGATTCTCTCAGTATAGGGAATGGTGATAATTCCCAACAGGTAAGATATAGCTAAACTATCTTCCATTTATCTGTTATAATTGAAAGCAAAGTTTGTTCTATGCAAATGAAATTTTCAAACTGAAAAGTACTTTAAATACTGACACAATTAAAAAATACCTTGAGAGACTGACTGCTTTGTTAAATGTATAATATTTAGCTTTCTGCATAGAATGTATAGGATGTAAGTTAGTTCCCCCCCCCTTTTCTTTTTTTTTTTTTTTTTTTTGCTCCATATCCTCTCCAGCATAACCTGTCTCTTGTGTCATTGATTTTAGCCATTCTGACAAGTAGTTATAAGATGGAATCTCGTAATCTTTTTGATTTGCATTTCCCTGATGGCGAATAATAGTGATGTTTCTTTAAATTTATTTATATATTTTGCATCCCAATGAGTTTCCCCTCCCTATTCTCCCATTGCCTTCCCTTATCCATCACCTCCACTCCCCAATCCACTCCTCTGTTTCTGTTCAGAAAAGGGCAGGCCTTCCATGTATTAAGATAGCATGGCATACAAATTGCATTAAGACTAAGCACCTCCCCTTGAATTTAGGGTGGGCAAGGCAACCCAGTATGAAGAGTAAGTTTCCAAGAGTCAGCCAAAGCATTAGGGATAGTCCTGCTTGAATTGTTAGATTCTCACAAATAGACTAAGCTGTACACTGTCACATACATGCAGAGGGCCTAGGACAATCGCTTGCAGGCTCCCTATTGATCCAGACTTTGTGATGAGCCAGATTAGTCCTTCCTCTCTCTTCAGCAGGATTCTTAGAACTTGGGCTAATGTTTGGCTGCATGTTTCTGCATCTGTTTCTATCTGTTACTGTAGATAATTCTCTGTTTAGATATGTGCCCCATTTTTAATTGGATTATTTGGTAGTTAGATGTCTAGTTTCTTATGTTCTTTGTATATTTTAGAGATCAACCCTCTGCTGGATGTGGGGTTGGTGAAGAGCTTTTCCTATTCTGTGGGCTGCCATTTTGTCCTGTTGATGGTGTCCTTTGCCTTACAGAAGCTATTCAGTTTCATGAGGTTCCATTTACTAATTGTCAATCTTAGTGTCTGTGCTACTGGTGTTATGTTCAGGAAGTTGTCTCCTGTGCCAATACATTCAAGTCTATTCCTCACTTTCTGTTCTATTAGTTTCAGAGTAACTGGTTTTATGTTCAAGTCTTTGATCCACTTGGCCTGGAGATCTGTTTACATTCTTCTACATTCTGACATCCAGTTATGCCAGCATCATTTGTTAAAGATGGTTTCTTTTTCACATTGTATAATTTTGGCTTCTTTGTCAAGTTAATCCCTTTTAAATTATCAAAATTACCTTACTATTATACAGTATCATAATGTACCAGTATCCTTCAAGTCGACTATAGTTCCTGGTTGCATTGATTTCTGTTCAGATGGTTTCAGCTAGCTTGCCTTTTGAGTTCTTGCTTTGGAGTTGTTTGCCTGTTTTTTTCCTCTTTGATGGCAAATGTGTTTTTGCTCACTGTACTTTCCTGTAATAACACACACACACACACACACACACACACACACACACACCATTGATATACAGAGACTTGAATGAAACATAAAACTTTGCTGAGCTTATTAGTAAATAAGAAGACATAAAGTCTGCTGTACTAGCTAGGCCTTCACTCATTTTCATGGACAATGTTGAACAGCTCATTGGCTGTAACATTTCAAAGCAAATTGTCATTTGAGGAAAACAGGAGGAAGTTGTTAAGGGAGCATTTACTTATGTTGGCACATGTGACGTCTAGAGGTTGACATGTCTTCCTCAATTGCTATCCCATCTGATTTATAGACATATTTATTTTGGTATGTGTGGGAGTATGCTCACAACCACATCTGTCCTGGGGGATCAACCTTAGGATGGCAGGCTTTTTTTTTTTTTTTTTTTAACCCACTGAGGCATCTTTCTGGCCCCATTCACCATAATTTCTGATTTATTTTCTTATAGTGGGGTCTTTGATTCAGCCTAGAGCTACATGGCTAGCTGAGCTAGCTAGCCATCCCCTGTGGTTCAGCATGTCTTGTTCTCCCCTCACTGGGTTAGGCCTTGTACCTCTACACCTGGCTTTTTATATGAGCACTGAAGATTCAGGTTCTCATATTGTGCAACAAGTACTTTATCTGCTGAGTCATCTCCATGTCCCCCCCAATCCAGGTAAAATAAATATATTTCTAATCTCGTGTGTAAAGAATGTAGAAGAAAAACTGATAAAACTACAATACAGGCTTTTCTAAGTTTTTAGTCACAAATTCTATAAAATAGCTTAAATTTATGCCTTGGTGTATTTTGAGTTGACCTTTTTTTTTTTTTTTTCTTATTTTAATGAGCTAATGGTAATTGGCTGGATGATCTTGCAGAGGACCTAGGTTTAATTCCTGGTACCTATATGGTGGCTTACAAGTCCTACCTGTAGTTCCAGGGGATCCAATACTCTCTTTTGACCTCTGTAGACACCATGAATACATGTGTGCATGTGCATATACACAGGCAAACCATCCATTCACATAAAATAAACCTTAAAATTATTTCTGTTAAAAACAAAGTAGTTACAAGAGGTAATCTTTAGCATATAATCAGTGTTGGTGATTTTTTTTTTTTTTTTTATTTTGAGATAGGGTCTTGTTTACAAGATGGTTTTGTATTTGCTATGTAGCTGAAGCTGGCCTTCAGTTCTTGATTCTTATGTCTAAACCTTCCAAGGGCTGGGCTTGCATAATTACACATCATGCCTAGCTGTTTTTCCAACCCGAGTACTATATTACTTTTCAGATATATCTAAGAATTGTAATATTTTGTACCCATCTTTATATTTTGGTCACATCATGTTTTGATACTGGATTTAGAAAATGCATTTTAGGATTTTTATCAGTTAGAAATTTTATGTCATTCTCTTTTCGTCTTTGAATATATCTCTATTTCTGTTGCCATCTCAAAGTTGTATCTTAATACATTATACTTTTCATAGACAAATGTAAGGCTCCTAAGATCTGAATCTGTACCTCAGGTACTCACGTAAAAGCTGAGCACAATATTATATATTTATAAACCCAGCATTGGTAGGGCACGGTCAGGAGAATTCCGTACACTGCTTAAATAATCTACAAATTTAGTAAGAGACCTAGTCTCAAAAACTAAAGTGGAACATGTATAGGAAGATACCAACCAAGTACATATTTCTGGCTTTTGTATGAACTTATACACATGTGCACTTACTTAAATGAATATACACAATTATGCCAACACCCCCCCACACACACACAGAAACCCTGTAAATACGCTTATAAATTTGAACTGTAATGTTTTTCTATGGCAAGGGATCTGTTTGTTTGTTTGTGACCTTACCCGTACTCGGCAATGGTACAGTTATATTCACAGCTCTATGAAGATTTAAATGCCTTTTACCCCCATGTTGACTTTCCATTAGTTGTATTGAGTTGATCAAACAGCATATATTGGAGTCATCTCAGAATATTTTTTATGTATGAACATTGTTAATATTAAATAAACTTACAATAATCTTAGTCATCCTTTTATTTTCTCAAGACATTTTGTATAAATAGTGCACAGATAGAGGAATGTTACTGTCCCTCAGACCATGGAATTAAATGCCTCAGTATCACAGAATGATTTAGCCTCCTAATAGGCATAAGGGTTTTCTTTTTTCCTTTTGTTTGTTTGATTAGTTGTTTGTTTGTTGTTGTATTTTCCTTTTGATGCAGGGGGTTGAACACAGGTCTTATTCATGGCTATACTCCCAGCCTCCGGAATTATTTTTTTTTAATGATTGTTTGGGAAAAACTTAATTAGATCTTCCTTTATTTTGGTTAAAAACAAAAATACTTAAAATCTTCTAATATGCAGAAGGAGCTATCATTGGAGCCATTTATTGTCTTGCTATCAATTTGAGCATTCCTGATCATTTATCTTTGCCCCTAAAAGTTCTCAGTCTTGAGCAGTTGCTATATAATGAATTCCTAGACTGCAAGGATTTGTGAGGGGATTTGGGGAGTTGTAAAAGAAGATGAGAACACTATTTTTTTTTTTTAAGTACATGTGTAAATTAATGAATTGCTTACTTTTCTGAAATTCCACACTTTGATTAAAAAGTCAGGTGTTCTGGTTTGAAGACCACTGTTAGAGACCATTTATTGCAAATGTTTTAAATTGTGGTTTATTAGGATACAAACTTATCTTGACTTCTTCCTCTTTCTTTTAGATATCTAACAGTGATACGCCTTCACCACCACCTGGTTTATCAAAGTCTAATCCTGTCATCCCCATCAGTTCATCCAATCACAGTGCAAGGTCTCCTTTTGAAGGGGCAGTAACAGAGTCACAGTCATTATTCTCAGACAATTTTCGACACCCCAACCCTATACCAAGTGGGCTTCCTCCTTTTCCCAGCTCTCCACAGACACCCAGTGATTGGCCTACAGCTCCAGAACCACAGAGCCTCTTCACGTCAGGTATGTATTACCTAGTATTAGTAATCAGACTAATGGAATACATTTTGGTTGATACACTTCAGTCTTGTTTTCTTTCAAGTCCCCCTTTTTTAATAAAGTAAATTATTTAAACTACATGGTATTAGATATTGTGTAAGTTGTGTTGTCTAGAAATTACAGTGTTGGAGAGCAGATTCATCTAGAAATCATTACCATATTATCTCAAATAAATACTCACTGCACTGTCTGGGCATAGTGGCACACACCTTAATCCCAGCAGAGGCAGGCCGGATCTCTTGAGTTCTAGTACAGCCAGGGCTACACAGAGAAACTCTTGTCTCAAAACCCAAAGGGTGGAAAAACAAACAAACAAACAAACAAACAAAAAAGTTACTGCTCTGGGAGTAACTTAGGACTCAGCTTTTTAAGTCAGAGTTGTGTTTATGAAATCAAATTTAAGATATTCCCCATATAGTCTAATTGGCGTAAGTAATTTACTTAGTTGTAATAACTAAATTTTGTTCCCTTTCTGCCATTTTATTTTTAAAATTTTTGTTTGGCATGGTTTATATTTGTATGAGAGTTATGCTTTTACTGTTTTATAAATTTATGTTTTAACTGAGATCCACAGCACAATGCCAGCCACTTGCTGAAACTTTGGTGTCTTTTACTACATCCCATTCAGATGAAACTAGACTGAAGAATGATTTTTGTTCTCTTCCTTGAAGAGACATGGCTTTATACATTTGTCTTGCTGGTGTGTTGTGAACGGCCAAGCAGAGCATTTGGGGTTAGAAAGCAGAGAGCACAACATTTTCACCCACTTAAATATTTGTATCATTCTGAAAGATAACATAAATTAACAACCACAATAATAACTGTGATGTAGGTGATTAAAAACATAGACTATAGTGCTCTTAATGACATGTTGGGTTTGATTATGAATGTTTGGATATAACTTGGCTAGCAGAGGAGTTTTTCTGATCAGCTCAATGAATATATCATTAAGGTTTTATTTTTTAAGATTTATTTATTTTATGTGTGAGAGTGCATGTATGACTTTATGACAGATAAGGGTATCAGATTCCACTATAGATGGTTGTTAGCAATCATGTGGTTGCTGGGGCTTGAACTCTCAACCTTCAGAAGAGTAGCCAGTGCTTTTAACCACTGAGTCAACTCTCCAGCCCCTATCAATCCTTTTTTGAATTTAATAATTTAACAATGAAATCACTGCTAGAAATTATGAGGTCCTTTGGAATTAGTGATCTTGCATGTTTGTTTTCTATTGTACTGTGGCATGTTTAACTGGTATAGAGTCTGATGTAGGATGTTTAATGTACACTGTGAAGATAGACTATTTATGCTCATCACTATTTTTCTCCCCAACAGAAACAATCCCAGTATCTTCATCTACAGACTGGCAAGCAGCATTTGGCTTTGGCTCTTCTAAACAGCCAGAGGATGATTTGGGTTTTGATCCCTTTGATGTCACTCGAAAAGCCTTAGCAGACCTGATTGAGAAGGAACTGTCCGTCCAAGATCAACCCTCCCTTTCTCCCACGTCTCTTCAGAACTCCTCCTCACACACTACAACCGCCAAAGGTCCAGGCTCTGGATTCCTACATTCTGCTGCACCGACAAATGCCAACTCTCTTAATAGTACCTTTTCAGTCTTGCCACAGAGGTTCCCTCAATTTCAGCAGCACCGAGCAGTTTATAATTCGTTCGGTTTTCCAGGCCAGGCCCGCTATCCTTGGATGGCCTTTCCACGCAATAGCATCATGCACTTGAACCACACAGCAAACCCCACCTCAAATAGTAATTTCTTGGACTTGAATCTCCCGCCACAGCACAACACAGGTCTGGGAGGGATCCCCATAGCAGGTAGGTTCATTTAAAGCCTCTGAGAATATGTGTATATTCATGTCTTTAGGTTGCTGGGTGGTGAGGGAAGAGCTACTGGGTAACAAGAGTATACAATAGAAGTTTCTATGAAAAACCTTACATCTTTAACCAATTTTTTTTTTTTTTGATTGATTGATGAATGCCTTGTAATATGGAGCTTTATAAGGATGATGGAGTATTATACCTACTTATTGTTTGGAAGCATTGTATTTAATAGGATAGTTATTAGACCTTCAGATGATATGTAAACACAAAAGAAAAAGAAAAATTGGGCTCTGAAATTATAGTGTTTTAAAGGCCAATACCATAGTAAAAATATCTTGTGTTATATTCTAAAAATAAAGTGGTTAAATTTTTTAAAATCAAAATTAATGAGAGCATGAGGGATAAAGCCACTCTGACTGCTATAGCAATTGCTTGTTTTGACTGATACATACATGCATGCATCAAAGCTGTGCCATATGTGCATACAACAATATTTGAGAACTTAAATTATCAATGTCTTATAAGTGTATTAATATATCACAGACATACTTTCTGTGGAAAATTGTTTAGGAGAGATTTTTATCTGTTAGTTGGCTATTTATTTTTAATTTCTGGGAATACTAAATTAGTATGAATAAGGTAATATAAGTTTGATACCAGAGGACTTCTGGTTTTGTACTGCTACCCTTGAAGGTTTCAGAATTTTGGGGTTTTAAGATCCTATATAATAGTTTTAAGTGAAGCATCTTAGAAAGGAATCATTCTGGTTAACTGTTTTCATTTAATTTGGGCTTTACAGATGATGTGATAAAGCTTGCTCCCCTCTGGTTCTCTTCAGGTAGAACAGAATAGTTCTCATTCTGTTGTGTATTTACACAGTTGTTTTCACTCCTTGCCATGGCCTTTAGCCTTTAATGTATGTCATGGCATTGTGTCATTACAGACGTATATAGGTACTCATGCTCTTGTTTGCTAGTTGACAGGTGGACTTAGAAGCATCAATAGTCATTGGTTATATTCCTTTAGAGCCAGCAACATTTCAAGTTCTACATGTAGCTAGGTCTCAGATTGTTGTTATGGGTACAGTGAAGTTCAACAGTTGAAACAGTGAGCTTAATGTTGCACGTGTTCCAGTGCACCTGCTGTAGTGATTTGTACATTTGGTGGGTTCATGATATTGCTCATTGAATTATACGAGGTTGTAGGGAACCCAGAGTAGCATTTTTCAGACCTTTCCTTGTAATATCTATTGTCATTCCTTTTCCTTTTCTTCCATTCAGTATAGCATACTAGAATGTAATTTGTTTGGGTTTGCTTTGTTCCAATAATCTAGAAAGAAGACATTTTATTTCTTGTAGTGTGCCTTTTAGCTGGTTTTAACATTCATAGTTAAGGTCCCCTTAAGTATACCAAACATTTAAAAATCATTTGCTAATTATGATTAACATTTTCAGTTCCTTTATGCCCATGCCTAGGTCATGCGGGGAATGCAAAAGTAGAAAATACAGATGCTATTTCGGGTAGTTGATAGTATACTTGAAGAATTAAAACGAAACTCTTACGGGAAACGTGGCTAACTGTATGTGTGGTCCTGAACTCTGAGAAACAGTGTAGTTAATTATTGTTGGAGAATTTTTTAAAGAAGTAGAAATTGATCTGTAATTTGGTATTTTGAATTTGGGTTAGCAACAAAAGAGAAAGGTCTTTTATGTTGATGTAAACCTCCTGAATAAAGGCATAGAGACAGATGTGTGTGCCATTACAATAAGCAGAACTGTTCTCTATAACTGTCCTCTATAACAAGAGGTGTTCTTTAACTTGTAGGGATGAGATAGGCAAGAAAATGAGGAGCTCTGGTAGAGAAACAGAGTGCACATGATATTGGACTTTGGTTTTAGATTTTACTCTCTTGCCCTTGTTTGACTTACTACGTGTCTATCTTTAATTTACTAGGCTGTCTATATGTTCTTCCAATGTCTGAGGTGTTCTTGTTCATTAGCACTCAGGAACACTTACAGATGTTTTAAACAAGTAGATGTTTTGAATACCAGCAGTGAGGTATCTTTGATTTGTTGAGTGCAGGCCTTTTTGTGTGTGGGTTTTTGTTTTGTTTTGTTTTTGAATCTTTACCTAAAATAGATGATTATTTTTAAATGTAGCATTGAATTATAATTGTATCCTTTGGGATTCCCCCCCTTTGCTTATACTCAGCCACAGAACATTGAAAAAATTTTTCAGAGATGCCAAAAATGAAGTCACCAAGTTTAATTCTGAGTATTGGATTTGCTGTGGGATGGGGATAGTTATTTCAAATTTTCAGTATTTGGCTATGCATTCTTATTTGATATTTAAATGGTGACTTATAACTAAGCTTGTTATTAGTTCCTTTTTGAAGTACTGAAGACTAGAGAAACTTAGTTTTAATTTACAAAAAATAACTAAAGTTGTTAGAGTTACACTAGAGTCTTGTTAGAACTAGTTAGTATTTGACAGATGTCTCAGAATGTGCTAATAAGCCTTAGAATGGGTACAGAATTGTAACTAGATGATTTAGGGTTTTCAGTAACTATTTTAAATGACAAAAGAAAACATCTGAAATGCCTCTAATTTGAAACAGTTTACTAAGGAATTATCTATCTCCCTCAACCACAGATGTATTTGAATTGGATGGCTGCCAGGAACTCATCTTTGCATCCTCTAGTCTGTATCATGGTGCCCTATTCAGCAGAGCTGTTAATGCTTCACAGCAGAGACCACACACTGTTTGTGGGGCCTCCTAATTCTATTGTAGGAAGGGAAGGAACATATACTTACTCTTCAGCTGTATAGAGAAAATAGGGTCCTGATCTATAGGAACAAATCAGAGGTGGCAGCCACCATGTTGTGCAGATGCTTTGTCTGTTTACTACATATTTGCATTTAGACCTGTTTGTTTTTATTTGTTTCCATGAACTATAAAAACTCTGATTTATCTGAAACCTATCATGGGCAGAACAGTTGCCAGAGGTGTGACAGAGATTCAGCTTCCATTCTTTTGTCTTACTGAAAATATTTTTGTGCTTTAAATTGGTTATTTCCTTTAGAACTGAAGTATTTGCAGCAGGGTTTTCTGGGCTTGTATATCTGGTTTGCTAAGTCCAGCAGATAAGTGAAATATTCCTGTTAAGCAATTTTGATTAGTAAGTAGGTAGAAGGGATTCATTTAGGGGTTTAGTTCCTTCATTTTAGGATTGTCATAATGTATTCCATCAGTCTTAAGTAATTTAAGGCTGCATACATGTTCAGTTAGTAGTAAGCTAGGGTCACAGCCCAGATCTCAGAATCAGTGTGGAAGTGGTATCGCCATGCGACACTGATGCTCCCTTTCACAACTGAAGGCCACTGGCATGCGCTTCAACTTGGCTTTCTCCCCATAATTGACGTTTGCTCTCATGTACTCACAATCCTCTTGTTTTGCATTAGCAGTATTTCTTCATGAGACAAATTGGCCCAGCTTAGGAGTATGATCCATAAATACACAGAAAGTGGAATGATGCTTATTAACTGGAGCAGTCAGTCTCTTGCGTAGGTCCATATTAGTACTGATGTTCTCACCAAGAAGTGGAGTTTAAATTTGCTTTGATACAGCCTCCCACTATGTACTTGAGGGTATAAGAGAGTATGCTAATTGAAATAACCTGTTCTATGGATTGAACAACTTCTTTCTGCAGTTTGTCAGTTAAGCTGTCTTTCCAAATGTAATTTTGCAGATTTATTTTTTGCTAAAATTCTTATGTTTTTTATTACATAATGCTAAAACTTATTTGGAAAAAAAAATAGTTTAAGTCTGTAAGCAGTGTTTCAAGGTATTACTCAAAAATATTTGAAATTGTTTAGGCTTTGGATTTTTCATGTTTTTGTTAATTCAAATTTACTTATAAGACATTTTTCTTTAAATTTTGTTTTGATAGTAATTATTTTCACAGTGACTATTGAGTTTTGTGTCATGCATAAAGTGTAGTGAAATAATTATCAATTATAATTAGAACTGGTATCATTCATGTGTAGTTTTCTGACTAGAAGTAGTCATCATACTTTTCAGTCAATTGGATCATTGAACTGTTAATATTTACTATTTTCTAATTACCTCAAAAGTACATGGTAAATTTCAGATGCTATATGTTAATTCAGTCAATTAATATTTGTATCTAGTATTTCTTCTTTTTCCTAATATATGACTTACGCCTTTGGAACATGGATTTATAATTTTCTTCTTTTAAAATCAGTTTTCTGTCCTGTAAGTCAAGTCTTAATTATTTTTTCCAAACTAGTACTTACCGCTAAGGAATGTCTATATAAGGGTCCAATTGGCTTGGAAAAGAATGGCTTTCCTGGTCTTTAATCTTTTCTTTCTTTTTATTTATTTTTGGTGGTGCATTTGTAATCTAAATCTATTATGTTTGATTTTACCTTAAGATAAGGGTGTGTTTAGTTTACTTTTAAGGTACTCAATACTTTAAAATTCATGTCTTGTTTCACACCCAGATTCCAACCATTAAGCATGTATTTTATATATGTATCAATATTCCAAATACTGAAGTCATTTTTAAAGGGACTGTTAACAAATCTAGTCACCCGTAACTAGACCATGACTGACTTTTCCACAGGGGAAGAAGAGGTGAAGGTTTCGACCATGCCACTGTCAGCCTCTTCCCATTCATTACAACAAGGACAGCAGCCTACAAGTCTCCACACTACTGTGGCCTGACAAGAGAACTGAAAGGAGAGGATTAGACTCTGGGTGCTTGCATGGGCAACTGGATTTTTGCATGATTCCTTTCTGATTTTGCATTTAATGTATACACCCAAAAGAGCCAATATAAACGTTCCTCATGCCTACAACTAGCTTGTACCTCATAGTTGCTAAAGTATTCATTAGGCCTTTAACATAATTTATTAGCATAATAATTTTGGCATTGTTTCTCATGAGTGATACTATTTTTAACTCATACAAATAAACTTATAGCACTAATTAAGATCCCAAAGGAGATTAGCTAGACCTGTTCTTATTCTATTATTGGAAATATACAAAAGAAATGCTAGTTCTTTGTTTTTTTGTTGTGAAAAAAAAATGATAAGATTCTAATCTACTCCTGAAATTTTTGAAAACTTAATGCTTTTGTTTGTGAAAAAAATATGATAATATTCTAGTCTACTCCTGAAATTTTTGAAACCTTAAGATAATGTCTATTGCATTCTTTGAATTCTTGAAAAGAAAGAATACATATAAAACAAAACTGGTGGTGTCATTTAATGCTCAGAAGGATGTTGTCAGCCATTGTTTTTAGTTTCCTAGATTTATATCATATTATGCATTACATGTAAAGAAACTGTTTTGTTCTTCATTTGCACATTTGCACTTTTATTTTTGAATGGTTGTTAATTATACATAGATGGTTAAAAGGTAATTATTATGGCCTAAATGCAATATAATCTCTTTTCTAATGCACTGCCTAGTATACCAGGAAATGCCTCAAAAACAGAATTTCAACTTGTAGTTGATTTATTAGAAACTTGAACATGGGTAAACATTGTATGTAAGTAGTAGCCATAGTATAACATTTTTATTGGGCAAACAGTAGTTCAGTGAGATCTGTTTGGAAACTTTATTGTTAAATAATTGACATGTGATAAAAGTACCTGGCCAGACTAAACTTAGAGTAGAAGAGAGAAGCTAGGGTCCTGTACAACGAGACTGTATAAGTTGTAATGTATAACCATAGATGATCAAAGAACAGTGGAGTACTTTATAAAGGCATAATGTAAAGTGATACTTCTGATAATGCAAAAACTTCTTCAATAGTCTCATGATAATAAAAAATAAACTGGACTTAGTTCTGAGCAGTGGACAAAAGCTGATTTTAAAAATATCACCATAAAAGCATCTGGGGTGAAAAAGAAAGCCAGACGTGTTGAGATTAAAAAAAAAAAAAAAAAAAAAAAAAGTTTAGGAAGTATGCCTTAGTTTGTTAAAAACAATATGAAAAGGGTATTGTGAATACCAAAAGAAATCTAAATATTATGTTAAATGTAAAAATTTAACATAATATTAAGAATAAAACATCTTATTTGAAGATGTTGCTCATGTTATATAGCATTGGCATTTTCTGGGTTACCTTTCAATATAAAATATGTTGACTTCCTGTTACTTATAACAAAATAAATGGCTTCATCCTGAAGTATAGTGGAGCAAAGTAAAAATTTATTCTTAGTTTTTTTTTTTTTTTTTTAATTTGGTTGAGATCATAGAATTGACCAATTCTCTACCTATCTAATTTGTGTTTCTAAAGTTCAGCATAAACATCAATCTCCAGGTTGCATTTAAAAGTAAATTTATAGCAACATTATAAGAAAGCCACTGTCTTAGAAAATCCCAGAACACACTATATACTTATTAAACATCAGCCCTTAATCAGACCTTGATTCAATTATGGTTTTCGTTTTACTATTAAAAAAAAAAAAAAAAAACAAGATTTTGCTGTATATTCTGTGGGGTTACAGGGCTCCTGGGCTTTTGTAATGATGCTTACTAGATCTTAGCGTCCTCCAACTTTGAAGTGAGCCCTCATTGGCTCCAGTTTCTTACAAGGCCACAGGGCCTTGTAAGATGATTGGCTCTTGTTTACTTACTTCTTTGTGTTTTGAGGAGTGTTGCTGTACAAAACTGCTTCCCCTATCTTTCTCTGTTCTGTTTCATTCATAATTTATAGAGAATTTGTCTAACGTTTTCCCAGACTTGCTCATAGTCCCCAATAAGAGTCCCAAGACTGTCTCCTCCCTGCCTATTCTCTTCCCCCTTTACTTCCCACATAGTATGAACTCAGGAAATGCTTCTTTGGCAATTAGAACTCAGCATCACAACTTATGTAGGATGGTTTAAAACTTTTAAGAAATTTCTAGACCTTATAAAGCCTCACATTTTTGTTTAATATGTTTGTTTTAGAAGTCTTTAAAGTCATAATTAACACTAAAGCATGGAAGAAATTATGGAGCACATGAAAGTACCATTTCATGTGGTGGGCAAATGTAATGAAAGTGGTGGGAAGACTGAGGAATTATAAGAAGTTTCGGGTTAGAACAGTCTTGTATGATGAATTTTACACTGGGATACCATTAACTTCACTTCTTTGACCATTATGGAGCAATTAGTCTTTTCCTTAACACAGGGATTGTAACCTGGAGTTCCAAACTCTTGGAAGGTAAATGTGAAATGATGAGATTGTGTTCATGAACATATGCTTGCTGTTTTTCTCAGGAAGATCCATAGTTATTAGATTGGTAAAGAGTTTGGTGACATTCCCCCTCTCCCAAAAGTTTCAAACCACCAAGAACGACCGCCTTCAAAAGCCTTTAGCCCCTGAAGGAAGTAGAGACCTGTCCCAGCTGACTTTTAGCTCTGGGATACAAAGTGCTTTTTTATTTTCTCAGAGATTCCAGTAGAAGATATTTTGATTAATAATGATTTTCTTTTCATTCTACATTTTTGTAATTTTCAGGTGGTACTTTGGTACATTCTCCCTCTTATTTCAGCAAAGCATTTATTAAATTTTTTTGTGTGTGCTGTAAAGTGACCTGAACTAGATAGACCTTGAGGGTTACGGAGTTGAATAAAACATACAGACACCAATCTAATGGCAGATTTATTTCACATTATTTTCATCAGGTCAACCTTTGACACTCTTATCACAACTGCTACAGCAATCCAGACTGATTCCATTAGTCATCTCAGTAACTTCTCTTCAGTTCTGAGATGTATACTGATTTGAAGGGAGGCTAAAAAACATAGAAAAGACATATTCACCATTCTGTTTTATACTTGTATAAGCTCATGTTTCAGCATCCTGCAAATTGAATTGTGTGTTTCTTTGAAGTAAGCAACTTTGATGCATTTTGTCTGTGCATAGTTGTCCTGGCATAGTTTATTTGATGGTATTCCAGGTACCTTCAAAATTGCCAGAACTTTGTTCTGTGTTGACACAGATTTATAGCGAAGGACACCCAGAGAGAAATTGCTGCAAAAAACCCAGAGAAAGAAAAAGAATTGATCATTTAAAATCCCACAAAATTGAACATAACTATGTTGTTCGTGTAGACATGGGGTGTGGGTAGGCCTTTCCTCTTGTTGATTTATAAGGTTTTCTTTTTCTTTTCTTTTTTATCATGAAGTTTTCTCAAATCGGTTTAATTGGCTTAAAAAATGAAAACATAGTAGCCTTTTCTTTTTATTTGTTTTTTGTTGTTTGTTTGTTTGTTTGTTTTTTGTGACAGGGTTTCTCTGTCCTGGAACTAGCTCTGTAGACCAGGCTGGACTTGAACTCACAGAGATCTACCTGCCTCCTCTGACTCCCGAGTGCTGGGATTAAAGGTGTGTGCCACCAATGCCTGGCTTTTTAATTAAAAGAAATAATCTATATTCTATGAAACAGACAAAAAATCAGCTATTTGGTAGTAAGCCAGTACATCTGCTCTTCATACTGTCTCTCGCCTTTGCTGAATGAACACTCACTTTGTGCCTCCTGAGGTTGGGTAAGTGGCTGTAGTGGATGCAGATATTTACACCAACATGTTTAGTGAGCAGATCAGACATTGTGCCAATTTCAAAGCAAAACAACAGGAGTTTGAAAATGAGCTGATAAGGGAAAGGGTTTTATAAGAGTGGGATGTTGTTACTTTGGAAGAGGACTTGCATTTAAATTAAAAGGGAAAGTTGGAAAAAAGACTGAGCCACTAACCAAAAGGACCAGGAAATAGACATGACTGAGGTGCATGGGTCCAAGTAAGCAAACGCCTGGAAAATGAGGAAGAGAAGCTTAGTCTCAGTATGGTGAAGTGGGTACTGTAGAGTTTGGGCATAGTGTAACAGTATTGTAGTATTTTAAGATGATTAATTTGGTAAGGTATTTCATTGCAGTTAGGACAAATTAGAACCCAATTTCAGGATGTCATCCATTGTTGGCCAGTGGAAAAAGATGGCTTAATCTAGACCAAGTTTGACTAGGTCTCTAGTGTCCTTTTTAAAACCAAAATTACATAAAATGGTCCAAAATGGGAGCTAGGTTTTTTTAAAAAACTTTTTAATTTATTCTTCTCTCAAATAAAACAGACCAACCACAGTCTCCCACCCTCTAATCCTTCAACGCCACCCCCTCCCCAGATCCACTGCTCCTCCATTTCCCTTCACAAAGGAGCAGGCCTCCTAGTGGTGTGAACAAAGCATAACATGGTGCAATCAGAGTAGGCATAGCCCCTTCCCCCCCCACACACACACAAACATCAAGGCGGACGAGGAACTCATGAGGAAGAAAAGGGTCCCAAGAGCAGGCAGAAGAGTCATCAAAGACACTCCCACTCCCACTGTAAGAAGTCCCACAAACATCCCAAGCTAAACAATCACAACATGTTTGAAGAGTCAGTGATTGCTGCTTCAGTGTCTGTGAGCACCTATGAGCCCTGCTTCGTTGATTCTATGGGCATGTTCTCCAGGTGTCCTTGACCTCTCTGGCTACTACAGTGTTTCCTCCTTCTCTTCTGCAGGGTTCCTTAAGCTCCACTTAATGCTTGGGTGTGGGTCTCTGCATATGAGGAGCTAGATTTAAACAAAACAAAACAAACAAACAAACAAACAAAAAAACCCAAGATCTCATGGTTTGTCATTCAGTCAACACTACCCTATTCTTTTGTGTGAAATCCAAAAATAAGTCACCTTCCACATTACTCACAACATAGGTTAACAGAAAATTCTAGGTCAGCCTCTTCTTGACTATAAGATTATTATTATTCCAGTTGACCTCAAACTCACTATCTCCTGAGTTCTGAGTGCTGGGATTATAGGCATGTATCACCATCACCGGTTTTACGCAATGCTGAACAATGAACGCAGGGTTTCATGCTTCACCAACTGAGAGAGCTACATCTTCAACCCCTCTCCCCAGCTCCATTTTCTAAAAGATCATATCTGTGTCATCACAGGCTGTCCTCAAATTCCCCATCCTCTATATGGAGTGCTGGGTTCACAAGTCGTTCCCATGATACTCAGCTGGGGAAAAACGTTCATAAGATGAGGTTTTCTCTAGAGATTTGGGGGATATCAAAGAGTTGTGTGTAAAGATGGGATTGTGCTTAGAATTTTTCACATAGTTCCCAGCATATGTGCTTTTTAAATGATCCTTGGTTCAACATAAAGTTCAGGTGTGGAAAAAGCTAACAGTTGGGAAATTGATTAGAAGGTGAAGAGGATGAAAACAAATAAATTCAAAATTATAACATCAAAATATCCAGTTTTGCTGGGTGTGGTGCCACATCCAGCACAGAGGCAGGTGGATCTCTGTGAATTCATGGCCAGTCTGATCCACATAGTAAATTCCAGGTCAGTCAGGACTACGTCATCTTATAGTCAAGAAGAGGCCAGGAAGGCGTTTCCTGTAAACCTTTGGTGTGAGTGATGTGGAAGGGGACAAAGAACAGGATGGCGGCCAGTGGATGACACATAACAGAAATGTGGCCAATGTGGTGACCTCAGTGCTAAGTAATGGATGAGAAGAATGGTGAATTGTGTGATTGGAAGGGCATCTAGCTTCTGTAGCCCTGTACTGTCTCTACACTATTTTCTTTTAGTCTTTGGGTATGATGTCACCTGTAGAATCCCAAGTCAATTTTCCTATGGGTTGAAATGATTCAAAGGCAAACTTCTGGAAGAATTATAGGAGAATATGAAGGGGGAGTACTGGGAGGGCCCAGAAAAAGCCAAGGGTGAGATGAGACAGGCCTGAGGAAGCTCTGTGCGAAGGAGTGATCGTAATGTTGGGATCAGAAAGAATTAGGGGTGGGGTAGTTGTGGGGGACATGGTGAGTCTGTTAAAGAGCCCATTGTTAAACCAGTGTCTCCCAATTCAGAAGCAAACTAGAAGTCCCAGCATAAGCAAAATACTTCACACAATTGGATTAGGGTATTCTGCTTTACTGTAAATTAAAAGCACATCTGTGAAGTAGAGAAAATTTAACAATCTCATAGTAAACACAAAAATATTTTGGTAATTTTCCTCCAATGAGATTATATTGTATGAACAAATCTACAAATTTGGAGGCTAATATACTTTTGGTCCTTATATTTTGTATACTTAGATTGGTAATCTTTACAAAAAGTTACTGAAATAGAGCAGAGCAGGAATGAAGGTGTGTGTGCTGTGTGTGTTTCTTCATCTAATTAGTAGTGGACGAGGCCCTTTTAAAGTTAACTAGATTTGCTTTCGTATATGTAGAATGAGATGTTAGCAGTGACACGTTTGTGAAACCATGCTGACTGAGAAGACACTGTTCATGGATGCTTGATGTTACCACCACATAGCTTTATTTCTGTTGCTTGATAACATACCTTAACAGAAGAAACTTAGGAAGAAAGGTTTATTTTTGCTCACAGTTCCAAGTTAAAGCCCATCATTTACAGGAGTTACAGTGCAGGAGCTTGTGACAGCTGTCAATATTTCATCGTAGTCAAGAAGCAGAGGGGAATGAGTAACCAGTAGTATGCTCAGCTAGTTTTCTCCAGTTTTACACACCCAGTACACAAACTCAGGGAGTGGTGCTTCCCACATCAGTTGATGTAATTAAATAATCCCCCATAGATGTGTCCAATGGCCAGACTGACCCAAACATATTCTCATTGAGACTCTCTTCCCTGGCTGATTACAGATTTTTCTCAAATTGACAAAACTAACCATTATACCATTTTACATTGCTAGTCATAGGGTGCCTAGAAGAACTGAGGGTAAGCCTAAGTAATTTTAGCTATTTGAAGAATTGACTAAAGTGCCCCAAGGTTCTGTAAGATAGTATAGAATGGTGACCTTAACAAGCTTCATCTTGATTTCACTGGTAGGCCTTTTCACACTCTTCAGATTATTCTAAAGATTCCCGGAAGCTCCAAACTGACTGTTGCCACACCTGCTTCTTCTTAGTCCTCAGATCCGATCCGCTATAGTGCTGGTAAATTCAAAAGCATTACCCTGGAAACTCCCTCCCATCATATAATTTATAAAGCTTTTAAAGTACCCACGCCTTTTTTTTTTCCTTTGATGTGAAATTCATGTAAAGTAGAATTAACTATTTAAATATGTGTGGGTCACTGGCCTAGTACTGCTCTTTAAGTATTTCATTGTTAGTGAGAATTTTGGCCTTTTATTGTTGGGGCAGTGTGATAATGGCTATATCCACACTCAGTATTTTATCTAGTAAGCTAAAATGTAAATAAACATCAAATTTTAAAATATTCATATCTCTTCATCACTTGAACACTTTGTTTGGCAGTTTTCATCCTCCCCTCAACCCCCTTTCTCACCATAACAAAACCCAGAAGAACAAGGAGCCAAAGCCTAGATCCTTTATTTCTTCTAGGAACACCTGCCTGCATAGTTTTCAAATGGTAATAGTAGCCTTAGTGTCTTCAGCGTGCTTAATTAGCATCATGCAAGAAAAGCTTTACTTAGCCAAGGTATAAAATATAGCATTTGTTCTTTGTGTATGCATGAGGCTTTGAGTGTAGTGCCTGGCTGAGTATGTATGTATGTAATGTAATTGTCGGGTAACTCTCCACCTGATGACTATAGCAGAGAAAATATAGTCTCATGCTATTTTTCTGTGACTTCTCATGTCCTGATGTGTTTTCATTTTATTCATATGTTCAGGATTAATGCTGTCTTTTAAAAATAGTTTCTGTCTTTCCATTTTTGTTTTTTCCAAATAAAGACTTTTGTATTAAAATCTTTAGTACAAAATTTTACTACTAAATAAGACCATCCCATTTTGCTCTTTAGAAAAATGTATGAAGAAATTTTGAAGATTTATAACACTAAAGAGTTCTGATAGATGCCACAATGTTTAGCCATTCTCCTTGTGATGATCAAATAATCATCCAGTTTCAGAAGGATGTGATTTTTCTTTTTGGTAGTCACATTCAAACAACAATTTAGATCTCTTTTGTCCTGTCTATTTTCTTTTATATACAACTCATTGGAGAAAAGAGCATTAGGAGTCTGAATTTTCTTCCATCCATACGACAGAACATAAAGATTCTAATGTTGCATCTCACAGTTTAACTATTCTAGAGGTTTTCTCAAGTCAAGGGCTTTCAGCTGAGAGTCAGTGAAAATAGAAAAGGTTTTCAAAATGTCCATGGACCAGCAGATATCACGTGACCTGTGAGCTGTCTGGTCAGATGTGGCCCAGTGATCTTGGAGGAACCTAAGAAGGGGTGGGAGGTTGTGGCCTTTCAAGTATTCTTCATGTAGATTTCATCATGTAATTGCCAATGTCAGAACTAAAATAAAGACTAAAAAGTGATGAGATTTAATTAAGGACACTTAAGGCCAACATGCATTACTACTAGAAACTGCTGATATCTCTAATATCATGAAACAAATAAGCCAACTGTGTAATAGTGGCCGTACTAAAGGTGTGCTCTCGAGTTCCAGTTTAAGAAGAGGTATCCTGTGCTACACCCTGTAGACTCTAAGCTGCTTTGCTGGCTTTTTTCAGTCGAAGACATTGTTGCTTTTAGCATACTGAAACAGGAAAAACTGTACAAGAATTTAAAGGTGATAATACCATCAGCATCTCGAAGAAAAAGAAAATCAAGAAAGCTGACTCCAGTCAACTCTTAACAGCCTGCTGCTCATTCCTCATCTGGAAAAATTGAATTCCAATGACTCGACTCCATATTTATAATGCTATTATTCTCAGAACACAACAGAATGGTCTGGAACTTCACTGGGATTCTCTGATACCTTGGCACATTACTTGTAGTCTTTTGAAGAAGTTTGACTCCCTGAAGCTGTGTGGTTGGTTTCTTTTTCTTTCTTTCTTTTTTTTTTTTCCCCCTTTCATTGTTACATCTGTTGACTATCCAGCTAAATGAAGGTAAACCAGGCCCTGTGTTATGAAGTCATCAGCCAGTTAGGAATCTTGCATTCACCAAAACTGAGTGTTGGATTGCATGCTATTGTTCTTTGCTATTAAAATAATACTTTTTATTAAAATCTATAGTTTTGGCATTTGTACAAGGCCCTGTGTTTGATCCCTAGCCCCTCTCCCTGCTCCCAAAATGAAAAGGAAAAAAACCCACCATGATTATGGATTACTGTTCTCTCTCTCTCACTTTTTAATGCCCATTAAGGAAAGACTGTCAGGTTCCTTTCCTTACCTCTTCTAAATTTGTTTACTAATAAGCATCTGGTCCCAGTCCACCCTGCTAGAGATGCAAGCTCTTAAAAGCCTGACATGTTGGGCTTGCTTTGTTCTTTTGTTGTTTTATTTTGAGACAGGTTCACACTTTTTAACCTTGGCTGGCCTGGAACCTGCTTTGTAGACAGAGCTGGCCCTGAACTCAACAGAGATCTGCCTGCCTCTGCCTAATAAGTGCTGAGACTACAGGCATGAGCCACCACAGCCAGCCTCTCAGTGTATTTTTAAATTCACTTAAATATATTTACTAAAATAACATGTGTTTAAATAATCTCCACATATACAATTTAGATTACAACAGTTTCAGATTTTAATTTTTGAATAGTTTACATGCCGCCCTGACAGTTTGTGTTCACATCTTTTTCTTTCTTTGAACAAAAATTCCCATTTCTTGCTCCATGCAATTTCCCACAATTAGTGGGGAGGTAGCAACTAGATGTGCTCAGTATATTTGTATTGTATTTTGAAACAGCACCTCATGTAGTCCAGGCTTGCTTTAAACAAGATAACCTTGAGCTGCACTGTTTTCTGAGTGTCAGATTACAGACATGTGATACCAAGTCTGCTTTTATGTAGTGCTGGGCCTCAAACCCAGGGCCTTATATATGCTAGGCAAGCACTCTTGAACTGAGCTACATCCCCAGCCCCATAACTAGACCTTAATGTTTGCTATTTGTATGCTTTTCTTTCTGGATCCAATAATCCTAGATTGTTCTGTATTAAAAGAGAAAATGGTGTCTATCAGAAATACAAGTTGTCATTCAGTATATACTGTTACTAGAAACTTTCTACTTCCTATCAGTTTATTTCCAAAATGGATTTGGATCTTTTAAGTGGTCATTTTCTTTTCTTCCTTTCTCTTTTGAATTAAAACAACACATTTGAAAAGAAGGCATAGTCTGGGTTTTGGAACTGACTGAGGAGCAACCACTGCATTGTTAAATTTGAACCAGCAGGTTTCTGACATTGGAAGGTTTTGATATTCAATTCAGGCAAGTTTTTAAGATATTCTTTAAAAAAAAAAAAATCATGTACTACTTCTTTCAGTAAATTATTTTCTTTCACTAAAACATTAGTTCTGATTCAGTTTGAAGCTCCAGAATATCTGAAATAAGAATTACAGTTTCTGACTTATATTTAAAATGTATTCTCATCTAATCTTCCTTCCCTCTTCCCTTCCTGCCTTCTTTTGCAGTGAGCTTGAATATTGACTGAGAATTGGTTCTGTCAAGACCATCTCTGGCAATCTGTTCCAAATTCAACTATAATAATCATAACTAAGGATGAACACTTACATAAATACATATTAAGTGATTTTAAAATAAAGTCTTTTTAGTGGACTGGTGGTAAGCATAGAAGTCTTTGAATTCATCAGAGTCTCTTGAAATGCTGTCCTGCACAGGAGGACTCACTTTTGTGGACTGGATAGGATGTGCTCTTATTGGGACAGACTGTGTGTGTGTGTGTGTGTGTGTGTGTGTGTGTGTGTGTGTGTGTATGTGTGTGTGCGTGCACGCTTACACGTGTGTGTGATTCAGCACCAGGTGATTGTGTTGTTGAAGAATTTCTGTCCTTTGAAAGGAAACCACTTGAAAACAGAAATAGAAAAGGTTTCATTTTACCCTAGTAATTAAGAAGGAAAAACAAAATGGCCTTTAAAAACCAACAACAAAACTTATGTGCTTAGAGCTGTTTTGACTTTTCTGCTAAATTGGAAGTTGAATTTCTTCTGTACTCCTTGCCCCGACACGTACACAGCTAGCTTCCTCCATTACCAGCACCTTCCAGTTGATGAGCCTGCACTGATACAGCACTATCACCCAGATTCCACAGATTGTAAGAGAGATGCTCACCCATGCTGCTGTATATTGTGCAGAATTAGACAGTCGTGAATGACATGTGTCAGTCTTTGTAGTGCTGTCCTGATACTATGTATTCTGTCCGTCCACTTATCCCTGCCCTCTAAACTATGGTCCATGGTTTACTCTCCCTGTACTTTTACCTGTTCTGACTTTGTCTTCTTTGGGGATAACATTACTCTTTTCAGCTTGCCTCTTTTCACTTATTAATACACATTTCTAGTCTTTTCTCCCCTTAGAACACATATTGCACATCATTAGTGAAATTTCAATATGCACATATTTGTTTCAGAAAATGAGCATTTGTATCTCAGCCAATCTCAAACCTTAACAAATGCCTCTTGGTTTGCAAAATTTTTACATCGAGAAACTCCTGGAGGTGTATGAGTGGTCTGTTAAAACTGTGTCTGAAGGTGTATGAGTTATCTGTTAAACCATAACTATACCCATTACATTCTGTTTTAATATAAAGTAATGATCATGTTCTGAATTTTTTAATGAAACTACAGCAAAGTAAACCATTCTAAAGCTTGCATGCAGCTTATAACCAAGTTATGAATTTTCTAGTTAAAAATGCTTTAGAAAAATGAATCATTTTGGTTTCATTTGAGATTTTTGCAAATTCATAAGCCCTGAAGATAGTGCTGTGCTTGTAAGAGGTGTCGTTTAGAATTGGATGAGGCTGACTAATCTCACTGATGTAATAAAGTGAACTCTATAATAAAGATGCAATAGACATAACTGTAGTGATTTAACTTCTAGAACATTGGAAGATCTCTTAATTATAAAAATGATGAACATCAGAAATCTTAGACATTTCAGTAGACATAGAACTATTGGAAATTGCTGCAAAATTGGCAAAGCATCTAATCTGAAACTTGTACCCCAATTTAAAAAAAAAAAAAAAAAAAAAAAAAGGCTTATCAATGCCAAACAACCTTATTGGGAATATCTTCAGTCATTCAACAGGGATATGAGAAGCAAGCAGATCAGTATGACTATTATGGGAGTGCGGGAGCAGGGTGGACCGAGTCAACAGTCACTGCATTTTTGGGGGTGATGTTGCTTCTGGCGCCTGCAAGCTTGGACCTACTTTGTGTGAGAGTTTAGCCTTGGAATCGTCTAGTCAGAATAAACTTGAATTGTAACCTATCTCTTTCTTACTTCCCTAAAACTCCAACCACCACCACCACACATTGTTTTACAATGTTGCTACTTTCCATTTTACTGCTTATTTGATGTACACAGGAATGTATGAATGTATGTATGTATGTATGTATGTATGTATGTATGTATGTATGTGTATATATACACACACATATATAATACATATGCATATATAGATTAGGTAGTGTTGGTCTTTCTTAGACAATTTTTAAAAGCTTGGAATTTACAGAGTTCTTTAAGTATACTGGTGAGCTGTTAAAGAACTTTGTTTTAATAATTAGAAGTTCTTTTTGGCAATTTGTAATTGCTTATTTTTTTCTCTCATAGTTAAACCAAAATCTTTTCATCTTTTCCATTTGTGCCTTTTTAATGCTGTTTGAAAAATCCACAAAGGTGGTTGGTTACTGCTTGCTTCCTGTCTTTTGGATGTAGAGGAGATTCTCAGTTCAGCCATTCATGTAACTTGACACCCAGTTCTCTCTGTAGCTATCTGTAATACATGTTACTTGACAGTGCCCTTTCTTGAAGCGAGTTTATCTGATGATAGTAATTACGGATGGTCAGATAATAGATCTGCTTTTTTATGCAAGCCATTCTTACTAACCGTACCTGTCCTTCTATTTGTGCTTACATAGTTCTTTTATAAAAGCATCTAAAAAAAGAGGGCACAGAGGCTCAGACTGGTTCCCATTGTGGTTCGACAAAGCTTGTTCTATTTCTGACTTAGACGTACACATGCATCCACATGGCGTTTTAGACCCTCAGTACCAGTCTGGTTTGTTGTTTTGTTTTTCTGGACAGGGGTTCTCTGTGTGGCCCTGGCTGTCCTGGAGCTCACTCTGTAGCCTAGACTGGCTGAGATTCACCTGCCACTGCTGGGGTTAGAGGTGTGCACCACCATGCCTTGCTGTACTAGTTTTTTTTTTTTTTTTAACATACCATGTCTGACTAGTAAAGTCATTTGCCTTTTCCCATACAACATTACTGGATATTTGGGGTTTTTCCTTTTCTCCTGTACTCCCCTGATACATTTAAGGGAAAAAAAAAAAAAACAAAAACAAAATAGGAATGTGTACTTGATATTTTTTGTGGTTGGATTTGTTCTAGTTAGAGTGTATTCTGTTTATATGTCCCCATCTTAGACGTTTGCCTTATGAAATGAGGGCATAATTATAAAGTGATGCCTATGTGCTATTAGTGATGTTTAGTTTGTGTAAAGAATGTAGTAATTTTAAGAAGTATGGTTTTCACTCTTGATTTCTGTCACCTGTACAGTTGGGTTTTTGTTTCCATGTTTTGAATTTCTGTACATTCAGTTAAGTATACCAAAAAATGGAGGAGTTAAATCACACCATGTGACGGAAACAGACACAGTATCTAAAGTTCTACCTAAACTTGTCTAGGCTATTGTTAGCCATGCTATTCCTAACCATCTTTACTCCAAAAGAGACTCATTAAAAACAGCACACCAACAACCTAATGATCCCATACCAAATGAATTACTTTGATTGGTTTGGTTCCTTATGGAATGTCTTTGTGACCACTCTACTCTGTTTGGGGGCTGATGTGTCAGTCGGATGAAAGAAGAGTTGACTGCGAAGCCTGTGATTGGAGCAGGCGGCTTAAGAGAAAGTAATCGCAGAATATAGGAAGAGGATGTGAAAAGTAGTTGTCAGTCAGTTTCCAAATACATTTAACTTCTGAAATATTTCAGTTGGAAGGGAACTACACCTCTTGGCAAAATGTTGCTTATTTCCCAGAGTAGTGTCTTGAAACAAAAGTTGAGAGAATTCAAATGTGTGGTCTCTGCAGTTTGGCCCTTGCTGCTGGGTGGCTTGTCCTCAATAATGGCGCTACAGGCTCCTCTCTGAGGACGAACACCCCAGGCTGCACCTGGAGAACTGAACTGGCCTCCCTGTTGCGGAGCCCTTTAACTGCCTCTACATCTCCCTTCTTCATGTTACTTGGTCTGTCCTTTTGGTTAGGAGAGCCTGTTCTTTCCAAAGACTGTGGATGGGGTGAAATGACCTCTGAAATGCCATATCTGCCTTTTCCCATGGCTCAGTGTTAGTGACCTGAGACTCAGCAGAGGCTCTTCCTGTGTTCGTGATTCTACACATAGCTTGTTCTTGCATTAGATCATTATGGATTCTATTTTAATTCACAAGAATTATAATACCCTCACGTTACAAATAGATAATATATGACTATTCTAGCTTTGCTAATCCTTTCAAGTATAATACCAGATCCTCTTCATGTAACTGTCTTCTTTATATACCATGTCATTTTTATTTCCTTTTAGTATTATTAATATTTGTCAGAGTATAGCTAGAGTGGTATGTTTTAGCAACTTCTGTAGCCTGTGAGTCATTGCTCCCACGTGGGAACCCCTTCACCCATCCTTTTCTGACTGCTTTGGACAAGGGTTTTTACCAACCTGGAAGCACATTGTCAGTGTCATTCATTGTGTTGCCTGGTGAAGATGGATACTGTTTACCAAACCAAGGAGGGAAGAACAGATGTGAGTGAGTGACTGCAGTGCACTGTGGCAGTGGCAGGAATAGCCAGGGTGAATTCTAACGTGCTGGGCCCCTGTGGTCACCTGCCTGCCTCTGTTCTGCCCAGAGGGAGGCTCTTTCTCTCTTCCCTGTGTTTCCCCGGCACCAGTGAGTGATCCCGTCTGCAGAGTGGCAGGGTTACTCCCTTCCTTCTTCAGCCTCATCAAACCTGTTTGTCTGTACCACATTGTTACATGCTCCCATTAGGTACCTTGTCTGTCTTCTTGTACTGGACGGATCTCGTGAATCCTGCCAGGACGAGCACTGGTTGGCAGCAAATCCCACAGACACAAATACTTTTAAAGTTATACTGATTTTTGGTTACATTCTTAAGTTATATAATGGGTTAATTCTTTAAAGGACTGGAGGCTACTCAGCTTCTCATGTGCAAAATAAAGCTGCTACTTAACTTCATTGGACTCTTAGCCCCGACGTAGTGATCTGATCTAGATCAGAGTGCAGGAGACGTGCCTGGAGTAGAAAACAGATAAAAGATGTTATACAAATACTGCCCTTTATATCAAAATATTTGCTTTTTAAGAAGCATTTCTGGCCATGCATGGTGGCATACACTTTTAGTTCCAACACTTGGGAGGGACAGATAGACAGCTATCTACAGCGCTAGCTTGATTTACATAGTGGATTCCAGGCCAGCTGGGGTACATATCGAGACCCTGCATCAAAAATAAATTAAAAAAAATAAATAAGTTTAGCATTTCCTATTTAGACAATCCAGAGCACTGAATTTTTTTTTTTAAAGTATATATGTTTGTTAAAGTGTATGTGTTTTGGCATCTTAACAGTATTGAAAACATCTTAGTGACTCATTTCTTTCTTGTTTACACTGAGGGAAGCTTTTTGGATCCTCAAACCTTCACCTGGCTTCAGAGAGATTTTCTTGTTTTTGAAAAGAACCATTTGTTCATTGGATAATGCATGTAAAAATTGAGCTTTATGTAGTCTTCAAGTCTGAGCTACCTTGAAGAAAAGGGAAAAAGCGTAAGATACCAAGCTCTGTGACATATTGTATTGCTCACACTGTGTGTGTGTCTTCTAGAAGGATCTGGGTGGGGGGGGAAAAAAGGACAGATTTTTGGGAAAGTGAGTAAAAATTAAAGAGATCCAGGAAGCATTCCAGAGGAGTAGAATGACTGGAGGTACAGTTTAAAAAGCACAAAGTGTGTGTCTAGCAGACCCACATTTTTCCTTTTATGTCATTTCTACTTGCTTATACAGGTATAAATAAATTTTAACTTTTAAATAATTTTGTTTAGGCCCCTGATACTTTCCCTTAGAACTTTTGTTATTTGCATTCTTTGTTTTTTTTTTTTTTTTTTTTTTTTTTTAAAGTTTAAATCTACTTTAAGGTCTGTGGTGAAACTGAGGGTTTTGTCTGTGCTGAGGCAACTCAGCCTTGCCATTTTTGTTTGCTTTATAATAAACATTGTTCTAGAAATCGGAGTATTAACCATCATCTAAGTGAAATATTTTTCATAAGCCACTTGCATTTATGTCTAAAAGATATTTTTTTAACAGTCGTAGTCCCGTATTAATAAATTGCAATGATTTCCTTTTTTTTTTTCAGCTATCCTAAGAATATCTTTATATGAAACTTCTAGTTTGACTTTATTTTTTTAATTTTTTTCCCTTAAAGTTAGGTTTGGCATAGTTCATTCATATTTGAGCCACTTGAAGACAGGCTGTTGTAGTTTGAGGGAGTTAGGTTTTTACTCAGTACATACTGATGAGGCTGGGCTTGAACCCCAGACTAAAGTGAATGGTGTGAGGAGAACATTGGTGCAGAAATGGATGGAGGCCTATGATGAAATCAGGGAAGAATGAAGCATTTGAGGACAGGCAAATTATGTATATTTGGGTGTTTTTCAGAGTAACTGTGAGAAAGAGCTTGAAGACTGACTAACTGCTTTCTACTGGGGCTCCCAGGCATGGCTTCTCAGTGTCAGGCCACCCTTACAGGGTAATTTAATTTGGAATATGAGTTCTCTGGTGCCAGTACTGCAGTTTATGGCAGAAAACTAAGAATTAGGACCCAATTTATGAACCAGCTGCTCCCACCCAAGCGTTAAGAGCTGGAGGACTTGGCATGTTTGTGAATTGATCAAACTTAGTTGATAAGTCCTGTGTGTTTACAGATAGTTCTGCTAGCACTAATTATGTACTTTAAAAAATAAAGTCAGTATCATTTTTACCATAAAATATATTTAGTGACTGGATCTCCTTGCTCTGTCTTTTTGAGTTCTGTTTGGGGAGCCATTCCGTTCCATGTCTTTCTTGCCTTTGCAATGTTTTGGCGTGGGTAGACGTGCTAAGCAGGGTGGCCGCACAGCGCATCTTCAAGCACAGTGCTGCAATGGCTAGGTTCCTAAGAGAGCTGAACACTTGGCCAGTTCCCGGCAAGTAAGAAATGTGCTGCCTTGGCTCATGGGGAGGTTTACCGGTGACCCGTAGAGAAACACTTGTTAGTCATTTATCAAAAAGTGAATGTGCTTCTCTTTTCTGTCCACAATAGGGTAAGGCGCAAAGTAGAGTTCAGCTAAGAGACTCAGTGTCCTACTGCACGTTCAAGGCTATATTGACAAGCAGCCCTAGAGCTGCCTTGTGCAGCCCAGTGTTTTCTGCAGTATGCCAGCTGACCTGCTCACTGGGAATTCCTAGTGTGAATCCTTAAAAGAAAATTAAGTTACGTCAGATTGAGTCAGTGTGGTCCAGCTTGTGACACAATTTGGAGAGAGGATATATTATTAGAGCCTCAAAAGCAAAGGAATACCTTCCTCTGTCAATGGTTCTGATGGGTGACTTTGCCCCCACCTCCCTTCCATGACACTTAGAATATCTACAGTCACATCGGATTGTCACAGCTGTCACCTGGAGGGTATGGTGCTGGTAAGCATCCCACAATTGTAGGACAGCTACCCACATGAGGATGGTAGTGCCATTGCCCAAACAAGCCAGGGTGTGGCTCAGTGACAAGAGCACTTGCCTGGCACCACCCAACACACTACAAAGACAAACCTGGATGTGTTTCCAGGAATGAACTTGTTGGGGTCTACCATCAGAACGAATCCACGTCAAGCTGTGAGGTAGGGTAGGTGGAGTTGGGTTGATGAGGTTGGTTCCTTCCTCTGCACCGACCTTTGAGAGGGTGGTGAAGTAAATCTTTCTCCTAGGTACTTTAGAGTATGTTCCCATTCCAAGAGCTAAGGCTGTGGGTCTTGTGTGCTGTTTTCCCCCCCCCCCATCTCTACTGTAAGCCTTACATTATGTATGATCTGAGGCTTCCAGAATATTTAGGTACCTGCTTTGTTTTGAGTGTGTGCACTTGGGAATGTTTGTTTTTTCAGTAAAGATTGTTAAAAATTATAAACCAGGTAATATTTCCCAAGACCCCTTACATCCAAACTATCCTGGGAAGATCATGGTTTCCTGTTATTTGAGTGTGGTGTAGCATAGATGACTGTCTTTGACGAACACTATAGCTGAACTGTATTCTTCTGTAGTCAAGGCAACAAATAGCCTTTGATTAAAAAGAAAGAAAAAGTAAGCTTTCTTTTTTTCCTTTTCTTTTTTAAATAGTTCTTTCTTGGCAACCAAGCCGAGACGTAAGGTGTAGAGCTCTGGGAGAGGCCTGCTTTGCCGTCTTTTGACTGTATTGTGTTACCAGCTTCATAGTAAATTTTTCTGAGTATGTCACCCTATAAGTGTTCTTCCGTTTTGCTTTTGACAATTGTAAAGTAATGGTTAGCATATTATGAGTGAGGTAGGGAAGAGAGGAGCCAGTTGTTGGCTTAGGTATCCCAGTGACCTAGACCTCCCTGACCAGCCAGGACCATGTGGGAAGGGCTAGGCCGTTCTCTAACCCTTCCCATATAGTTAGTTACACAGCATCTCTTTCTTCCCAAGGGGATTTGTTTGCCTTCCAGGAAGGTTCTTTCCTCAGAGTTCAGCTTTGCTCCATAGGACAGCGTTCTCTGTTTGTCCTCCCGCCAGTCCCCCGCCTCAAAAACCAGATCATGTCTTACCCACCAAACCCTGTGTAGTTGAACACAGCCTGTGGCTACAGCTTTTTCCAGGGCAATCCTCTTTATGCCTAGTGCGAGTTGTGGGCCTAGAGGGTTACACTGATGAGTATGTTTTCAATTAGGATGTTTTTGAGTTCCAGCATCATGTCAACTTGGAATTCACCTGTACTTTCACTACTCCAGAAGTAGAGGCAAGAGGATCTGTCATCCTTACCTATAGAGGAAGTTCAAGGCCAGCCTAAGATAATTGAGACTGTGTCTCAAGGTGGTGGTGGTGGGGCTCTTGGGGTTTGGGGTGTAGTGATACAGTGCTTACCTAGCTCACAAGAGGCCCTGAACTTGACCTTCAATATCACAAGATGGGGGGTTGGGGGGTCTCCTGGCTACAAAGTGCAGACTGTTTGAGGTGTGTTATTTCTTTGTCTTGCCCATCATCCCTGATAAACAGGCCAGTAGCACTTCTGTTTTCTTCTTTGTGTCTTTTCAACTGTGGGCCTCATAAGACCCTAGGCTTCCCTGTAAATATTTGACTCTTAAAAAAAATCAATTAATAGTCTACACAGAGTAGACCAAGAGAGCTTGGTATATGTTGTTCTGTTTTGTTTTTTTCCAAACAGACCCTCACTGTCTGGTTTCAAGTTCCCAGAAAAGCTCTATATAAACGGTTTCAAGTCCCAGAAAAGCTCTATATAAATAAACAAGGAAGGGTAACTTTTTTCTCTTTGGGGCTAGTCTTGCCACGTTGCCATGGTTCTGCCCCATTCACCTGTGGATTACTAGCTGGTCTAATAGTAAGAAATGTCCCTATCTGTTCTTTATCTGTTACGTACAGACTTCTGCCTGCCTGCCTGTCTCCCAGGGCTATTGTGAGGGTCAAAGGGAATAATGAACTGTGCAGTGCCTCGTTGGATGTAAGACTCAATGCAAATACTAAGCAAGTGTACGAAGGGCAAGGCTTGGTAAAACGCCAGTTGTGAAGGAAAATTAAGATTGAGGAAGCTCCCGCAACCCCATTGTCTTGTTTACCTGGTGTAGTGTGCTCTTTTTTCATGCAGTTCAGACATGAGCTTCATCGCCTTTGTCTTTCATAAGTAAGGATAGTGCCACGAAATACTGCATTTGCTGAAACCTAGCTGGCATAGGTCACTGATGGGGTAAAGCAAAATTTGATAAGAAAATTCTGAATTTATCAAAGAGCATAGACTGCCTGATCAATTATTGTCACCGTTGATTGCTGACCAGTTCTGTAGAAAGAGATATTTTTGCTTTTCAAAAACTGTAGTTGGTTATTTGATTCATTCTTATTACCAATAAAATAATTATTCTAAGGAGGTGAGGTGTTAGACTTCCCCGGGCCCAAATAATACATACGGATTCTGAACAGTAGTAAACCTCAGTTTAAGCCACAGTTGATACACATTTTTGCATTGGTAGTGGCTTCTGTTTAACATCCTCCATAAACAACTCTGAGAACTGTGGGACCCCATCCATGGCTTCCACTCTGATGATGGAGAATGTGAGGAGTGTGGAGCAGGGTGGGGTGGGCAGATGCTGGGACCAGCTCTGTCAGGAGGTGCCCAGCCTCTGCTTGCTGCTCTTCAGGAAAAGTGTCTGTTCCAGATTCAGAGGTCTCTTCATTACCTGATTCTTGAATGTTGCAATTTTATAGTGAGGAGAACGTCACTTTCTTTTACTATTGACTTGTGTTTATTCTTCATAAAATGACTTTCTTCCATTTAACGGACTCAGAAATGAGCTCCTGTAGTGACCTTTTTTTCTAATGGTTCACATCCATTGAGCTGGCATGGCCTCACTGAAATACTGTCATGTAGCTGGTGCTGGCTTGTCTCCAGAGCATCGAATCCTACAGCTGGATTGTTGGTTTGCACACCTGTAGTAGTCAGGAGGCCCCTCCATCAACCTGAGAAAGCTTCCTCTCCCCCACTTGAAGTCCCTGAGCTCACAAGCCAAATCCTAACCCAGTTTGTCTTGCTAGGGCGACCCACAAATGCTCAGTAAAGAAAGAATAATTCCTCTCCCGCTTAACCACTAAAGAACAGCATATGTTTCTAACGTCAGCTTTTTATTTTTTTTTTATCTTTCATTTTTTGTTGGTAAATCTCCCAGACAACAACAGTTCTGTAGAGAGTTTAAATATGAAGGAATGGCAGGACGGGCTAAGGGCACTTCTACCCAACATTAACATCAACTTTGGTGGACTGCCCAATTCTTCTTCCCCCTCCAACGCCAACCACAGTGCACCAACGTCCAACACTGCCACCACGGACAGCGTGAGTTGGGACAGCCCTGGCAGCTGGACAGACCCAGCCATCATCACAGGTAACTTCCTCACTCCCTTGAGCTCCACCCACAGCCGCCAGTGTGGTTTGGTTTGGTTTTTTTCTTTTCTTTTTTAAGCACAAATTAAATCAGAACAGGGGTCTTTCCGGCATAAATTCCTTTTCACAAAGCCTGATTCATCCTTAGGGTCATGATGAACCTGTCAGCTTAGCTGTGTGCCTCGGTTGCTCCTTTTGGTGTAAGTAGGTGTTACCTACCGTCTGGCAGCATGCGTGTATTTTGTAGGCCTCAAAGTACAAAAGGGTCTAACTGAGCCATCTTAAGAGAAACATACTCCACTCTTTATAAAGCTCTCTATATAAGGCTGTCTGTGTACGCATCCCTGCTGGAGAAGGGCAGGCGCAACGGGAAACATGTCATTTGCTTCTGGGGATCCTGGGGCTCTTTGGGGGAAGGGTGCTTGTTTTGGTGGACTTCGGGTTTTGTTTTTCACTGTTCCGCCTCTGAAAGTGAAGGAGTAAAGTTTATAGTGTAAGAGGAGCGTTTGTATAACACTAAATTTTGGTCTTTGCTGGAGAAGGGGGTAGGGGGTGGCTAGGAGGACATTTTAAAAAGGTTTCATTTGGCAATTTAAAGTGGTAATCTCTTTTATTTCCTGGGTAAACAACTCACTCTTTAATCTGAGTAACTTGGTGCCCTTTCCTTACAAACTCACCATTTCCTTTTTGTCTCCTGTTTCGTTTGTAGGTATTCCAGCATCTTCAGGGAACAGTTTAGACTCTATTCAAGATGACAATCCTCCACACTGGCTCAAATCCCTTCAGGCCCTCACAGAGATGGACGGCCCCAGCGCTGCCCCGTCACAGACCCACCACAGCGCCCCCTTCAGCACACAGATCCCTCTGCACAGAGCCAGTTGGAACCCCTACCCACCTCCTTCAAACCCTTCCAGCTTCCACTCCCCACCTCCAGGCTTCCAGACAGCCTTCAGACCCCCCAGCAAAACCCCCACAGATCTGCTACAGAGTTCAACACTGGACCGCCACTAAGCAAAGAGGGAGTTGAGAAGGGCAGGATCTGTCCCACCCTGTTTTCTTCCTCTCAGCCCACTCACAGCTCCCGGCTCATCTCTTACGTTCTGAAGAATCCAGTTCCTGGTCGTTTTTTTTTTTCTCCCTACCCCCAGATGCGATGCGATCACAGCGTCTTTACCATCTTTTCTTTAGTTGTAAAGGTTTTGGTTGATCCAGCATTTGAGTGAGTGACACTGTTGAATGTTTCTGGGGGGAAATGCCTTTTTAAGCAGAGGTAAAAGAAAATCAAAAGGCAGTCTCAATACTTAGAAAATTACTGTTTGTCTGTCGCTCATAATAATGACATAGTCTGCTTAGCAGAAAATGACGATTAATCTATAGGAAAGGTCAAGTAAATGCATTATCAACTGCAGACTGAAAACCAGGCTGATTTTAGTGAGATTGCTAAATGCATGGGGGAGAAAGCAGTGGTCCTGGCATCCATCTTGCATTCAGCTTTTCACTATTGCTGGAAAAATGCTTTTAACTTTAAATTCTTTATTGAATTGATGGGAGGACTCAATTGTGTCGTTAAGCAAAGGGATTTATTGGAAGTTGATGGCAAGATAAAGTATCTATAGTATCTGGCCTACTGCTAAAGAGTTTATAAGGAGGGAGAAGTAATTTTTTTTAAGGAGAAAAATTTTGGCTTTAGATTTAAATTCATATGTTTTAAAGGAAAAAAGTATTCACAGATTTAATACCTATCCATAATATAAGAGCTGAATTAAAGTGATTTCTCAGTCTTTCTCCTCTGTCAGAATCTTTTTCTCTTTGACCCTACGTTCACCTGGGTTCACCTGGCAGGGCGTTCTGAGCCAGCACTGCCCTGGGCCATCTGCTCACCAACAGGAGCAAATCTCTGACCTCCTTGCCTGCAGCTTTTACTTAACCCTGTAGTTTCTGGACGTTTGTGCAGTATTGAAAAGACAGGAGAAAAGAAAACAAACCTGGTTATAACCTGATGCTAAAACTAAAAACAAGGAAATGTACCTCTTTCTTCAGAATTAAAACTAAAATCTTAAATAAAACAGAAAACTTGATGGTGACCATTGGGTGATTCTTGCTTTTGTTTTCCCAGTTTGTTACTTGTGAATCTGAGATATTTTTGTGATACAATGACATTTGAGTCTCCACTAGCTTTTACATCTGCAGCTATAGAGGGTGACTTTGAAGGGAACAGAAAACAAAGTAAAGTTCTTTCTGTCAGTCACCGCTAGTTTTAAAGATCAGCCTTGTTGTCCACAGCAGCCCCTCCCAGTGGCTTTCATTAGCTGAGACCTCTACCAGGCTGCTAGAAAATGCAGGCAGACCTTCCCAGCCAACAGGAGTGCATGGGATCCTGGCACGTTAGGTGGTTCTCCAGAAGTCCTGTCAGGAGCAGCAGCATCCAGTTACTGGAAAGAGATGATGAAGCCCCCCAGGGTGGGCAGTCAGACACCCCTGTTACATATGGCCAGGGTAGGGAGTGCCTGGCAATGGAGAGACACCCACTAAAAGGGGAGATGGGATGGATGCTTCCTCCCCAAACCCTAGGAATCCATTCAGTCTGTGTATCTTATCTTAGACTGTACCCAGTTGACAGTCTTGTGAGGATGCTCAGAGTGAATCTTCTAGAGGACAAATAGAGTAAGTAGATTGAAGTTATATATGATGCGTTTTGGAGTTGCTTTTTTTAATCTTCAATTTTACTTCATTTAAAGAAAGAAGGAGGTTTGTTTTTTGTTTTTCTTTTTTGGTTTTGTTTTTTTAATACTTGCACATCTATAATCTCAGCACTCAGGAGGCTGAGACAGGAGGATTGCCATTAGTTCGAAGCCAGCCTGGGGATATAGAACGAGACCCTATCAAAAGAAAACAAAGTAAAAAGAAAGCAGTATTGTAGCTAATAAACAGTATAGTCTCAAATATCACAAGTACAGGCTGAACAAGAGGGTAAGAAAAGCAAGTTTTGTAAAATAACCAGAATGTTGCTGTGATGTGGAAGATGCGAACTAAACTGTGGGTGCTGTGCTAACCTTTGCTTTAGTTTCCTGCACCTTCACGGTGCAGTTACAACACTGAGGGAACACTGGCCTTTTCAGGAAGCAGACGGACCCTGCAGTCACCGTAGCAGTAAAAATCCTGCTTTCTCTGTGAAAGGGAAATTCCACGAGGATGTAATTGTGTGTTTAATGGACCACACCTACTCTATAAAGGTGTAGCCACTGTTTAAAAAAAAAAAAAATGACAATAACCTGTGCACCTCTCTTTGTCACACTGCTGGGTCTTTACTCACAGCCATCATCAGCTGTTGCCTTCATTTTTCTGGCAGTCTTTCTTCCTTCTGCCGGCGGTTACAGCTCTAGACAGCGATTGTTTAATTTTTAAAAGCCGAGCAATAGAGCAGGCCCAGCAGTGGCAAGAGAACAGTGGTGTCTCTCTCCTGAGTCTCTGGGTTTGGTGTTATCTTCCGGGGTAAGTTTTAAAAGCCCGCTTGGGGAAGACCGTGGGTTGGGTCACTGAGTCCTGGAGATGAGGACTCTTCACCAGTTGTAGTGCCTGGTGGTGTGTGTGACTGACTGATAAGGCATGGATGATTGGACAAACTCTGAGGGATATGGAAAGCACCTGCAGCAAAGTGGCAGGCAGGCAGCCTGTGCTTCGGAGGCAATAGGAACGTTGGTGTGGGCGACTTCCCTGTGACTCTCAGTCACGTGGATCTGGGTAGTCTCTGCTCTCTCTTCCTGGGTCTTCTGTTCCTTACATTCCGATGATTATTCCCTGGCCTTTCCTCCTCCAGTTTCATACTTTGCTAGAATGTTTTCCAGTAATTTCTTAAGTAGAGATAGAAGAAAAAACACATTTTCACAAGGATGTGTCTGAAAATATTCTATAGTTTTGGTGGGTAGCTTGATGGGTACGGGGTTTTAAGTAACATTTTTCTCTTCAAGAATTTGAGGCATTACTCCGTCACTTTGCCTTCGTTCAGCATTACTGTTGAAAAGCCGGCTCACATGCAGTCTGGTTTTCTCCCTCTTGAGTGTCGTCTGCAGTGTGGCTCTTGGTTCTGGGCACAGTGACCGGTCATCTGGTCAGTTGTGAGCAGCTCTGGGCAGTTTGTATTTACTTCCTCAGTGAGTTCCTCGCACTTAACTCTCCCAGTTCTCCTCTCCGAAGAAAAAATCTCAGCACTGAGATGCGGGACTCGGGACATTTCTCGTGATTGCCGTTGCTGGCTTTCATCCTGCCTTGTGCTCAGCTTTCTAGGCAGCCTCGCTATTGCTCCCTCGTGTCTTTCTCCGAGATAATTCCATCCGTCTGCTTTGATCTTTTCTTCCAAATTAGTAGCTTCTTGGAGTTTTTTGTTTTTTTTTTTTTTTTAAATACTTGATTGTCTGCTTAAGAACAAGACCAATAATTCTGACTGAAGTATCTGAAAGTTTGAGTAGGTTGCTAGCTTTGAGCTTCTCTGTCGGGAGATTTGGTGATAATCGCCTGTTATCTGTAGGTCTCCCTTGCCTTTGCTGCTTAGGACTGCGGAGAAGAGTCCAATGGGATGGGAAGGGCCTGCCTGCTGGCATTTTAGAGCTAGTTGGTGGTTGGGAGGGGGTGTTGTCCCTCTGTTTTCATTGAAAATACCTCACTACCTTTCTGACGTGGAGCTGAGGGATGAATAGGGGTAACTATAGCTAAAAGCCCCTAGAAATCCTTACCATAGTCTCACCGGACCCACTTTATCCCTGCTTGAGGAGAGGTGCCTGGTTTTACCAGATTCTGTGCTTTTGGGGATTTTGTGATGTAAGCAGGGTTGCGTCTCACAGCTCTGCCTACTGACAAAGGCAGAGCTTCCTCAAGTCAGCTGTGAGACTTCATTGATATTTCCGCTGCACCCCGCGCCCCATTGGCAGACTTTGGGGGCAGACATGCAGTCAGATCTCTAGGTTTGATCTGTCCTCTCAGGGTTTGTATTCTGGTTTTATAAACCAGTAGGCATAGTTTATCTCATAGGACTAAGAGGGAAGTCTGTCTTCTGTTAGTGGCCATTGAGCAGTTGCCATTGTCTTGGCGTCCTTTATTTAAACAGCACTTTAAATGCCTCTTCCAGTGAAGTCCTTTTGATGTACAATCAATCAATCAGGTTTATTAAATTTTAAGTTGGATGTTAAACCACTTTATGTGGTTTTAAGGAAAGCTGCAAATCAGATGGGTGTGGGTCATTTTCTAGACCTAAATAAATTAGAGCAATTCTAGAAGTTGTGTATGTGTGGGGTAGCCTTCTCTTAACTGTATGGGAATTATATTTTCAGAACAGGTAATAACTGCGGATTGTGTATTTCTGAGGAGAAAGTCTGCTAGAATAGACATCTAAAATCAGTGAGTGTTCCATAGTGGTTTGTCTACACTGAGATTATAGTTACACTGTGCGTGAGCTTTTATATCATTTGATTTAAGACCTGCATTGTGTTAACCTTTAAATGAAACCACACAGAACTCACAGTGATTTTGAGATGGATCACACCTGTCTAAGTCAGATGAAATGGAAGTCACTGTAGCATGAACTACTTGGAAAATACAATTTTGTCACAGAGTCAACTCTGTTAAGGACTCAATCCCAATTTACTAACAGGAAGAATTCCTTTTGAAAATATATTTATAAGAAATTGCTCTGAGGAAGCAATTATGTGACTTTTAGAAATCACTGTAGGAGTTGGCACAAAGGCACTTTGTGTTGGGAGATAATTGTGCCTCTTAAGTTTCTCACAGTTGGAGGAAGCCGGCAAGCGTAATGGAAATTAATAGTGCAGACAGATCTTTTGATATGTGGTCTGGATAACTTGAACATTCTAAAAGTGAACACTGCTATCTATTACAGTTCAGAAGTACGTGTTATACCAGTTTAGCAGCAGGAATTCCATTGTGCAAAATGCAGACAAATAGGCCAAGCATTTCTGTGGGCTCACAAATTTGTAGCAGTGCTGGAGCTAATTGTTACATACCTGCTTTTATCTGTGGCTTCACAACAAGTACTTGGCCAATTTTTTTGCTTTTGTTTAAAAATGACTAAGAGACTGTCAATTGGTGGCACACGCCTTTAATCTCAGTACTGGGAAGGCAGAGGCAGGTGGATCTCTTGAGTTCCAGGACAGCCTGGTCTACAGAGTGAGTTCGAGAACAGCCAAAGCTACACAGAGAAACCCTGTCTCAAAAAACCAAAATAAGTAAGTAAGCAAATAAATAAGGGTAGCAGTGAGGTAGCCATTTTCCTTTAGGATGAGCTCAGTAGCCATTAGTGCAAAGGTGATCATTGTTTTTGTTAGGAATCTGGATGAAGAATACCACTGTGATCAAGGTGAAAGAGAGGCTTGGGTCAACTTAATCTAAAATTCTTATGAAATGATACTACTTTGGGCTGGACCTTGTACTAGGGAATTAAGAGGTTGCAAATACAAGAAGATCCCTTCTCTCAACCTGGAAAGTTTTGCATAGTCAGCTCTAAAAGTTTCAGAAGGACAAAAGGTCAAGTATTCCAAGGAAGAGAGCTTTGGATAAATGGAGACTTGGCCATGGGGAGCTAGGAGGACCCTGGACAGTGACAGGAAGATGGGATTCTTGAAGCATGCTTAGTTAGGCTTTGCATCTTAGTTTGGAAGGAAAGCACTTGGGGTTCCTGAGGGGATTTGTGAGAAAATGGGCAGAAAAGGGGGTAGGAGATGCTTTTGTTGAACAGACAACAGATGTTTCTAAGCAGGAGGAAAATGTGGTGCGGTTATGCTTGGTGAATGAACGCAGTTTTCAGTGGGAATGGCAAATAAGGAAGCAGGATTCTTTGGATCGGTGAAAGAATCCAAGGGATCTGTGTTTGGCTACAGTGAACTGTCCGTACCCATAGGAACTGAAATTGTGCGTGTGTGTGTCATCAAATTATAAAATTGTTCTTGCCGTGGTAAGTTTAAAAGCCAAATTCAGGTGAAGAAGATTTTGACAAGGAGGTAAGAATGGAAAGAAGGGCAAAGAATTTGAGAGAGTTCAAAAGCTCTAAAAATTCATTTGAAGTACTAAGTCACAAAGGATGGAAGACAAACTATTTCATAGCCTTCTTGGGTTTCTCCCAGGTCCTGTCGGTTTGCCGAGAGCCGAGAACACATCTAGCCCATTGCATATTATAGTCTTGGAAATGTTGCATTTTATTGGCACGCAGAGACTTCCAAAAATGTCTGCCTGATTTGGGAATGAAATACACAATAGCCTGCCTCTCAAGCCAGACTGTTGGATAATTTCTGTATTGTGTGACGTCTTGTGAAAAGGAATTACTGTGGCTCCAAGAGAACACATCTCTTGTTTGGGAAAGTGTTGGTTTGAGGTTCCAGCAGGCCTGGGGTGGGTGGTTTTGGAGTTCTCTCTATTAAGGAAAGGGTGAGACAGGAACCTGGTGGGAAGTGAATGTCGGTCTAAAATGAAGACCTAACCGCCAAGCTGAAGGAGTACTGTTTCAGAGCAAGAGTTACTGGAAATTGCACTGGTCAGATTTCATCAGGAACCCAGAGAAGGAACATGTGGGAAAGGCTTGCAGCTTTGGAAATGCAAGGGATATAGAAAACTGCCAGCAAAGTGCCCTCAACTCCCTGCAGCACAGGTTGAGGATGCCCAGGAGGATGCTGGGAGAAGCTCCCAAGACACCACCTTTGCCAGCAGCCACCTACCTGACCATAGCCACCTGGAGAACGATGACATCTCCTGATTCACCCTCTGGATTCAGCTGGGTGCTGTCCCTGGCGTGCTATGGATGGCAATCTGAAGATGGATGCAGCTCACACAATGATGCTGACCATGACTACAGACAGATAAGCCAATGCCTGTGCTTTAGAGGGCCTCAGCCATTTCTGTTGTCAAAACTCCCCATGGACTTCCCACCACACCTTCACAGTGCAGGCCCACCCACCTGGAGCCTGGACTAGAGAGGGCCCTGGTCTTCCTCTGCTTCATGTTGTCTGTGCCTGTATTCCTGGTAGATGTGTCCTCTCAGCCCAGAATGTATAAACCCTTCTGTTCTCGCTCCAGCCATCTGCTTTAGAATTGTCCTCACAGTCCACTGACTTGGTGGCCCTATTTCCATAGCTATACTTTACATGTGCCTTTTTTACACTGTAACTCGGTTCTCTGTTGTCTACAATTTGGTTCACTGTGTCAGTGGGGTCTACATCAGGAGATGAAACTGCAGAAATGCTGAGAAAAATTTTCTCTGAACTGAATATGTAGACTTTTGTGCCATTCCCTAAACATTACGATGTAACTATGAAGCATTTATATCACACTAGGTATTTGTTGTAAGTAAGCCGAAAGTATCAGAGAGGATGTGCATAAACTGTGTGCACACAGTAGGCCATTTTTAAGTAAAGGACACGACGAACTTCCATAGACTTTGTTTGATGTTCCCAGGAGATCCTGTTATCAGTCACCTCCGCACCCAACGCGCAAACATCAGTATCAAGGACAGCTGAGTCTCCTCAGCTTGGCACAGTTCCTGATACTCTTTTGAATGACTGTGGGAAGGAAGGAAGGAAGCTTTGAGTGATAGGGTGACATTAAATCTTATTGGAAAGTGGTTTGTGATGATCTCTGAAGGATTGCTTTTGAGCTGTTGGAGGGGCTGCAAGCTAATTGTGGTAGACAGAAGAGTGACGAATTTCAGATGGGGAACTGCCTGACAGAGTGTTAATGACAGCACGAGTGTAAATCAAGGAGATCAGAAGCGCCTAGAAATTAGAGGAGACAACGCTATTCAGAAAGAATATGAACAGGAAAGCTGAACTGGAGTCGGAAGCGCGTGTGTGGGCTCAGTCCTAGGAAGAGATGCTTCTCCCTCCAGGACAGCAGCAAGAGCAATCAATACACACCCTGTTCTGAGGTAAAGGCAGGAGACATGGTCCCACCAACTCAGTATAATGGCGAGTCAGAAAAGGGGGTCACAAGCTTGGGAGCATAGAGGTGTGCAACATGGGGAGAGGTAAGCAGGTAGCAAGAGGAACTCAGGTTCATAACCCCGGTTCCAAAAACAAGGCATTGCCCAGAAACCCCGAGTCTTAGAGAAAAGGGAGGCAAGAGGTGGAGCTGCTGGCAAAGAGCAATGAGCCATCTCTCCAGCCCAGCAGAGGTGCTCTTAGTACTACTGTCTGGGTGGGCACTGATGCCCACAGTGTGGGTACACGGAGGTTATGCAGCCTACTCTGCATGGAAGACTACACTAAGCAAGTTCACCCTGTGTGATCCCTAAAGTTCATGGTAATTTGAGATTGTTGCAAAAAATAGCAGCTAGACTTAAAAAAAAAAAAATCAAATTCAGTATATTGGTTTTTCTCCCAAGGATGCCTATATTTTCTTCATAATATTCCCACCAACCCCCTCCCACTAGTCAATAAACATTTATCGAGCAAGAAGGAGGTTCTTGCTGTGATATGCTACAGGAAAACTCGTCAAGAAAACAGACATGACTCTTCTAGGGCGCGGATGCAGGTGACCGAGATGACGATGAAAATTCAGTGGCTGTGATCCGTGAAAGGTGCACATCATCAAAAGGAAAAGGATATTGAACAGCAGAGCCTACATTTAAGACTATTCTTCAAACACCTTGAAATGAGATCACAGATTGGAGAAAAATATCTATAGACTGTGCCACACAGAGAGAGAGAGATCCCAAATGTATAAATAATGCCTATAAACCAATCTTAAATAAAAGGAGGCCAAAGACAACATATGGATTAGGACGTATCTCACTCACCGTTACTGTAATAATGAATTGATGTAAGCATTGAGGGAGGCTGTTTAAAAATGGAAATCACTCATTCACTTTACCCCCATGCTTCTTCTTCTGATAACGTGGACACACTAAAATGTTCACTGTGGCATTGTTTGTAAGGAGAAACTAAAAGCAGCCTTAGTGCTCACTCATAGTAAATCTTGTGGCTCCTGCCGCAAGGACCTGGGCACACACAGCTGAGAGAGGCCCTTCTTTCTTGGTACACAAAGAGAGGAGGGTTGTGAGGTAAAGTTTGTAAGCTGAGCATATGCCCAGCGGCTCATGCCTTTAATAGCCACAAGCAATTCTGTTTAGTCCCAAGTGTGAGGGGTGTGTGGGACAATAATTGTGTTTCTCTGAGGACTAAGTATGCACAACAGTGACAATAATATAAAATAGCACTGGGGATTTTGTCATCATGAAAGAGTGATGAGGGTTGAGACTTGGTTCTTAGTTACCAGCCCACATCCTGTCCACGTTCAGTATGTGAGGGTTGTTGTGACGGTTGAACTGGAGGCAAGAGGAAGGATAGAGAAGGAACAGATGGAGACTGTGTGGATGGATGCTTTAGATAATCGCAGATTCAGACTGCCTGGGTGTGCCAGTGTCACCATTTGCCAATGTGGTGACATTGGACAAGGTAAGATGTACAAACCTATAAACTTCATGCTACCCAGGCATATAGAATCTGTTATGTAGGGGAAGCTTAAACACAAGAATCTGTAATAAGTACTTAGCATTTTACCTACTCAATGAATGTTAGAAACAATAAAATGTCCTGTTACTGCTGACATCAGAAAGAGATCAGTGGGTTGAAGGACCTGGGCTATTGGAAGAAGAGGAATTGGATGATTTTTGCAGGTCTCGATAAGACTTAGGAAGAAAATCAAGGGAAGTTCAGTTAAGGGAGAGAGCAAGGCCAAGGATTAATCAGTTTTGTGTTGTGCTTGCAAAATACTTGAGGTAATTAACTTAGAAAAGGCTGAGTGGGGGCCACACAGCATAGGGGGAGTATGCCGTGAGCAGGCAGCCAAGGTCATGCGCCAAGAATCAAAACGGAGAAAAGGAAAAACTTAAGGCTCCCAAACCCATACTTAGCGGTGCACCTCCAATGGCCTGGGCTTCCCACAAAGGTCTACCTCCTCCACCTCATGTCACACCACTCTGGGGACCAAGGGTCATTGGAGGACACTCAGCCAAAGGAGGACAGGAGGTAAAGGGAATTCTTGTTTTTATTTAAAAGCAAGATTGAACTGAATGACCCGGGAAGCCCCCTAATGTAAATTCACTTCTAAGTAGCAGCACCAGATTATCTGTCAAATCCTGCTGCTGGAGCCTTACTTCTAGGACACTAAACAACCTCCTGACTCACAGCCTTCAGCTGAAAACCCTTTAAATGAAATGGCAGGAAGTGTCCCCCACTTACCCACAGGCATCGGAAAAGCCCAGCCCTATTTTTGACCTCTGTTTCTTTATCTGTGTGCAATGATCTCTCTACTCCTGTAGATGTAAATGCAGTACTGTAAATGAATGCACCCCTAGAACCAACTGAAATAGCGCCCAGATGCAGGAAACGCTGTAATGACTTCCTGTGGAAGTCCTTTGTGGAGTTCCCCTTCTGGAATACTGCTGCTGTGTTTTATGCTGGTGTTTGGAGATCTGAACAGAACAGATTTCTGTCTTGTTAATGGATTAGCATATGGGCAGCCCTTACAAGACACACTGTTCTCCGCACCTCACTCAGGCCTGGGGAGGAACCCACACGGTCCCTGCAAGATCTCCTTCAGTGGCTCCCAGGTTTGAGCTTTTCCAAAAAGCCCTCCTGGGGGATGCTGATGCTTGGGGTTTGATTGCCTCAGACAATCAAGCTGACAGCTTGAGTAATTTCCTTGATTACATTTGACATTGAAGAGTTACTAATCTTAACCACATGTTGTGATGACAACTGTCACACAGATACACACACACACATACACACACACACACACACACACACTCACACACGTACGTGAAGGAAGGAAAGCTTTTCATTTTAGTAAATGATGCCCCTTCTGAGTGTGTGGCAGGAGATCTAAATTGTTTTATGGAATCCAAGGCTCGAGAAGCCTTTTAGGAACCTTCCAGGGTGTGTATCCAGAGAAGGCTAACTTTGAATCCAGTGCAGTTATACAAATTTGTGTATTTATCTACTGAACTTACATTGAGTACTCAGTATCTAGAAGGTGCCAAATAGAAACCATGTTTCTCATTACAAAAACAAAAACAAAAAAAAAAAAAAAATCATAGGCTCAAGCAGGAAAATGACATAAGTATTTCTTCCAACTTTTTAGTAAATATTTTTGTATTCTTTGACAATTTCATGCACATATGCAGTGTATCTTGAGCATATCTACCTCTGACTCACCCTCTTCCTCCCCCACTCACCCTCCTCCCACTCCTATGTCCTCCTTCCTTCCTTTTTCTTCCTTTATTTATTTATGTTTTTATAACCTACTGAGTCCAAGTAGTGTTGCCTGGACATGGACATGGACAACCCGCCAGTGGCCATACCCATGAAGACAAAACCTAACCACCACAAAAGACGAGCATTAGTTGCATCGCTTTATTGATTTTGTAGTATTTGTTTTTCATGCTCCTCTCGTCTTGCCTATTACTCTACTGTGGTTTGTTCTAGGAAGGTGACTTTGATTTTCGTCTCTACGACAGAGGGTTCCTTTAGGGTCTTCTGTAGAGCTGAGTTACTGGTCATGAATTCCCTTAATATATATTTTGTTGCAGAAAGTTATTGTTTTTCCTCCAATTATGGCAGGTAGCTTTGCTGGGTATAGAGTTCTCAGTTGGCAGTTGTTTTTTAGGACTGAAAATAACATCATTTCAGGCCTTTCTGGCTTTTAAATTCTCAGTTGAATTACCTGCTGTTGTTCTGATGGGCCTGCCTGTCTGAGGGTCTTGGTGTTCACTCTTGCTGCTTGCTTTCTGTTGTATGTATTTAGTATTGTCATTGTAATATGACTGGGGGAATTCTTTTCTGGTCTTGTCTTTGTGGTGTCTCAAACACTTCACATATCTGGAATGGCATCTCTTTCCCTAAGTTTGGGAACTTTTATGTTATGGATTTTTATTTTATTTATTTATTTGGAAGAACCTTATTTATTATATGTATTGTGTTCTACCAGCATGTATGCCTACAGGCCAGAAGAGGGGCCAAATCTCATTATAGATGGTTGTGAGTCACCGTGTGGGTGCTGAGAATTGAACTCAGGACCTCTGGAAGAGCAGCCAATGCTCTTAACCTCTGAGCCATCTCTCCAGCCCTGTTACAGATTTTTAATTTAAAGATTCACTTATTTTTACTTTATGCATTTGAGTGTTTTTGTCTCCATGCATGTTTGTGTGCCACGTACATGCAGTACCAGAAGTGGCCAGAAGGGGTACTTGATCCCTGGCACTGGAGTTGCAGATAGCTGTGAGTCACCATGAGGGTGCTGGGAATTGAACCTATGTCTTCTGCAAAAGCAGCCAGTGCTTTTAACCACCGAGCCATCTCTCCAGTGCCATGATTCGTTTTTGTTGTTTTAAAGATTTTGTGTGTGTGTTTGTGTGTGTGTGTTTGAGTGTGTGTGTGTGTATGTGTGTGTCTATGTGTGTGTGTTTGTATGTGTGGTGTATGTGTGTGTGCATCTATCTGAGTGTGTGTGTATGTGTGTGAGTGTGTGTGTGTGTGTGTGTGTGTGTGTGTGTGTGTGTTGCTATGCTGGGATTTGCTTTACACCGCTGGAGCCCAGCTGCCGGACATTCCCATTATATAAATATTATACCAGGCAATTAACAACAGTCACCCTTCCAGCTTCAATGAATGTTGGAGGATAAACCACCAAGGGTAGCAAGGAACAGCCTCTGGCTTTAGTAAGGTGAAGATCAGGGCCAGGGATGGGACACACACCTTTAATCCCAGGACTCAGGCAGAGGCAGGAAAATCTCTGAGTTCAAGGCCAGCCTGGTCTACACAGTGAGTTCTAGGACAGCCAGGGCTGCATAGTGTAGCTGCACTGAGTTGGAAGGTGAAGTCCTCAGACCCCTCCAGCTCTAGCAGATCCCACTCGGTGTTATGTGAGAGGGGCAGACAGGAGCTATTGGTGTCTGCAGTCTCCATGTTCTGTGTGGTTCTGAAGCATGAGGAAGGAGAGGTTTCAAGCCCCATCTTGGTACTACTTTGGGTTGCTTGAATTCCACTAAGGCCATTTCTGGTCCTGTGTATCCAGGGCTGGTGTGTGTATGATCCAGCACTTACCTCTTTTTTAAATTAAATGTGTGATATTCACACATTCTTACAATGTTTGGATCCAGTGCAGCCCCGTTCCCTCCGATCTTAGTTGGGGGTCTACTGCTGTGAAGATACACTGTGACCACGGCAACTCTTATGAAGGAGAATATCTAATTGAGGTGGCAGATTACAGTTTCAGAGGTTTAGTCCATTATCATCATGGTAGGGAGCATGGCAGCGTGCAGACACACTCGGTACTGGCTGCATCTTGGTCAGAAGGCAACAGGAAATGGTGTGTGACATTCAAACTGCCATGCCTCGTCTACTTCTCTCCTCTATCCTGCGCCCACCTCTCTCTGCCCCCCCCTCGTGTATGTGTGGTGTGTGTGAGTGTGTGTGTGAGTGTGTATATGTGTGTGTGTTTGTGTGTGTATATATGTGTGAGTGTGTATGTGTGTGAGTGTGTGTGTGTGTGTGAGTGTGTATATGTGTGTTTGTGTGTGTATGTGTGTGAGTGTGTATATGTGAGTGTGTATATGTGTGTGTGAGTGTGTATATGTGTGTGTTTGTGTATGTATATGTGTGTGTGAGTGAGTGTGTGAGTGTGTATATGTGTGTATATGTGTGAGTGTGTATGTGTGTATATATGTGTGAGTGTGTGTATATGTGTGTGTGAGTGTGTGCGCATGTGTGAGTGTGTGTGTGAGTGAGTGTGTGTGTTGCAGCATGGGCAGCCTCTCTCAGGGCCCCTCATCATGAAAGAAAACTGACCCTTACTTTTCCAGTATCCATCAACAGCCAGTAGTTCCTCAGATAGGGGCAGGACTTCACAAGCCCCTCCCCCATGTATGCTGGGAATTTCCTGGCTGGGACTTGTTTATACCTTGTGCATGAGGTCCTATGCGTAATGAGTTTGGGTGTGAACTGCCACTGCTGTGTCCAGGAAATACTGTTTCACTGCAGACATCCACTCCCTCTGGCCCTTACAATCTTCCCATGCTCTTCCTCAGTGATCCCCGAACCCTGGAGGTTACAAGTAGTTTTCCCACCAGCCTGGTCCCACAGCTGTGCCAGCCCCAAATAACACAGAGAGACTCTGTATTAGATATAAAGCTGTTGGCCTGTTACTAGAGTTACTTATTGGCTAGCTCTGTCTTAAATATTAACCCATTTCTATTAATTTAAGTGTTTCCACGTGGTCTTATCTTACTGGAGAGATGGTTCAGACCTCTGTTCTCTCAAGTCTCTACATCTTGAATCTCCTCCTACATCTCCCTGAATCCTCCTTGTCTCCTAGTCCCACCTATCTTGCTTTCCTATTGGCCAGCAGTGCTTTATTCATTAACCAATAAGAGAAATATATTTACAGGATGACATCTCCCATGAAGATGTGATATAGACGGCTCATTTAGAGCTAAAAGCTCCACAATCTCTTATTCTCTGAATTGTGACTGAATGTTGGTTTCTGTATCAATCACCATCTACTGGGGAAAAAAAAAAATCTCTGATGACTTGAGAAATGCATTAGTAGAAAGAAAAGAACTATGTCCATGAACCAGAATAGTAGTATATTCTTCCCTAGAGCCTGTGACCTACCCAGTCAGTCTCTGACCTCTATACCAATGTTCACACACACACATACACACACACACACACACACACACACACATTAGCACAAATGTACACGTACACAAAAGAAACAATAAATATTTAAATTGTGGATGTATTGCTTAGCCTGATGTTCATCATTCCGTGGTGTGTACATACACCATAATGTCCCACTAATGCCATAGATACAATTATCATTTGTTGACTAAAAAGGAAATAACATTTAATTTTAAAAATGAATGTGGCCAGATGCAGTAGCACACGCCTTTAATTCCAGCATCCAGGAGGCAGAGGCAGGTAGATCTCTGAGTTCAAGGCCAGCCTGGGTTACACAGAGAAACCCTGTCTCAAACAACAGCAGTAAAAAAATGAATGCGCTCTGGCAATATAATACGAGACTGGTTTCATAACAGCAGTGTTGTGGTTGGAAAGGCGCAGGGTACAAATGAATATGTAAAGTCTTGTTTCATACATACAAACATTCAACCAGGTTTAACAACAAACATAAAACCAGGTTTAAAGAAATTGCATGCCACAAAACGGAAGAGATGGTCAAGCAGTGGGGATGTTACTTTTAGAAGAAGGTAGAGGTTATTGTTGGGGAGGGTGTGTGGTGGGGTTTATGAAATGTCCTATACATTTCACTGTTTGACCTAGAAACTACAGTAGTGGGTGCGAATGAGGATGTATGTGTCATGTTGTGTGTAGATTGGGCTCCATGAACGTATCACCGAGGCAACAGTCATACCTCTGAAAAAACTCAGATAGTAGCTTTTCAGTCATCCAGGAAGGTCAAGGTTCAGTCATAATCTTATTCTTTTTGACTGAATTCCTGAAGAAGAAGCAACTCTTTCCTTGAGTCAGCTTCTTTGACTGAAAACTGAAGCTAGGTACCTAGGTGGCGATGCGGTTAGAGTTGGGAAGCTTCCTGGGCGAGGCAGTGTTCGTTTCGCGTCAGAACTGTGCAGGGAAACAGAATATATATCCTTTATAAATGCTAAGACGCCATCATTTCCACATGCTAATGTTAAAAATGTAACTAATCTATGGTTTTGGTTACTTTTCTTTCACTATGCAGTTTGATGGTTAGTGCTAATTATCCAGAATGCTCTAGGGGAACTTCCATGCCTGTGGGGGGAGGGTTATCTTATTAATTGAGGTGGCATCCTAGTTGATCCTCTATTGCTGTGACAGAATACTGTGACTAAGGCAATTTACAGAAGAAAGTTTATTTGGGGCTTACAGTTTCAGTGAGTTGGAGTTTATGGCTACCAGGGTGGGGATCATAGCAGCAGGAAGACAGGCTTAGTGCTGTAGCATCAGCAGCTGAGAGCTCACATCCTGATCTACAAACGAACAGACAAAGGAGGGTGGAGGGAGGGAGAAAGAGAGATCTGGGATGGCATGTGCTTTTAGAATCTCAAAGTCCACTTTCAGTGGCACACCTCCTGGAACAAGACCAATCAATCCTCCCATTTGTTCACAAATAGTTCTATTAAGTGGTGAGCAAGTGTTCAACCGTATGAGCCTTTGGGGCCATTCTCATCCAAACCACGATGGTGGGAAACTCCTCACTGTGGGAAACTCCTCACAGTGGGTGACACCACTTACTCCCTGACTGGTACCCTGCACTGTGTGAAAAGGAACTGAGCAACAGAAGCACTCCTCTCTGTCCCTGGCCTTGAATGTGATGTGACTGGCTGGTTCGGTCTCTCCTGCCTTGACATCTCTACTGTGATGGACTTTACCTTGACCTATCGCCTAAAAAACAGAAACTAAGTATGGAACTAATAACCTTTTTTGGCCTTTTGAGGCAGGGTTTCTCTGTGTGACAGCTCTGGCTGTACAGAAATTCATTCTGTAGACCAGGCTGGCCTCAAACTCACAGAAATCTGCCTGCCTCTGCCTCCCGAGTGGTGGGATTAAAGACAAGTGCCACCACACCCACCTGAAGCTAATCATTTATGTTATAGAAACTTCTACAAATAGTACAGAGAATTCCTATCCACCTTCCCCTAAACATTAACAACTTATGTAATCACAGTGCTAAGATTATTGGTCAATATTTGGCCATCTTGGGTTGCCTAAACTTTTCCCCCCTAATTCCATGTATAATTTTCTGTGACTATCATCCAATGAAATTATTATTGGGATATTTAGGTATTAATTCATTTAGTGTAACAATCATAAGCCTGTGTGTGTTAAAGCATGTTAATATAGTTAGTCTGTTTACTGGGAAACACCTCTTTGTAGGATCAAGAGTCAGTGGAGAGTAGCGTTTTTCTCTTTTGGTCCTGGCGATTGAAGCTGCGCCTCAGAATGTGGGGCATTCACACCAGTACTATGCTCTCCAGTGCTTGCTTTCCACATCCTCACTACTTTACAATTAAAAAAAAAAAATCTGTCTTCTATTGCAATAGTGTTTGCATACTTCAGTTACTTCTGTTTCTTGGGTAGAACACTCTTTAAAAAGCAACTGAGGAGAAGAAAGGGTTTATTTCCTCGGATGCTTCCAAGGCACAGTCCATCAGGGAAAGTAGCCTGGGCAGAAACTCAAGGCAGGAACCCAGAGCAGAAACTTTGGAGGACTGGCTCACTCTTTGGCTGGCTCCCTGGACAGTGTTCCACTAGCTTTCTTATACCTACCTAGGAGGTAGTACTGCCCACAACGAGCGGAACCTTCCTACATTAATTAGCAAAAAAAAAAAAAAAAAAAAAAGATAAAACGTCCCACAGCCGTCGCCACAGTTCAGTCTGATGAAGGCGGCTCTTCCGGTGAGTCTCTGTCTTCCCAGGTGACTCTAGGTTGTGTCAGCCTGATGACAACTGACCAGGACAATAAGCATTCTCTTTGTTTCACATAGTTTTGCCATTGTGAATAATACTGTAACCAAATTCCCTCCAATGTTGACGAGAGCTGAATGGGACTTGTAGGGATGGAATAGTCGGTGAGGACTAACTTCTCAGACCTATGAGATTTCCCATCTCTCCGCCTTCTTTGCTGACATGTTGTTGACATGTGACCCAGTGGGTGTTGCTGAGCCTGGACCCTGGCCTGTTAGGTCTCTGACCTTTCATCATCCGTGGGACAACACCGTAAGTTAGAAGTCACCATGGTCTCCGGGGCTGACCCTTCTGTGGCGTGAGGTGTTGGAGTAAGTGACTGCAGAATAAGTGTTTCCAGAAACTCTTCCCTGTTCTCATATGTCCCCATTCCAATATTCTGTGACACTGGAATGCATTCACCGGATGGCATGCCAGGGACATGGGTGCTGTGTTAGCCGGTCCTCTTTGGACAGAATGTTGGTTTGTCCTCTTCCCTGAGGGCCTCTTTACGGCCAGGAGCTGATCTGAAAATCCTGCAGGTGGAAAGGGGGATGCGGGACCAGAGCCCTAAGGCTGCGAGGCCTCGACAGGTGTCCTTTCCCGTCTGATCCTCAGCGCCCATATGCATGTCACTCATGAAGACAGGCTGGCTAAATGACAGGTGGGTTCCTAGGACAAGCCCCTAAAAATAGCGAAGGAAGGGCTCCACTCCAAAACACTGACAGCATCAGCAGGTTAATTAAGAAATCTGCTGGGAATGACGAGAAGCTGGCGCATTTCCCGTTCCCATCAACACTGTCAGGATGAGCAGAGCCGAGCGAGCGAGTGAAGCTGCAGACTGAGAGAACAGCTCCTTGGAGCAGGCTCCTTCATGTCAGAGATCCGGAAAAACCCACGTCTCTGGTGCATATGTTCTGGGATCAGATGACATTTCGATGGAAAGCTGTGCAGGGTTTCCGTTTAAGTATGCAGTTCTGGGGCCAGTTCCTATAGTTCCGTTTACTTTTTCTTCCAGTTCCTCAGTTTAGGTGTCATGGTGCTTACTTTTGAGTCTGGCCTTCATTAGATGGACTCTGAAGAAAGCTCAGTGGCTTCCGGAGCTTGTTCCTTGGCTGGCTCCCCAGTCTATGCTCCACTAACCTTTTAAATTTTAATTATGTACATATGTGTGATGTATGTATGCATATGTGTGTAGAGGCCCCAGGGGGCCAGGGGCATCCTAGAGCTGGAATTACAGGTGTTTGTGAACTACTTCATATGAGCCCCGGGATCCAAGCTCAGGTCCTCTGGATGAGCGGTATGTGCTCTTAACCACTGAGCCATCTCTCCGGCCATAGCTACTAGCCTTCTTATCTACCTACCCAGCCCATCTGCGTAGGGATAGTCCCACCTGCAGTGAGCTGGGCCTCCTACATTCCTTAGCAATCAAGGAAATGCCTCCACAGAAATTTCTGCAGGCCACTAAGCAGCATTCTTCCATGGTTTATGCTCCATTATCTTGAATTCTTGCCTAAGGGATAAAATGCCCTCCGTAATTACTGTCTCTGTATTATGACATGTGCTGCCGCTCCCCCATATCAAATGGTTTGTTGGACAATATTTAGATGATTGAACAAGTGGGTTGGAAAAGGGAACAACATAGAAAACAAAAACAAAAAACAAAGTCTAAGAAGAGCTGGTCATGATGATGTAATCCAGGCTCAGAAGGATCAAGAGTTCAAGAACAGCCTGGGCTATATAGGAAGACCTTGTATTTAAAAAAAAAAAAAAAAAAAAAAAAAAAAGGAAGAGCGAAGGCAGACGGGAAGGAAGGAAGAAACAGTGGTGGCAAGTACCCAAGTACCTTACTGGGGCGTGGCTCTCTCTTGAGAGGGGTTGTAAGCTTTTCTCATATCTGATATTCAGAGATGAGGGTCATGGAGGTGTTTTTTTTTTTTTTTTTTCTTCCTTTTTCCATTTGTAGCTGCCCAGCAGCTTCCACGGTCCCTTTCCACACAAAATACATGAAACTGTCTTCTGTTTTGCTCACTGGTTTTTGTCAGTTTAAATGGAGGGAAACCACGGGCCTGCATTCTGATCGCAGTCTCAATGCTAAGCTTAGCATCACTGGGGAGATTCTGGCCCCCTTGGGAGCTGCTGCTATCAAGACATCAGCGTTGTTGATGGTGACTCCATGCTCTGCCATAACTGCCTGCCATTCATCGCCTGCCATGGATAACTTTGTGTGGGTCACAGCCTAGTGGCTGTGCTGGGCACCTGCCGTGGATAACTTTGTGTGGGCCATTGCCTAGTGGCTGTGCTGGGCACCTGCCATGGATAACTTTGTGTGGGTCACAGCCTAGTGGCTGTGCTAGGCATGTTCTGACCTTCCTTCCACATCTAGTTAGTGTTCATCTCCCTGCCAGGGAGGTGGAGAGCGCCCAGTCTTAGATCTGCTCACAGGCACCCTCCTGAGGCAGACCCAAAGATGAGGAAACCAGGTAGGAGGGAGGGTGGCTGTGAGCCACGGTCTGGCCCCCTGTGCTGCCCCACTTGAACCCAGAATTCAAGGAAATTGGCTGTCAGGTTGTTAGCTTGATTTTCAGCTTCAGCAAGGAGGCGTGTGGCACGCAGGACTTGCATTTTTGTGCTTTTGACTCAGGCCCTGCTGATACTATGGCTGTGTGGTCTTCCGCATCACGTTGTTCCTACTTGCTCCTTGTTTTGTGGCAATGAGCCCGTCTTCCAAAGACTCACAGGGAAACAGCCATCCCGAGCCCTCATTAATGCTCTCAGCCAGAGAATCCAGCTTCTTTTTAAGATCCCCTCCCCCCACCATCAAGTTCAGCTTCCTTAATACACAACATATGGCAACTGAGAGAAGCCTTTCTGATGCCAGAATAAAGGCTGTTTACAGAGGCCAAGCCTGTATCAGACCTCCGTGCTGGAAAGCCTGTATTTTATTTATTTAATTTATTATTATTATTATTATTATTATTATTATTATTATTTTAGCTCAAACTAGAAAAGACTTGGGCTGAAGGACAGTGGGGGCCAGAGAACACAGGATAGGTGGGTGAGTGACAGCTCCTCTCCTGCCACACCATACTCACTGCAGAACCCAGGGAGGATAGCCCAGGTCTGCTTGGCTGCACTCACGGGACCCTGGCAGGAGCCCAGATGAAGCACCTACTAGCCCTTCTGGGGAAACAAGGTTGGTGTTTCAGGAAGCAAGGCCACCTCTGTGGGGCTGTGGGGGGAGGCCTCACAAAAGGAGATCTCCATGTAGGGCTGGAGGGTACCGACAAAACACGGTAGAAGAAGAAACTGTCCCTAATCTAACACCCTCATCTTGCTGCTGGGCAGGCCGGAGGCCACCATTCAACCGGTTACTTGGCTACCACGGGGGGTGCACAGCCCTCTGGTCAGTGTTCTCGCCTGCGGGACTAGGGGTGCTGGGAGAGGCTCCCGGTTTTTGTCTTGTGTTTGAGATAGTGTCTTACTATATAGCCTAGGTTGTCCTTGAACTTGCAGTCTTTGTGTCTCTGCCTTACAGGCATTGGGATGACAGGCATGTACAGCCACACTCAGCCATTAATGATCTGGAGGGTGTCACATGGAGAGCCCTTGCTGCCACTCAGAGGCGATGGGCACAGGGCTCAGTAGGGCAGGAAGAGCCCATGTCAGTGACCCCTGCGTAGAGCTGCACCTGGGGTGGTTGCTAGAGGCAGCAGAGCAGGTCGTGGGAGAGGTGCCCTGGGAGCCAGGCATGCTAGCACAGAGGGTACCTCGGGCCCGTCCCCCTCCGCCTTGAGTCTCTACTGCCACACTGCCTGCCCACACTGAATTTCAGCCCACGGATAGGGATTTGTGTATTCCAGGCTGGCCTGAAATCCGCTATGTTGCTGGGGAATGGCCTTGAACTTGCGAAGCTCTCCTGATTCTACATCCCAAGTGCCGGGATTATATCACATGCGGCTCCTTGTCATTTATCCTGAGTTGAGTCTCAAGACTGGCATGTACAGGCATCTGGTAGGAAGTGTCCTGGATGTTCGTGCACCTTCACATCCACTTGAATATTTCGAAACCCTTTTGAACCCATGGTTGCACTCCACGTTCCTACCCCTTTTCCATCTTGCCCATAAAACTTCACACCTTGCATCCTTCCAAACATCCTAGAAGCCCCACGTGATCTCTCCCACACTGTCCACGACACCCTCATGCCCAATCAACGCAAACGTACCAACCACCTGCCCTCGCTCCTGCGATGAAGTGCGGGATTCTTCATGTGGTCAGCAAGCTCATGCGAGCGCCCGCTGCCCTCTCCTGCCTCCATTAGCGCCAGGCTCCTTTCCGCTGCCTCAATTTAGTCCTGTCTGGGTCCTCAGTTCCTTCCTCTCCTCTGCCCCAGCTGCCTCCTCCAAACACTCTCATTTCACCAACACATGTCAACTCAGCCTTTTCTGAATTCGCACGCTGACTGACGCCTGACGGCGCCACTCACTGCTCGCCTGCAGAACCGCGCCTTGGATCGTTTCCACTGGTGACCCCTATTTTAATGTTACCCTGGGAATACAAATATATAAAATAAGTATAGGAATCAAATGTTTGCTGATAACAAAGTATACACTTATTTTAAAACAACTCGTACGTGTTTACACACACACACACACACACACACACACACACACACAATCTCAGTTTATTAAAAACAAAGCCAAATGTGGGTACTGGTGAGACAGTGCCTGTTTGAGTATCTGAATCTGTAGAACACAGAATGTGCAACATCTTCAGAGTTTGTTGATGCTTCGATTCCATAGCTGTCGCTGATAAGAACACCTCCTTGCATACATATGTGGTACAAAGTGGCAGAAATATGTTTCCGTACATTTCAGAAAATTTTGGAAATTCTGTCTTAATCCCAAGCCAAATTTCAGTTAGCATTTAAAAAAAAAAAAAAACTTGTGGTGATATCTTGTTTTTACAAATAAAATACGTCTGAAGATCAGAATGGAGCTTGCCACTAGCTAACAGGAAGTGAGATGGTTGAGCGGAGACAGGAAGTGAGATGTCTGGATGCAGAGAGGTGTCCCCTGGGAAGTTAGCGAGGTCAGGTGTGGCTGTGGCTTGCTCCTTCATCTCTCTGACCTTTCAGCTTTTACCCCTATATCTGACTCTGGGGTTTTATTATTAAGACCAGTTAGAACTCCAGTCACAGTTGGTACCCGGTGTTAAAGTCAGAGCAGGGATGGATGTGTCTGATACTGCTGACTCTGGTATGCTCATCACCTGGCAGGATGCTCAAAACACACCACACAATGGCTGAGCGTTGTAGAATGCATTGCATGGTTGATGGATGGTTGGTGGAAAGAGGAGGAGGAGGAAAGAATAATCAAGGCATTTGTCATGTGTGTGGTGTATGTTCACACGTGTTTGCACTTGTGTACAGGTGTGAATGTACATGTGTGCATGCTTGCAGAGGCCAGGGGTCTGTGTCCTCTTCAACTACTCTCCACTTTATTCACACTTGAGCCCGAGACTGGCCCATTTGGATAGTATAGCTAACCAACTCCCCTCTCCCCGTCCCAGGCGCTGGAATGACAAGTTCACCCAGAATTTTCATAGATGCTGGGGATCCAGATTCTGACTGTCACACAGGAATGGCAATGCTTTAACCACCGAACCATCTCCCCAGCCGGGGAGACTCATTTTAAACCAGTTGATATGGCACTGAAGATTGAAGACAATGTCATTTTTTCCTGTCTTCTTCTCATAGATTGAAGAGGAGAGCCTTTAATAATGGCCAGGACATAGGCTCAGGAACACAGCGCTGAGACAAGATGCCAGGCTCCCTAACCCTCTCTCCCTCCCTCCCTCCCTCCCCTCCATCCTTCCTTCCCTTCCATTCAGTCCAGAGAGCACCCTAGAATGTCAGCACCACAGACAGTGCCCTACCTACCCCAGTAGGGTGTGTTCCTATTCTGTCTCTAGGTGGAAGGACGATGGTTTTAATTTTTCCACTAGGTGGCGCTGTGACCCTGTTCTCTAGTGCCCCCACAGGCTCTGACAGGTTACAAGGTGTTAGGTCAAAAGTTGTGTTTCCATCCCCCCACCCCACCCCACCCCAAACTTGAGAACAGGGAAAGAACTATCTGGTTCAATCAGAGACTGCAGTCGTGGGTTACAGTGTCTGTGTGCCCCTGGGCAGGCAGTAAACCCACTTGACTTCAGCAGTTTGGACAAGTGGAGGGAACCTTGCTGAGTACCTCATCCTGCATGCAGCTGTGACCTGCAGCTCAGCCCCTATATTGTTCCTGCAGCTGCCCAAGCTCAAAGATGGCAGTCAGGTGTGAGAGTCGTGGGTGGAGCTCAGTTCCCCCGCCCCGAGACTCAGCTCCGACTGTGGGACCTAACTGTGTCCAGAACAAGCAGGCTCCCAGTGCCGAAGCATGATAGACAGGAAATCCGATGGGGATGTGGGAAGAAAAGGGAGCCCCACACTCCGAAGTCTGCTTGACGCCTCTGACCCCCTGAGCTTCAAGAATTCCAGCAGAGTTAGCATTTGCTGCAATGACTGCTGATATAGAGACAATATTACTTTTATATGGAAATGCCTTCAAATAACAAGGCTAGCATAGCAATACAGCAGGGTTAAAGTCTGAGTGGATATATGCCAAAATAGTATGTACGTGACCTTAGTCCTCCCAGGCATGTTCTGGAACCTCATAAACAGGACCATTAGCCTTAGCAGACAGTGAAGATAGCCAAGCTTCCTGTGAGCTAGACATTTGCCCCATTGATGGTAATCCTGTCAGCCTCACCCAGGAACCATCCTGTGATCCTCTAGAAAAAAAGAGACACCCCCCCAATTACCATTTATGCCTCTGCACAATTAGGTATGCATGTGTTAAAGTCAGATGCACTAAGAAAAGTAAATGTATTATCAGTCTACCAATCAAAATAGAGAACTGTCTGTGTTACATCCCTCAGCAACCAAGCTCCTCCTCCTCTTGAACCCCGTAAAAGGGTGCCCAAACAGTCAGGGACCTTGAGTGTGCTGTTTCCTGTAGCCTGCTGTCAATCTTGACAAGTGTGTCTCTCTTTGGCCTGTGCTATCAGTTTGCTCTGAATAAAGTTTTGCAAATCTGTGTGAATCTTTGGATTAAGAGGCCAAGACCCTGGAAACACCTGTCCCAAAGCCTTACCACCCACCAGCAACGGAACCTGCTTCTGAACTGTGGTCCAAGCTTCTTCCATGTTGGCGTAGGGACACAGGCTCTCTGGGAGACTGCAGTCCTATGCTGCCCTCCATCCTTCATTTCCATACTCCCCTCTACTGTTTACACCTATCTCCTTCATAAGGCACCACACACACACACACACACACACACACACACACACACACACACGAGCCAAGCAGAAGCACAGCATTTCTTTTGGAGGGTTCCCAGACCGTTTACAACGATTTCTTTTTGTTCCTGCATACTTGTCTGTGTATCTGCTGGGCTCACAGAGGACACCAGGGCCCCTGGAGCTGGAGGTACAGGTGGTGTGAGCTGCCCAGCATGGGTGCTGAGAACTGAGGTCAGCTCTGCGTGCCCTCTGAAAGAGCAGCAAGCACCCTGGCCTGCTAAGCCAGATGTCCCCAGCTCCTGAGAACAGTCTTTAAAATTTCTACGTGTCTGCTTTACTTTGTCACAGGCACAGCTGGCTCTCTGACTGTTCTTTTCTCAAGGTCACTTGTCTGGAAGCAAGGGTTTGTGTGACGGCGCCAAACACCAGGCTATTTATATTAGTTTAGTGTCTAGAGCAAGGTGCTCTGGTACATCCAAACTGATTTACAGGGCTGGGGATGCAGCGAAGTCGAAAGACTGCTTTCCTGACATGCATGGAACCCTGGGTCCCTTCCCAGTACTACATAACTGGGGTGGTGGCGGCTGCTTATAACCAGCGTTTGGGAAGTAGAGGCGAGAGGATCATAGTTCAGGGTCAGCCTTGATTACATAGTGAGTTAGGCTACCCTGGGCCACACACATTCAGCTTCAGAATATAAATACAAGACAAATTAAAAAATATAAGTGGGCTGCCAGGCATGGTGTCACACATCTTTAATTCCAGAACTCAGGAGGCAGAGGCAGGTGGACCTCTCTGTTACACAGAGAAACCCTGCCTTGATAAACCAAACAACCAAACAAACAAAAATAGAATAAATAATAAAATATGAATGGCCAGGGCACTCCCTGACTGGGGACGCCGTATGTAAAGGTATATCCAAGACAGAAGGAGCGTGGGTGCCTCTGTGGCCGATGCAAAAACACAACTGCCACCTCTGCGGCCAAATATGAATGACCACACCCAGGAATACAGACTTAGATTACATCAAATCCCACATTCCAGTGTGGCACCACTTTGACGAGGTTTTTGTAGTAACAGAGCAAAGAAAGTCATAAATCAAGACACGTTTCAAATACATCGATGGAGATGGCAGAGGGATGGCTGGGTCAGCGAAAACCAGGGAAGCCTCCGCTGGAGGCTTCAGATGTTCTTTGATGACGCCCCTGGCTTTCGAGTTAGTGGAAGCTCATGTCTGCTAAGTTAATGCGTTGCAGCGGAACAGCAGTGTTCTGTTTGTGCATCCCAAGTGATCTCATGACCACGGGGCTGTCGGGTGATGTACAGAGGAGAGCCACCGACAGCTACTAAGAGGACTAAAGATAGCTCAAGGTAATTGGGCACTGGACTCCCAACGTTCCTGTTTACAGCCATTGGCATCGTAATCAGTTAAGCAGCTCTGTAGACGGTTCAGCGGCAAGAGGCAGCTTCTGTTGGGAACCTTTGTTCACGTCAGTCAGGAAGCCACGACTCCCGAGGGTTGTCACAGCCCGGTACCTGCCTTATTCACATGTGTCCGCCCTTGACCCCAATGCCAAGAGTGTCACTTAATTCGCAAGGTCTCTGCCATCCAACTTTCACTGTTATCTGTGATTCGAAGTCTCTGTGGCCTCACAATGCTTACAGCTGAATCTAGTATTAGGGCACGTTTTGATTCTGCTAGAATAAGGTCAGCATCCCCTCCCTACCGCCCTCCAAATATATTCACTCTCAGAGAACCGCACCAACCACTCTGTAGCCAGTGAATGCAACCTAGCCAGTGATGTTAACTTTCGTGAGACAGCCGGGGTCTTGACTTGGTGACCCAGGACTCTCACGTTGCACCTTAGGGGTTGGCATGTACCCAGAACACTGCTCAGGGCTTGGCTGGATGAGTAGGGCCCTCCATCAATCTTGACCCCAAAGCACCTGCAACAGAAGCCAGGATTTTCCCAGGCAGGCAATGGAGAGCAGGCAAAGGCTCAGCACATCATACTTCCAGGATCTTGAGAAATAGAACCAAACCCAGGCAGTCCCGGGTGGAAGTGGGGGGGCAGTACAATGCGTGGTTCCTGCAGGAATGTGTTCAGCCAGTGGCCTCTGAGCTGGCTCCATGCCAAGGTTTGGTAGTCTCCATGTTGGGTTGACTTTCTCTCCAGAGCTCCCCATCCATCAAGCTCGGTGGCCTCCCTAAACTTTATCTATTTGTGCCCATTTTCTCCTTCAATGCCTGGCACCTTCTGTCCGTGATGTCTGAGGTCTGTTTATCTTTCCTTCTGTTTATCTTTCCTTCCATGCTACAAAAAAGATTTGGTTTATTGAGATTTTTTTCCCTCTCAATAAATAGTCTTTGCTCTTTTTTCAAAGACACCCCTTTTGTGAAAAAGGCCTTTATGAAGGGAATGAGGATAAAGACAAGGTCAGCAAGGGAGAAATTCCATTTAGCATCACACTGTCTGAATTTTCTGCCCTCTGGATGACCAGAGAAGTCTACATTCCCCTGGCTGTCCAGTGAGCCTTAGGGGATCCTCTGTATTACAAGTGACTAATACCACTCCTGGGGTTGTTTATTTATTTGTTTGCTTGTTTGTTTATTATTTTTTGAGAAAAGGTCTCACAATATAGCCCTGACTGGCCTGGAACTCACTATGTAAATCAGATTGGCCTCAAACTTAGAGATCTCCTTGCCTCTGTCTTTCCAGTAATGGGATTAAAGGTGTGCACCACCATGGCCAACTCTCTTACATCAGTGCTCAGGTAGAACCCAAGTCCTCATGCTTCTGTGAGGAACACTATACTGAGATAACTCCTGCCTGCATCCTCACTATTTTATAGCCAGAGCCTTGGAAGGAGGAAGAGGATGTTCAGACCCACCTCTTCCTAGACAAAGATCTGGCTTTAGAGATCAGACTGACAGTTGAATGACTCAGAAGGGCTGAGTAACCCTGGGTAACTTGACTGAACTCGTTTGCTATTGGTTGTGTGTGTGTGTGTGTGTGTGTGTGTGTGTGAGAGAGAGAGAGAGAGAGAGAGAGAGAGAGAGAGAGAGAGAGAGAGAGAGAGAGAGAGAGAGAGAGAGAGACCCAAGTGCAGTTACAGAAAGTGGTGAGCAGCAGGTTTAGGAGGAATCACGAAACACATAGATCGTAAGGAGTAGTTTCGTGTCATTCTCGAGGCTCAGGGAGTATGGAAGGGTGCTGTTTGTTTAAGGGAAAACTTTTGTTTTATGATGTACACAGAACATACATAAGCAGGAAAGAAGGCTATGATGTGGCTCAGAGGGAGGCTTGGATGAGGCTACTGTAGTTCCTATTTCTGAAGACTATTGGATCACATGAGTAACACTTATTCACCAACTTGCCAGGATGCTGCCCTGGATGGACTCAGGGTGAGGCCTGAGGTCACTTGGGGACGGTGGTGTCATTCAGCAAGAGTGAGAGTGGAGGGGATAGGAGTCTTTCTTTCCTGGGGCCTCACTTCCTTTATAAACCTTCTGGTTTTCATAGATTTCTACCTCCCGGGGCTGTGGGTCTGGAGATGAGCTGGAGGGTGGGCAGAAGCAGTTAGTTACCCAGGATGAGTGGCAAATCACCTACTGTGACCATTGCTGTTAAATCACTCTGGAGAAATGTCAGTGTTCTGCAAGAATGAGGTCAAAGAATGTGTGTGTGTGTGCGCGCGTGCATGCGTGTGTCTGTCTGTCTGTCTGTCTGCCTGCTTGTGCTATGCATCTCTCTCCCTCTCTCTGTGTACGTGTGAGTCTGTGTTTCTGTATCTGTGTGTGTGTGTGTGTGTGTGTGTCTGTCTGTCTGTCTCTCCTCTGTGTGTGTGTGTTTGTGTGTGTGTGTCTGTCTCTCTGTGTGTGTGTGTGTGTCTGTGCTATGTATCTCTCTCCCTCTGTGTATGTGTGAGTCTGTGTTTCTGTATCTGTGTGTGTGTGTGTCTGTCTGTCTCTCCTCTGTGTGTGTGTGTGTCTGTCTGTCTGTGCTATGTATCTCTCTCCCTCTCTCTGTGTATGTGTAAGTCTGTGTTTCTGTATCTGTGTGTGTGTCTGTCTGTCTGTCTGTGCTATGTATCTCTCTCCCTCTGTGTACGTGTGAGTCTGTGTTTCTGTATCTGTGTGTGTGTGTGTCTGTCTGTCTGTCTGTCTGCCTGCCTGTGCTATGCATCTCTCTCCCTCTCTCTGTGTACGTGTGAGTCTGTGTTTCTGTATCTGTGTGTGTGTGTGTGTGTGTCTGTCTGTCTGTCTCTCCTCTGTGTGTGTGTGTGTGTGTGTGTGTGTCTGTCTGTCTGTGCTATGTATCTCTCTCCCTCTCTCTGTGTATGTGTAAGTCTGTGTTTCTGTATCTGTGTGTGTGTGTGTGTGTGTGTGTGTGTGTGTGTGTGTGGTCCCAGAAGAAGGGAAACAAAACTTACATCTGCAGGAAAGGAGAAAAGTTGAAGTTCTTAGCTATACTAGTTGTTTGTATTTGTGTAGTTGTGTAATTGTGTTGCTGTGTAATAGTTATACCTAAGAGGGCTAGGGAGTGGCTCAGTGGGAAAGCACCTGGTATGCAAATGTGAGGGCTAGAGTTCGGATCCCTAGCACCCACATAAACGCTGGGTGTGTGTGGGTGTGTATGGTGGCTCAGCCTGTAATCTCAGTGCTCAGCATTCCCCAGAGCAATCTGGCCAGCTAGCCTAACAAAATAGGCTACCTCTGGGCTCGTGAGACCCTGCCTCAGTAAAGAAGGTGGCGAGCACCGGAGGACAGTACCTGACGTTGATCTCTGGCCTTCACACACACATGTACCACACATGTAAGCACACATACACATGTGCACATATATTGGTGCGTACTGGTCGGGGTACAGCCAGCAGAGCCCCTGCCTGGCCTGTACCATTCTCCGGGACCCTGTGGCTGTGGTGTGATTTGTAACGCGAGTGTGCACATACTCAGGTTGCCGTCAAATTAGACAACACACACAGAACAGCACTTATAAAGCTGCAGCCTTGAGTGGAGTGAAGTCCTACGCAGGTGGTTACTTAGAATCAGCGACTTTCTGTCCCAGCTCAAGCGGGATTGGCGTCTCCTCTTGCACACCATCACGCTCTCCCCAGGGCTTGCTCTTGGACCAACTCCCATGGGCTCTTCTGTGGCTCCTGAATGGTGGGAGTCAGTGCCGTCTGGCTCGGGATAGTCTACTGCTGCTAGCTTTGGCTTTCATGGTCATGGCGGTTTTTGGAGATGCCCTTCCAAGTCCCCCGTGCAGGTGGAGAGCAACTCTGCCATTCTAGGTCCCCCTAAAAACTGTCCAGCGCTAAGCTAAGGGCTGAAGTACTGTTTCTTCAGGATCCTCTAGATCAGTGGTCCTCAACCTTCCTACTGTGACCCTTTAACAGAGTTCCTTATGTCGTGGTGACCCCCAAACATAAGGTTGTTTTTATTGCTACTTCATAACTGTAGTTTGCTATCGTTATGAATCGCAATGCAAATATCTGTGTTTTGGGATGGTCTTAGGTGACCCTTGTGAAAGGGTCAATTGACCTTCAGAGGGGTCGTGACCCACAGGTTGAGAACCACTGCTGTAGGCTTTGTCTTCACTCCTTAGCTGTAGAGGGGGAGCCCAGGGCGAGCAATGTCCCTGTCTCGTTAATCATTTCATTCAGGCACCAATGTTGCTGGGTGTGATGTCTTTTTAGTGAGTTCTGTCCCATCTCAGTCGGTTTCCAGGCTGGAAAACCAAAAACTCACCTCCCTCCACCTGCCCTGGGAACCCGGCCTTCTGAAAGGCTCTGGGGATTATTCTCAAGTTCACAAAACTTATCAAACCAGGAAGCATTTTCCACAGTTGGACACACCTTGGTCTCCACAGCAGAAGCGTGGAGGGGCACCAGCTACACACAGGTCAGACTAAGGGTAGATCCTGCAGGTTCCTCCCTCAGTGCCCGCCCTCTGAGTCAGGCACCGCATTAGCCCTCCTCTCTGGGAGCCCGGTCTCCCTCCCTGGTATTCTGTGTCTTGTTTCTTGAGGGGAGGACAGAAGGAGGAGCTCCCTCTGGTTGCCATGCTTTCTGCAGACATCAGCTGTGAGTCCCTGGTGAGTGCTGGTTGGGGGGGAGGCAGAGGGGAAAGGGCAGGAGGCCTCGGTCTGGAGCTCTGCCTCCTCACTCCTTGCCTTCCGGGTCAGATCATCACCCGGGAGTGGCTTCTCCCTCCTTGGCTCCCTCAGGGCCTGTGACTTCCAGTCACCCCCACAGTAGACACGGGATGCTCTCCCAGCCTTGAACTGTAAATCAAAGGAAGAAATGGTAAAGAGGCAGAGGGAGGCCGCCCGGTTTCCCCAGGAGGCTCAGCTGGATTTACCAGGTGGTCCCTGGATCCAGCCCCTGTTTGTTTTCCCAGCCTCTCAGCATTAGGCTAGGCTTTCTTTCCAAAGGTCCTTCTGAAGCAAGCAAAGGGAAGCAGAAGACAGCCAGGTTCTTCCTTCCCGCCTGACTTAACAGGTACTTTTCTTTCTGTTTTATACAAGAGAGAGAAACCTGAGGTCCGGAGAAAAGTCTGGTCACAAGAATCTCATGGAGACCTCTCTAGCTAGACCCAGAACCCTGGTCCCACCACCCCCTCCAACCTTTTTTGGTCACCTGAACATTACAGGGCAGGCCAAGTGGAGACCCTGTGTGTTTCATTGCCTGCAGGGACAGAGGCTTCTCTCTTCAGACCCAGCTAAAGGATTGGAGACAGGGACTGCCCATGAACCTGAGTTAGACCACTCTCTGGAGCCAAACGCAGGCTCTGTCCACTCTGCTCATATTCCTGGCAAGGGTCCCTAGTTTTCTCCTCCGAGAAAATAACGGATCTTTAGAGAAAAAGACTTGGTCTCATCTGGAATTATTTTTGTTATGCTTTTTGGCACTAAAAAAAAAAAAAAAAAAAAAAAAAGATTGAAGAAATATGCTGCAGATTCCATTTCCTCCTCAGGAATGTTGAGTTCCCTAGAATTTGAGCTTCTGTGAGACGAATCTTCCGTGGAGAGCAGAGGGCTTGCATGAACTTTTTCTGGGGTGGTATAAACAATTATCTACTCACCCGTTAGGGCACCAATGACAGACCAATCCCACCCAAGTCTAGCGTGGTGCGCAAGAGTTTATTTGGCTTACATGCAGGAGCATGGTCACCCCACCATGGATGCTGACTTCTCTGGAACTAGGCAGATGGAGTTCCCGCTTAAAATTCACTCTCCATACACTGTATGTGAAGCTGGGGGGAGAGGGGACCACATACAGCTGGCAAGGTGCAAAATGGAGTGACATCCCTCCATAGGGACGTCAACAGGTCCCCTCTCGTGGACCTGTTTGAGTAGTCACAAGCGCCCTGATGAGCATGGTAATGGTTGCTGTGCTCAGAGGAAGGGGTTCCATGACCTTCCTCCTCTTCCCTCAGTTTTTACATTCTCCTCACCCACCCCCCTCCAACAACGTTCTCCAAGTGATACAGATACCTATCAGCTACACAACAGGACAGACTAAGGGTAGATCCTAGTCAACAAGTCATGGCGAGGGCAGGGGCTGGGGCGGGGGCGGACAGCCTACCCTGGCACCAGGATTTTATGACTTTTGGGAATGTCTGTTTCCACCCACACGGGGAACCTTCCTTCAAGCTCCTCCAGCATTGTTGTAATAGCTATTGGGATAGCTGCTGTAGGATTTCCTCACTGGCCTTGTTGGGTATCATTTCCATCTCACCAGACCATAACGCTCCAAAGAATTTCACCGTGCCTGACCTATGACCCCATGTGAGCTGAGTTCCTATCCCCCCCCCCCCCCCCCGTCCTTCAGATGCTTTTCTGCAAAAGAGTTGGAGGTCAGCACCTGGCCATCTACAGAAAGGGCGAGAGCGTCTCCGACCCACCGTCATCTGCTCCAAGCGGGTGTCCGTGGGTCTCAGGAGTCAACAATTAAAGGGATACTAAAGAAAACCGTTAGTTAGGCCCAGTACCGCATGCATACAAAACAGCCCATCACCCTGCCGGTTGTTTCTCCAAGAAATGCTGGCTACAGTGGTATCTTTGGGAGGCTGTGCTTTAGTCAGCCCTCTCTCCAGAATCCCGAAGAGATGTTTGGCTTTTTTCATTCCAGGATGGTGCCAAGGGACTTCCCAGCATCTCTCCACCCGCGAGGGGCTAGTCAAGACTGCCCCGTGCTCTCCTGACCCAGTCAGGGTCAAGAGGAAACAAGGTCATGCCTGTAGCCTCACAGGCCCCCTGCCGTCGTCTTTTTATTTATCGGTCATATCTGGCTCCTGAAAGGGTCCAGAACTGAGCACGCAACCCCCCACTCGCAGGGAAGACGTGTGCACAAAATACGCTGGAGACAAACTTGTCGGCTTCTCCTAGGAGAAGGTCAATTTTTAATAATTAGTTTGCTTATTTATTTGTATGCAACATACTAACTCTGCATCCACTAGCCAGAGCCCATCGCCCTCAATGTCCCTGGTGGTCACCTGGCCCTAGCATTGGCCTAAACCCTAATCTCTGGCACATTAGTAGGAGACCAATAAATCTGCAAGTCTAAGTGGGGCCTCCTGTCACTCAGCATGGTCCCGCCTCAGGCTGCACCAGCTAGTCCTTTAAGAAACCCCAGCTCCACGCAAGGGCTGCTCCATAAGCTTCTTGAGAGACTCAGACAGTTCCTTCTCTTGCCTTTTCTCTTTCTCATCCCTTGCTGATTGCTTTAGTATTTCACAAGCCCAATTTGCATCCTAGCCTATGCATTCCCTCCGACCTCCTGAAAATATCATGGGACGGGACGCTCAGTGAACGCACAAAAAAGCCTGGGACAAGTCCGAGGTCCTGGCTGTTCCCTCTTAACCCTCCAGCCAACACACTCCTCCTGTGTGCCCTGGTAAACTGGGCACCATTCACCACCCCTCACCCGCTCAGTCGCTTTACTATAGTTTCTTCCTCATTGTGTGAGTCCCATGGGCTCAAAGGTCTTAGATTCCAGGAAGGGCTGTTCAACCAACACCAATCTAGTTGTATTGTGCTTTCTTGTGGCTCTCCAGCCAGCTGCTACCATCATCTTAGCCTTCATTTTCAACTTTCCCCGCCAAGTTAGAAATGAGGGCAATGCACGCGCAGTTGCTCTTTTTTTTTCTCTTGTACTTTTTTGTTTGTTTGGTTGGTTTTCAGTTGCATGGTCTGTCACCCACAGCGGGGGGTGGGAAGGAAAACTTGTGCAGCTCTGTTACAGTCATGGTCCATAGCTACTGTTTTAGAAACTGCAGGGTACTCTCTGGTCTGTCGCCCATCCTTGGGGGGGGGGGTCCTTGTGCTTTCTTGGTGGGCCACATTGATCAGGGAACACAGCACAGAAAGGAAGCGGACCCTGCTGGGATTTCTCTCGCAGACTTTCTACCTGACTTCCGGCTGTGCAGACAACTCAGCCTGGGTGCATATCTTAGTGGTATAGCAAGGACACTATACCTGTTCCCATGGCAAAGAGGCACAGAGCAGGGAAGGGCATGGAGGCCAGGTCGCAGGGGCCACCATGAGGAACGTAGCCAGCTCCAGGGAACTGGAAAGTTAGGAAATCATCTAGGCCAGGTGGGGCCTGCAGAGTTTGCTTACTGTGGACAAACCCTGGGGTCTCACTGGTTTAGTCTCCTCACCTGTCAATGGGGTGAGGATGGGTTAGGGGGAGAAGATGGAGGTGAGGCCCATTGGAATCTCTTTGTAACCTTATAAAGGGCTGGGAAGGGCCAAGCTCATCAGAATGACTCTTTGATGACGTCATCCCGTGAGATGAAGGTCTAGACGCTGAGTTGAGTGATGTAACTCCAGCTGGAAGAGATTGTCCCTCTGCTCACACTATTGTTTGGCGTCAGGGAAGGCTTCTTGGAGAATCTCTTCTTCCTTCAGCCAGGGCTCACAGGCTATTACTCTGTAGCTCGCACGCATAGGTCCTGGCAAAGGGGTCTCCTCTGGTTTTCCTGCCATGCCTTGATATATTTACCCACCTGCTTTATCAGCTCAGTGAATGCCAGCAATGTTCTAGAATGAAGCAAGACACTTACATTTCTGGATTAGAGCCTACTGGTAGGAGATTTACCAACAAACATTTTATGTGGGAACAAAATAGTTCCGCAGAGCTGTGTTGAGGCTAGCTCAGTAGACTCCATGTCGGGGAACATGAGGTTGGCTCAGGGCTTCCTCCCTCAATGTGCCACACTAGGCTTTCTTCGTCCACAGGGATGCCACTTTCTGCCAGTGGGGAGAACAGCAACCCACACAGTCCTTGATCTGATGCTGTTCTCAACCCTCCACACCCGATCAAGTTGCCGCCCACCATCTCACGCATCTCTGAAGCACAGCCGCTCATCCATTAGGTAGAGAACACACAGAACTCCAGTCCGGGAGATTTTAGAAGCTCATGAGGATGGTTTCATTTGTTTTAGAGTAAGATGGGAGAGGCTAGGAGTGTAGTTCAGAGCGGACCCAACACAGAGGAAACTCTGGGTTTGAGCTCCAGTATTGCTAAGTAAATACTTTGAGGGCACTTAATACATGACTCACTTTTCTACTAAGGTAACCCACAGATATTTTAAATATTTTTCCTGCGAAGGAAGGAGCATTCAGGGTCAATGAGCTTAATGCTGGTCGAGAGGTCACTGCTTCAGGCATCCCTGAGGTGGGGCTGCAGTGTAGGGAACTAGGTGTGGGGGTGGGTTTGGAGGAAGTGACCTCAGTAACCTTGGCAGGACTGTCTCCTGCTGCTTAGGGCAGCCCTTTCTGCACCTTGGCATAAACCCTGCACTGTGATCTCACCAGGCCTGGGGACTCTCCCAGGACGTATCAGTTAGATAGAATGACTCGATCCTCATGCTCTTGGCCGTTCAATCTGTCATTTTTATTCGATTCACATTGATGACAGGGACTGCGGAACAAGCTGGCATGATAAAGAAGAACAAGGTTCTTATGATTTTTCTGATGTTCCCTGAGCCGTAGATGAGGAGCTGTGTGATACAGACATATCCATAGGAGCTGTACTCTCTCTCCATGATCTGTTGATTTCTGCATTGTGTCCAGTTGTCGTTTCTATGATGGTCTCCATTTTCTGTAAAGAGACGCTTCTTTGACAAGGGGCGGAACTTACCCGTGGGTATAAGATTTAGAATAAGGAGTTATGCTAGTCTATCGAAATGATGGTACTAGGGTTTTTTTTTGGGGGGGGCGGTTGCTTTTCTTTTTTTCTAATGTCCATGATCTCACTAGTCCTGCTAGGTGTCTAGTAGCAGGCACGATCCCCCTCCGGTTGAAGGGGCCTTAAGTCCGATTAGACAGCTGTTGGTTGCCACTGATATGTATGTGTCTGCCACCTTTATGGATTTCTTGCCATGCCGGTCATTGTGTAATTGCTTTCCTCCCGTCTCAGCTCAGATAGTGTTTTCCGGGAACACGGAGGCCAGATCATAGGGAAGAGGCTTTCAGGTCAGACCCAGCTCAAATCTCTTGAGTCCTGTATCTCAAGTGTGTGGTGTCTTCAGCTACAGGGGCCAGGCCCACCTTCAATTTCTGAAAGGAAGTCTACCAGTGTTTTCTTTTTTTCTGTTTTTAACTTTAAGGCATGCTCCCATCGCCTCTCTGGGAAAGCTGTCTCGCTGCCAAGCCTTTGGGTCAACCCGCACCCTTTCCACAGCCCAACACTTTCGAGTCTTTAGCACAGATGCCTAACAGGGACAAAAGGATACCGTTCTTGTCCCTCTGTCTCCGCATTCCTCTGCTGGCCAGCATGGCTGATTGCTGTCTTAAGCCTCTTGTGTCTGGAAGGGGGTCCCACCATGTAGCCCACAACAGGGACTATAGTTGTCTTCCCCTGGAGTGCTCACACTCGCTCTTTTCTTGTCTCTGCAGAGGGATGACAGTGTGGTCAGCTCCCACACTAAAGGCCAAGGCGAGAACCAGGCTGGGCAGCAAAAGGGTCCTAGCAGCAGTAGCTTGGCCTATGGCATCTTGGACAGCCCACCATGGTATCTCTGCATCTTCCTGGGGATCCAGGTAAGACTACCCAGCCAACACCAGGTCCAAGGAAGTTCTCCATCAACCACAGATCTAATTAGTCAAGGTCGACATCAGCTGTTGCCATGGCTTCCACACTGATCCCAGATCCCCCCCCCCCCCCCCCAGCGTGTGAGGATGTGTGTAAGATGGTATCGAGGGAGGCAGAGTTAGAAGTTCTATGTTTGCCTAATGTGTGAGGCCCTGTGTTCAGTTCACCGTCTCACCAAAAAGGGTTGTAAAGGGTTAAACTTGTGTTATTTTTCCAAGGGATCATGGGAGAAAGAGAGACCGTCAGGGTGTGCCTTGAAACATCCATGCTTGAAATGTCCACCACCTTCCCTTAGAGCAGCCAAGCCATCTTTGCTCATCACTGATTCTTGTAAGCTGTCGGGGAGTTTCAAGTTCTCCCTGCTTCCGGTACACCTCCAACCCCCATCTGTCAAAAAGCAGTGCCGGTCATTTTGTTCGGATTATTCCAGAACTTTCATTGAGGGGATTAACCTGTGTCTAATCCGTTAGTTGACTGGTCCCTTTGAGACATCGCTTGATGCAGTGACAAGAGCTGGAGCTGCCCCTTACAGGCCTGGCAGTTTGTTTCTCCCGTTACCCTCCTAATATTCCCCACTGGCAAGACCAGGAGATGTGGAGGAGGAAGAGGAGGAGGAGAGGGGGGAGGAGAGGGGGGAGGAGGGGGGAGGAGAGGGGGGAAGAGAGGGGGAGGAGAGGAGGGAGGAGGGGAGGGAGGAGAGGGGGAAGGAGAGGGGAGGAGAGGGGGAGGGGGAGGGGGAGGGGGAGGGGGAGGGGGAGGGGGAGAGGGAGGAAGAGGGGAGAGGACAAATAGTTGCATACAAGAGTCCTGTTTGTATGGGACTGGACCGTCACCCAAGACACTTGGCATGACTCCAAACAGGACTAGCTGTAGCCCGTGAGTGAGCAGTTCCCTAGATCCAATCAGACTGGCCATTCTGAGGCCAGAGTATATGAAATAGTGGCTCATTCCTGTACCTTGTTAATTGCTATCTATCTCCTGTTTGTCTTTCTATAACCTACATCCATCTGATTTGTCCCCTCGGTAGCTGAGGCTGCGCGCTATGATTTCTAACCTGCTCTGAACTCTGGGTCTGTTCTGTTCTGTCAGGTGGGACTCAGTGAGCTCCAAGCTCACACTGGGGTCCTCCTTGCTCACACCTACCATGCTGTGATCTTATTCTTAAGCCCCCATTTGTCTCCCTGAGCCTGTGTCCCCTGATATTTTTCTTTCTTCCCCAGGGCATCAGTTCCCAGTGCAGTGTCCCTCATGCTCACAGCCCAGTCTCTCTGGCCGGGTCTCAGCTTCTCAGGACAGAACCTCCTAGTAGGGCATCCCTGGCGAGGATGCTCTTCCGCCTGGGAGGATGAAGATGCAGCCAGCAGCGTGTCTTTCTCTGCTCTGTCCACAGCACTTCCTCACAGCCCTGGGGGGCCTCGTGGCTGTGCCTCTCATTCTAGCCAAGGACCTGTGCCTGCAGCATGACCCCCTGACCCAAAGCTACCTCATCAGCACCATTTTCTTCGTCTCTGGCATCTGCACCCTCTTGCAAGTGTTTTTTGGGATCAGGTAGGTAAAAATTGCTCTCCATGGATTTTGAGTTCTACTTGCTATGGTATCAGCGGGGTCAGCCTGGGTGCTGCTGGATTGACAGGAAGCTGGTTTGAGGGAGGAGCAAGGGACGATCCAGGATGCTTGGTTTAAGGTAACACAATTCTGTATTAGCTTAGGGGGGGAAATGTGTTCTTTACTAGCTTATAAAATTAAGCTAAGAGAAATGGAGGAGACATGATGAAGCAAGGATTCAAATGCTACAGGCCTCTCGTCCTCTTTGTCTCTCTCATGTGTATGTACATGTGCATGTATATATATATATATATATATATATATATAGTGAGTGTGTGGAGGTCCAAGCACAAATTCGGGTGTTGTTTCTCAGGAGCCATTTATTTTATGTTTTGAGGGTCTCTCAGTGGCCTGGATCCCTCCAAATAGGCTATTTTGATTGGCCTTCTAGCCCCAGGGATCCTCTTGTATCTACTGCCCGGGGCTGGGACTACAAGTGTGCTCTGTTGTATCTGACTCTTTAATGGGGAGGTGGGCTGAATCCAGGTCTTTATGCTTGCGTAGGACACACTGGGGACTGAGCCACCCCCTCAGCCCTCACAGCTCTCTCTCTCTCTCTCTCTCTTTCCCTCTCCTCAGGCCCCTAATATTTATGAGGCCCTTGAGAAGAATAAACCAATAAGGACTCAGACGCCCCACGAGTAGATAGATGTTAGAAAGCTGTAAATCAAGCTGAAGAAACTGTGAGCTGAGCCATGAACCCGTCATCCGATCTAGAAAGCCCGAGCTGAGCTTAGAGTTCTCTGGCTCTGCAGCTCAGTCAGTGTAGAGCCAGCCGTGCAGTAAAGAGAGGCCAGCCTCCAGCCCATGGCCTTTCTCCTTTTCTTCCTGCCTCAGTCTTTGGCCCAGATCACAAATGGCTTCCCACGCATGAATGTGGACACTCCGGCCTGTACATCCAGGTTCCACCTGGCAAGAACAGAGTCCCGCAATAGCTACCCCTGCCCATCTTTAGGCCTAGGGTTCACGGCTTCTCACTGCTTTCAGCAGGCAGGCCTGGTAAAGCGAGGCAAGCAGGCTCAGGAGGAGGCTCTGGGGGGACCGGGGGAGATGTGCTGTAACTGGGCTGGGTACAGGCGCGACACTTTTGGGGTAGGGATGCAGGGTGGGAGCTGTGGCATGAGCATCTCTGCGAACCTGTTGGAGGCTTAAGAAGATGGGCATCCCCACCTCAGGGGAGGAAGAGAGCAAATCCACCCTCCCATTGTCTTTTTGTTCTGTTTCGCTTTTCCTGTAGGTGGGTGGACACCATACTGGTCAGCATCTTTGCGCCATCTGCTGATCTACTGCCGAGTTTTCCTGGAAACACCCTCACAGATGTGCTCTTACTGACCATCTGGGCATCCCCAACCCAGTCAAACTGATACGTTAAAGTAATAGAAGTCTCTAAGGCTCAGGGAACTTTATAAAAGAGGGGCCTGCAAGTATGTGAGGGCTGGGATATATAAAGGGCTGTGAATCTCATTCTCTGGACCCCAAATCAAACAAACAAACAAACAAATAACCTCCAACTTACAGTATCTTGTTTCCTGGACCATTCACACAAGATTGGCCCTATCAACAGGAGATGGTGGGTGGCTCACAGGGCTTTACGTTACTGCTGAACTATTGTCTCTCGGTGGCTTCTGGGAGAGGGTAGTCATTGTCTTTGGCGCTATCCATTGCAGAGTGCACCAGGCCCCGGTGGATAGCACCAGACACAGACCACCCTGGTTACACTCAGCAGGTCACAACTCAAAACAGATAGACGTGAATGTGGAAGACATTTGTAGGAAAGTGGGGGGTCTTGCCTTTCACAATGTGGAGGGCGGGGGCTGCAAGTCACTGTCTGTGACTTCCTCTCCGAGGAACCTCTTGACCTTTCTGTTACCTCCTTCCATCAAACATGTTTTGTCAATTTCATAATGCATATATTGTACTTTGATAATTTTCACCCCTACCCTCTCGTGACCCCCTTCCAGTCTTCCTGATCTTTTCTTTTTTAATTTTTTTCTTAATTTTGCATATCAACCCCAGCTCCCTCTCCCTCCCACCCTTCCATCCCCCCACACCTCCCCCCCCATCCCATTCCCCACCCACTCCACAGGGAAGGTGAGGCCTTCCAGGAGGGATCATCAAACTCTGTCAAGTCATTTGGGGTAGGGCCTAGGCCCTCCCTTGCATCTGTAGGCTAAGGGAGTGTCCCTCCATGGGGAATGTGTCCTCCTGGTTCCACTGTCTGAGGTCCCATAGACTGTCCAGGCCTTCTAAACGAGACCCACGTTTAGGGGGTCTGGTCCTATGCTGGTTTCCCAGCTATCAGTCTGGGGTTTATGAGCTTCCCCTTGTTCAAGTCGGCTGTCTCTGTGGGTTTCTCCAGCCTGGTCTTGACCCCTTTGCTCATCACTCCTCCCTGTCTGCAATGATTCAGGAGTTCCTTCCTGATCTCACCATATGTTTCCATTTTTCTCTTTTTTTTTTTGGTTTTGTTTATTTACTCTTTTGTTTTTACATCCCAACCAAAGTTTCCTCTCCTTCTTCTTCTCCCAATTTCTCTCCCCCTACCTCTCCTCCCCCTTTCCTTCCTTCTTTTCTTGTGACCCAATGAGTTCCATCAGGGTTGCTTGCACAAGTGGGAGGTCATTTACCTCAGCCTCAGCCGTGGCTACACGGCTGAAGGAAACGCTTCCCTCTCCCGAGCAACAGCTCCTCCAGGAGGATTGTTACTTGTGGGTCCCCGCAGAACATTGACAGGACCAGTCCTGTGCAGGTAATACTTGCTGCTTCGAGATCGTGGTGCCTTGTTGTGTCGTCCATGGCTAGAAGACAGCATGCACCCTCTGTTCTTGACCTCCTACAGTCACTCTGCCTCTCTTCCTCCATGATGTGCCCTGATCCTTGACCAGTTATGAGTCTCGGCAGTCACCTGTCACCCACAGTGAAAAGAAGCTGCTCTGACAGAAGCTGAGTGTATTCCTAATCTACGGGCATAAATATAAACAACTAGAAGGCAGTTGGATGGGTTCATCACATCCGTTTGATGCTGTGAGCTATAATTGGGGAACGCTTAAGGTTCAAATTCTAGACCTGGCTTTGAGCTGTGGGAATGTGGGAGCTCACTTACCTTCACTAACTCCGGGATTTTCTTTTTTTGTACAATGAAATAATTGATTGGAACACCATCCCGAACTCTCATTTCTAATGTCATGACTACAGAACGAGTGTATTTCAGCTGGTAACAGGAGTTAGCTTAGCCATCTAGCTGTTCTTTAAGCCGAACTAGCTAATCAGGAGTCAGGGGTGAAGGAACTCAAGGAATCTACACCCCAGGGAAATAAAATTAAGAAATAAATCATGCTGACATCATTAAACTATGTGGGAGTAGATAAGCTGAGCTTGGGCCAACCCATGGAAATGGGTTTCCCGCCCAGGTCCTAATGAGTAACTGCCCGGGAATCACATATTGTGATGATAATGAATCAAAGGCCAAGTACATTTGGTTAATCTGTTGGTCAGTGATAACACAGTGCTTTTCTACATGAGACACACAAATGCTGGTGATGCAGAAAGATTTCCCAAAAAACAACTCAAACCTAGTTACAAAACGGCAAAAGAATCCCAAGAGTCCATTCGTGCTGCATGGGGCCTGGGAGCTGTGAAGGACTTTCCCAGTGTGGGGCTGGCGGCCTCTGGCGCTTGACTCTGGGGCTCTCTTGTGTATCCCCTGACTATCTGCTCACTCCGGAAACTCACAGAGGTTGTAAAATGAGACAAAACTATTCATTTCAAGTCAAAACATTGCGTATCCAGGGTAATCTCCGGGGGAAGTAAAAGGTTGTTTGTGTGTGGCTTCAGGTTTAACCCTGCCTCTGGCACTAGTTGTATGTAATTGTAACTGTGGGATTTCTTCTGAAGGGGTTTCAGGCAATTGTCTCTATTCTTGCATCTTGGAAGAACCGTTCCTGTGCTTTCAACTCTTCAGACCTTTGTTCTACCTTCCCTACCTTGACTCAGCTCTGTCCCTGTCCTTGATTCTGTTACCCAGTCGTTAGGATCAGAACCTGGCAGCCCTGGCAATTGAGGCGCAGCCACCCATAGTCAGTAGGTCAACTAGACAGATACAACACTGAAAAACAGATAAAGGGTATTTATCCAATGCGAGTACATTGGGAAAAGGAAGAGCCCCAATGACACTGTCCCCTCGGGATTAAGTTAAATAGAGGCAAGAGACACAATAGCCAAGCATGCCTGGTCAAGGTATGGCTCTACCCATCACCAACCCATCTTCAGCTGAGCTCCCGTCTCTCCAGCAAGGTGGTCTGGCAAGTTGTCAGATCTATGTGAACTCTCTTTCTGGAAGATTTCGTCCCCCCTGGCTGGCACCAAGGTATCAGCCCTTTCTTTCCTTCTCCCAGCATGAGACACTGGGCAGATCCCACCTTCCTGGGGTCTACCGATTCAATAGTTTGATAACCCAGGGGGAGCACAAACACCTCTGGACTATCTTCATTCCTGCCATCACCCGATCTCTGGCTGGAGTGGGGACAGTGCCTACCATACTGGGCAGAAGAGAAAGCCAGTGATCCGTCATGTGGGGAGGCTGCAGGGACTGGTGAGTCTGAGCTGCTTAGCATTTGTCTCTCTGGGGAGTGGGAGGACACAGAGTCACAGGTAGCCCAGGATGACCTCAAATTTATTATACAGTCATGGCTGGCTTTGGACCCAGTGGAAGTGGAGAAGGAGAGTGAGGGGTCCAAAGCCGGCAGTGACAGATGTGAGGTCGCCCCAGGCTACCCGGAAACCCTAAAAAGAGAGAGTTAAATTAGAGAATGTATATGAAGTGCTTAGCTCAATGCCTGGCATAGAATTTTTTCCCATACAGAAATAAAAGGACAGTACTATCTATATAATTTTGCACATTGCCCTCCCCATTAAAATTATTTAAAATGTAACTGTGGCAAACAGGAATGCTTCCCTGTTGACACACACAGCACTTCTTAAATACACCCCCCCATTTCAGTAAACACGTCCTTGCAGTAGTAATTTCTAAAAGCTGGTCACTCAGTGTTCTATAGAATAAATGTATTTTCATCTATTCAATGAGTTCCCATTGAAAAGTTTCGTGTTTACCACCATCGTTACAGTGGCCAGTGTAATTGATGATTGAGAGAGGTAAGCATTTATTTAAAGATAGAAAAAACAGCTGAGAATATACTGTAAGCTATTTGTGGGTGGTATCAGTGGTATCACCTATGTGCTAAAAAAGCTTATTTAGTTTTTAAATAGAAGGAATATGGAAACAGAAGGTCGATGGCTATTTCTGAGTTGTAGAGTTATGGTGATTTAAATTCACTCTTTATATTTCTCCTTTACTTGTCATCTACTTGCCTTTGAAGTATACGTGGTACTTTATGACCAGGAAAAATGATAACCTATTGCATTTTGTGTGTTTTGTTTTTCGAGATGGTGTTTCTCTGTGTAGTTCTGTAGACCTGGCTGGCCTTGAACTCACAGAGATCTGCCTGCCTCTGCCTCCCCAGTGCTGGGGTTAAAGGCCAGCACAACTTTATCCTTAAAGCCTTTGATTAAGTTCATTTTTGCAAGAGCTATTTTTGTTCTCTAAGTACAATATTTCCTTTTTAATCATACTCTTTTTGATTTATGGTTGCAAAGTTTTTTTTTAAGTGTACAGTGGGAATGCTTTCTTTTTATTTGCCTCTTTTTCCTTCGTATTTTCCTGGTTGCTGACTATCCTTGTATATCTGTTCATATTTAGAAGTACTGTTCTAAGAGGTTGACCAGAAGTCCTGAACCTGAAGTGGGTATTGGCCTTCACTATAGCCCAACTTGCACGCATGCCCGGTATGCAGCTGCAAGGACCACGATTCAAGTTGTTCTTAATTGTAGATGTCACAGTGGTGCCGAGGAAGTCTCATCCTCAGCATCTCTGTACTTTTCATTCCATCAGAAAAAGATTTCACAGTCTCTTACCTGGGGGCCAGGAGCTGGCCACCCTACTCTCGTGGGACTGTGAGCGGGAGGGGTTGGTGTTTCATGTGGACGCACTGATCAGAGGCTGGGTCACGAGGGCCTCCCCCGGCTCCCATATCCAGTTCTGCCTGCTGTCTACCTGCCCAGGGACCCCATGCTCTGCTCTTTCCATACAACAGATCTCAAGTCTCCTGCCAACACACCTGTTGTTACAGCCCTATGTTTACCCCCACACTGGGGACTGTTTCCAGAGACTTCTCGGAGTACTACCGTCCTCTTCCTGTATGGGATCTGTCTCCCGGGGCGGGCAGTTCCCTTGTTACTGCTCATCATCTGTTTTCCAGTTGCCAAACTTTAGCACAATCGTTTCCTACTCCAGCCTCTTTATCCTTGGGACTTATGCCCCTAAACTATATTTTAATGTCAGTTTAGTGCATATAAGAAGGGGGAATTTTATTAACAAATCAATGTTTTTCTTAAGTTTTAATCAGAAATTTAATTTACATCTATTATCTAAATATATATTGAGAATATTGAATTTTGTCTATATTAGTTAGCATAACTATTTTGGTATCTTTAATTTTCAACAAAGACTTTTGTACTTTGTGTTTTACACTAAAGGTTTTATGTTTCTAGGGTTAGAAATGATCACTCTCCCCCTAAACACCAATTTTCTCAGCATTATTTATTGAATAATCATCCATCTCTCATAGAGAATATGTTGCCGTGTGCCTTAGACTAAGCTCTTTTTTGTTGTAACGATGAAATACATTTTGTTTTACACACTTTCATGTTTTCTGCTTGGCCGTGCATATTGTATACATTGGAAATTATATATAATGGATAAAGAAAAGAGTAAAAGTAGACCAATTGTACTCGTCAAGTGACAACCACACCTTACATTGCATGCCATAGTCTTTCTGGTTTTTAATGGACACGTTGCTTTTAATGGCTTATTTATCCATTCATGCTGATTCTTGATTTACATTTTGTTTATTTATTTAGCTGCAGTGAATGTGTAGATATCAAGAGGACAGTCTGTGGTAGTCAGTTCTTCCCTTCTGTCATGTGGGTCCCAGGGATACAACTCAGCTTCTCAAGCTTGGCAGCCCTTGAATTCTTAATATCCTAAGAAGTCTTTCTGAGCATCCAACTTTTTCCAGGAATCTTTTATATCTTCAACTAGAGTCTCTCTCTCTCTCTCTCTCTCTCTCTCTCTCTCTCTCTCTCTCTCTCTCTCTCTCTCGTGTGTGTGTGTGTGTGTGTGTGTGTGTGTGTGTGTCAGATTTTTCCTGGAAAGACATGAACAAATGTCTTCTCATTACCGCAAGGGAACCGACAACTGACCAAAGTATGGGCACAACCAACGTCCATCTTGGTTTGCCAATAAGTTTTATTGAGGTTACTTACAGGAATGTGGTTGAGGGGTCACTTACAGGAGCAGAAATGACTCAAAGGCAGGTGCATCACCAAAGCCCACCCCAGCATGGGAGTCAGCTCACACAGCAGCGAACCTGGAGCTCACTGCACAGCCTGCTAGCTAGAGTGTCCTTTGGGTGCCCCAGCTCTTCCTGGAAGCTCAGCTGGTTTCCGGTTCTTCTAGGCAGCTGCTCTGGTCTCAGTCTTGGCTCTTTTCTCCCCTCAGTCTCCTTGGCAGCTGGGCTGTGCTTTCTCGGCAGGGAGGGCCCTAATGAATCTAGCCAGTTTCAGGGAGTTCTTGAAGCACTATTTATTTATTTATTTATTTTTTAGTTGTTTACCTCCCTGATTAATAAGCTCCCCAGTAGGATGGAGACTGTTACACAACACTGAGGGAAATAGGAAACAGAATTTATTTGCTTATCACCAAGACAGTCATCGGTTATGTGGCGCATCCACATCCTTAGGGCTGTTCTTAGATGGGAATCTGCACATTCAGGGAGGCTCCAGGGGATGCTGTTGTGGCTGTGTGCTTCATTCCATGGGGCTGCATCTCAGCAGCTCTGCTGTTCCTGATGTCCATCAATCACTTCAGAGATCCAAAAAGCTAAGAAGCCTGACATGTACTCCACAGCCTGCAGGCAGCTCAGCAGGCTGAAGAGCATCCTTCCAGTACGTCTGAGGATCTTCCAAGCAGTTCAGCTGGTCTTTGTTTCTCCTAGGTAATTCTCTGCTTCTCCCAGCAGAAGGGCTTCTGAAAGTCCTCTTTGGGGCTTGGCTTGACTGAACATGACTCTCAGCATCTTCATTCTTCCTGTGCACCCGGGGAGGGAGGGTCCTCGTGGACCCGGTCAGTTCCAGGGACTTCCTGAAGCTATTTTGGAGTTGTGTGCTTCCTTTCCTAATGAGCATCCTTGAAGTAGTTCACCTCCTCTTAGAACATGCTGTTGTTTCCCCTATAAACACCCTTTCTTAAGTTTCACCAAGATGAAAGGATTTAATTTCAGAAGGAATTACATAATAGTGTGTGTATATGTCTGTCTGTCTGTGTGGTGTATGTGCATGTGTTCCCTTGACTACACATGATGCAAACAGAAGTCAGAGGGAGGTCCCCCTCCATCACTCTGCCTGTCCCTTTGAGGCAGGGTCTCTTATTGAACCTGGAGGTCACATTATTTCACCTAGGGTGGCAGCCAGCAAGTCTTTGCAATCTCCCTGTCTCTGCTCCTGTCACTGAAGGAGTTACAGGTGTGTGTGTGTGTGTGTGTGTGTGTGTGTGTGTGTGTGTGTGTGTATCTAACTTTTTACACATCTGCTGGAACTCCAGACTCCTGTCCTTATATACATGCAGAAAACTCTCTTAAAGGCTGAATCATCTCTCTATCCTGTACCTGGCCGTTTTGAAGTTAATAACTTCATTGTATACTTTATTTGATTGAGTGTGTTTTTCTTCATCGTGCTCTCCTTTAAAATTATTTCTAAAGTATTCTAGCTTTTTTCATTATTCCATAATTTCCAAAGCATTTTATTGAATAAAATAACAAACATCTTGGAATTTTGGTAGCGTTTGCGTTACATCCATAGATCAACTGGAGATATCTGGCCACTTTGTAATGTTGAATTTTTCTTTTAAGGTTCATTGTGTGTGTGTGTGTGTGTGTGTGTGTGTGTGTGTGTGTGATCTATGCAAATTATCATTTGTTTTCCACTAGAGTTTTACTTTTAAACGTTATCCCAAAGTCATGTAGGCGTGTGCCCTCTTCTATATCTTATGAGCAACCACACTGTTTCACTAGCTTCATACAGACTATCCCTCTCCAAGTGTTCAGGCCACGGCAACATTTACCCTCTTGTTGTAAGAGTTTGCACAGGCCGGTGAGGCTGTCTACTCATCACCAGCTGGGTGGGGCTCCCTGTGGAGGGTATAACAGAGCAGCCTTTGCTCCTCCTATCTGGGACACTTGGTGACAACAGATAAACTCTTCTTTCCACTTTGTGTTTCGGTTTTGAGAAGTCCCTGAGCAGCCCCGTTTGGGGATGCTTTGCTTGGGCTCTGCTAGCTGGAGCTGGCAGTCTCCTGTGCTAAGTGTTTGTGTCTCACTCACTCTACTTTAAATCATTGGATTCGCAGTTCCTTGCACAGCGTGATTTGATGAACGATCCCCTTTTTTGCGTTTGAAAGATTGCATTTATTCCTTGGGGGAGGAGCAGCACACATCATGGTCCTGAGGACAACTCTCTGGGCTCAGTGGTTTCCTTCCACCACGTGGGTCCCGGGGTGTAACTCATGTCACCAGCCTTGGCAGCAGGGACCTTTACTCGCTGCGCCATTTTGCCGGCCCCCAGGTCTCCCTTTCTTTATCATGGACGACGTCCAGGACTCTCATCTTCTCGTATCAAGTGACTCAGTGGACAGAATTGCAAAAGTCACGGCAGGACCCCTTCCCTCTTTGTCTCATGAGTTGAGACTCTGAACCCTGAAGAATACGGACTGGGTGGACCCTGGGCTGCTGCTCCAGCATCATCTGGAGTGTTTATCATGACTCCTGGATCCTCCCACAGATGTGCTGGAAGGTCAGGACCTCTTAGGCTTCTGGAGGTTTTAACAGATCTTCATGAAATTGCCATGTTAGAGAGGGGAATCGAGAGAGGCTGGCACAGGGGGCAGGGGGCACCGAGGGAAGATGGTGGCCTATTGGCCTACGTCTCATAGAAGTGCTTCGTCTTGGACTTAGGATAGGTCATGGATGAGGTCACCTGTGAAGTAGAGGAAAGAACACACATCAGATGACCAGGGAACATCCTTATCAATAATGTCATCACACCTGGACTTTGGTTTCCTCTTAGAATGCTGCCCAAAGTGTTTGCATTTTTCTGCATACCTTGGGTGTGCCAACAAAATGTGGAAGAGACATATTTGACTCACTCTCCAGGTTACCTCGAGAGCAGCCAATCTCCTGCATTATCCCAGGCATTGCTAAGTTCTTTGAGACGGACAGAGCCTGCTCTTCCTGTCATCACAAATACTTGCTTGTGTTTCATTTCCTCATACCTGCTCTCTCTGAAATGGAAACGAGGAGAAACCACTGGGAATGACGTTGGAAAGAGGGTAACCCACTGCAGGTGGGGTGGGATTGTAGCCTGGCCCCACCCCAAACCTGATTTGTTCCTCTTCCATATGAACATAGCAGCTATGATGATGCACATACATATGTTGTGGTCTACAAACACATAATTTCCCCTGAACCATTTGAAGTGAGTCTAAGTGTTAGTCGTGTTGTATAGAAGGGCAAGCTTAAGTACAGGGAGGTGAAGTGATTCAGTTCTTTTCCGTTGAACCTTGTTTGCTAAGTGTCACAATCTGCTCTGGCTGCCATAGCAAAATATCATAGACTGAGCAATTAAACACTTGTCAGCATAGAACCCAAAGGGAACATTCTTGAGCCAAATGGTCGGTCAACCATCCATTGCCCTGGAATGTGGATTTCAGTTGTTCAGAATAATACTCTAATGTAGAAACAGTTTCATGATGTTTTTATAGTTACACAACACAAGGAAGTTGTAAGTCAAGGTGTTTTCAAAAGTGTCAGGTATGCAGGGTGCAGAGAGGCAAGGAAGTCTCTGCTGTGGCTTTTGGATTGGTGACAACTGGTGCTCTGATAAGTTGATACATTCCCCAAAGTTTTACCTATCAGTCACAAGGATGTTGGGTGAGACACAAGGTGAGTGATAGGTGGTTATTATGTAATCTAAAGATAGCCCAAGATAATTTCTGTTTGAACATACTACCACATGTCTACACTCTCCACCATCGGGAAGGTTTAAAATGTATTATTATTGTTGATTGGGGAATATGAGGAGCGTCATCTCAACTTCCACGTTTCTGTGAGTTCCTGGGATCGAACTCAGGTTGTTGGATTTGCAGCATTGGGTAGCTAGTGTCTTTTACTGCTGAGCCATCTCCCGATCCCTGACAACCAGGAAGTTGATTGACAATCAGTCAATCATTCACAGAGCATCTCTACCATGTATGGCTTTCCCACCCCCTGGACACTTCAGTCCACCCAAAAGAACCGTGCTTTACTTATGGTTCTGGGCTGGGCATCTGGGATCAGGGTGCATGCATGCTTTGGCTCCAGTGAGATCCCCCTTGTGGCTTCCAGGTGGCATCCTTCCAGTAGTGGAGAAACCTCTCATCTTGTTTCTTCTCATAAATATACTAGTCCTCTCTTTGGTTGGGGGGGGGGGAGAGGCGTCATTTGAATGACTTCATTTAAATCCAAATCCTTCCCAGAGGCATCATCTCTTAATAAATACCATGAGATTGAGGCTAAGGATGAAAGAAATTTACTTTAGGGAGAGTACCCATGTTTGGTCTATGCACTAAGTCATAGTAGCTGCCACAGAAGTAGGTAGTTGGGGACAATGCTCACAGACCTTGCATCTTGGGAGCAACCTAAGGTATGTTCTGTCTTCTAAGAGAAAGACTTGTTGGTCAAGGAAGCCCTGAATCCTCAGTGGCTGGAGGCTCTCCACTGCATCAGACTCCTGTAGGTGTGACTTCCAACCTTGCTGCTATAGCTCCCTTGGGTGAACCCTGAAGTTGTCGTAACTAGTCTTTAGCTTTTGCCTCATGGCTGCCTGGCATCAATAAGTGCTGGGAGTTACTTATGATTCTTCCTCCCAGGGAGATGCGGGGCTCAAAAGAGGAACCAGGAGTTGGAGAGACGACTCAGCGGTTAAGATCGGATCCTGAGTTCAGTTCCCAGCATATCAGTCAAGTCACAGTTGCCTTTAACTCCAGTTCTAGGACACCCGACCTCCATGGGTGCTGCACTCATGTACTCACACAGACGCTTGCACACATGTGTGTGCACACACACACACGTACATTTTAAAAAAGGAAATAAAATATGTGTATAGACACTGGCAGGCTGTGTTGTAAGCACAATACTGTGATACTTTAAGGAATATTGTAGCAGGAAAAAGTCATAGTTGGCTTTGCTTAGGAACGCAGAGGATATGGCACTTGATTAACGGCAGGGGGCTGGGAATGTGGCTCAGCTGGTAAGGTGCTTGCCTAGCAATCTGGGAGCCCTGGGTTCAATCCCTAGCGGCATACCTATAACTGTAACACTTAAGAAGCAGAGGCAGGGATCAGTAGTTTAAGGTCATCCTCAGCTACATGAGCTTGAGTTTGGAATGAGGAAGAACCACTGAGAGCTGAAATACACATGTGTTCATGCCACTGGCGTGGTGGATGCCACGGTGAGAACTGTGTTCATGCCACTGGCGTGGTGGATGCCACAGTGGGAACTGTGTGCGTGTCTCTGGCGTGGTGGATGCCACGGTGGGAACTGTGTGCGTGTCTCTGGCGTGGTGGATGCCATGATATGACAGGGTACTTACAAACATGCCATCTCAGGTTCAAAGGAACTAGGGAACAGAAAGTGATAGAGGAAATTTAATTTATTTATAGTTTGGGCAATCCAGGGAGAGGATTTTCTCCCCACTGTGCAAAAGTTAGAACATATGTTCATTTAGCTGTGAGATGGGTTACTAGCCCTTTGAGGGGTGAAGGCTAAGCCTCCATTATCTGTTATAGAGACAAGTTTTTATTCAAATTCAGGTGAGGAAAGAAATGGGATATTAAATATCCCTCCTTCTTTAAAATACTTATTTTTGGGCTGGAGAAATGGCTCAGTGCTTAAGAGCACTGGCTGTTCTTCCAGAGGACCTGGGTTCAATTCCCAGCACCCACACGGCAGCTCACAGCTGTCTGTAACCCCAGTTCCAGGGGACCTGACACCCTCACACCCTCACACAGAGAGAAGCACAGCAGAAGTTACTCCACAAATACTCTGCCTTCAGAGTAGATGGACACTAAATACAGTGTGCGCCACCCTACGTGGGTACGCGAACTAAACGTGGGTCCTCTGTGAGAGCGGCAGACAACTGTCACCACTGAACTACCTTTCCAGATCAGAAAACACTTTCTAAAAATGAAAACAAAGGCCAGAAAAAACGGCTCAGTGGGTAAAGGCACTTGCCCACCAAGCCTGGTGACCTGAGTTCAATCCCCAGGATCCACGTTAGAAGGAGAGAGTTTACTTCCGCTGTCGGTGCTTGATCACCACACACATGTGTGCGCATACACACAGACGAATGTAAGAAAACTCACCATCCTGAGGCAATAATCGTTAGAACTGGATTTTGACAATATCAGAGTTCTGCAATGAGTTTATGGATAGTAATAATAGCCACAAAATTACAGGGACAAATGCAAGTCTTCGATGGCATAATGAAATGCCCAATGAATATGTGAGAAAGCTCTATTACATACCTATAAAACGAGAGGGAGCCGAAACAACCGTTTTAAAGTGTTGCATGTCTTTGGTGGTGGCAGTTTCGGCCCTGGAGCGACTCCTGCTCTCCTGGGCCCCGGTGGTAATGATGACATAGACAGGACCCAGGGACACACTCCCGTGGCAGATTGTTTGTAAACGTAATTATAGGGGTCAGAGGGTGCAAATTGTTGTGAATTGTCACTCTGTGGGGCCAGGGACACTTGCACACACAGAAATGGCAGAAGAGAGGGACAGGCCCCTCTTGGTCTGAAGGGACAAACGACGAAACCCCAGCGGACGCTGGAACTGCACTAAATATCGAACCCTGTAATGCTGTGTTCCTTCCTATGCATGTGTTCCAGTGGTGGAGGTTGATTTATGAATAGGCACAGCGAGTGATTAACACGATGTCCAGTAATAAAATGGAATTATAATAATTATCTTGACAGTGATCTCTTTTGAAAGACTTGAGGTAATTAATAATGTTTTCAGAGGACACTTGACCACATGTAACTAAGAGGGTGGGGGGAAAAAACCGTAGATGAGGGTGGATGACTGTGCAAGTGGGCATTGCCTTTCCATCACGGCTCTGACCCGTATGCCTGACACACGGCAAATCCTCAGTGAGAAGTTGATGAAGGACTCAGATGTGTGGGATGTGGCTGGACAATGAACATACTCTACGCTTATCCTCCACACAACAACGTACGCCACGCTCTCCCCTTTCTGTCCTGATGCTCAGCTTTAGGGTTCTGAAATGAAGACAGTCACACATGCATACATAACACACCATCCATGCCTCCTGTTTTCCTTTGGAACGTCATGGCCAGATTTTTTTTGTTGTTGTTGTTGTTCTAAATTAACTGCATATTGACCTTGCCCAAAGGCGAGTAGAAATAGTGGGTCTGATTATTTGCAAGAATAAAGAAACTGAGTTTGAGTTCCAGAACCCACATAAACAACAATAAAAAGCAGCCGTGGTGACAGCACCTGTAACTCCAGAGCCGAGGAAACAGACACAGGTGGACAGTGACTCAGCAACTACACTCTGGCTGGTGGTCTGGCCTCCACATACACAGACATGCATGCACCCACACCCACAAAGTGACAGCTGCATTCAAGTTGGGGGAGCCGTCTGGGCCCCCAAATCCCAGTGTCCAGGGATGAGGAAGCAGCAGGTAAGCCTGGCCTGCTCGTGAACGTGGAGGCCGCTTACCACACGGGCTTCTGTGTTCACGGGGTAAGCACGCTAAGCTGTCACAGGTGTCCCAGCAGTCACTCGGGTCTGGAAGTGACACATCTGAGCGCGGCCCTCAACCGTGTTGTGATAAGGAACCTGAGGACAGGGGCCTAAGGTTGCCCTTGGGTCATCGGAGCACAAGGGAATCCAGCAACCACTCTCACCAGTGTGGAAATAAGTTGCTGGGAAATAAGAGCTGCCTGGTGCGAACTGTGCTGGGGCTGGCCGAGCATGCACTGGGCCTAGGGTGGAGAATTATGGTAGCTACGGCGTTCTCCAAGTCCCATGCGGGCTTCACATTGTGCTTTAGAACCCGGCCCCCTCCTCCTGGAACTACACCTGGGTCTGAGTTTCTTTTCCTGCTACTTGTCCAAAGTTGCACAGGCTTCATGGCCTCTCCTTGGAACTCAGAAGAGCTCCCTGCAACCAAAGGAGCAAGGGCCACGTGTTACCACTGAGCTAGGAATTGGGCTCACGAGGCCCTTTGGGGCTCGCAGCAGGGCTTTGTGAGAGGACCTTGGTGGTAACCACATCCTTCCCCTCCTCCAGGCTGCCCATTCTCCAAGGAGGGACCTTTGCCTTTGTGGCACCCTCCCTCGCCATGCTCTCTCTTCCTGCCTGGAAATGCCCGGAGTGGACTCTCAATGCCAGCCAGGTCAACACCAGCTCTCCTGAATTCATTGAAGAGTGGCAGAAAAGGATCCGAGAGGTAATGGGAGAGCAGGCTGCTCAACTGTCATTATCCAACTCCCTGTAAAAAGGATGCTTTACTTAATCCACTGATATGGACAAGACAGACAAGGGTCCTGTCCTCAGGAAGCTGGCAGTCCAGCGGGGTGTGTGTGTGTGCATGCGTGTGTGTGCATGCATGCGTGTGTGCATGCATGTGTGCGTGCATGTGCGTGTATGTGTGTGTGTGTGTGTGTGTGTGTGTGTGTGTGTGTGCATGGTGGAGGGAGCGAGAGAAACACTCCAGTAAGAAAATGAGAACAAGGCATCATGATGGGCAGGAGAGGATTTGGAGCTGCCTGGATGGAAGACAGAGATGGTCAGTCAGCAGGCTGACTACACAGCACAGGTCCAGCCACAGACGAAAACAGCTGCAGGAAAGCTGATACGCTGAGATGGGAGGAACTGTCAAAGAAAAGCAAACAGATGCTTTCTTTTTCTCCTCCTCTTTTTTTTTTTTTTTTTTTTTTTTTTTTTTTGGTGAGGGTGAGGTGGGGTTCAAGACAGGGTTTCTCTGTGTTGCCCTGGCTGTCCTGGAATGTTATAGACCAGGCTGGCCTCAAACTCAGAGAGCCACCTGCCTCTGCTTCCCCGAATGCTGGGATTAAAGGTGTGAGCCACCACCTGGCCATATTCTGTTTTCTAAAGAAGTAGCTGCAGAGGAAAACTAATAATAGAGAACCATGGGACGAGGTGTTGAAACACATGAACCTGCATGGTATTTTCAGATGTAAGACACAACAGCAGTGTGTTCACGCTGAAAAGGTAACAATAAATCCACAGCGATGAACATAGGGGACTGAGATGCACCTTAGCTGGCAGAGTGTTCGCTTTCGCATTCCCAAAACCCTGGTGTGACCCTCCACAGCCCATAAACCAGATGCAATGCCGGCACTCTGGAGGAGGAGGCAGGAGAATCAGAAATTCCGTCATCCCTTGCTACACAGTGAGCTCAAGCTTAGCCTGGACCCACATGAGTTCCCGTCTCAAAACAAAATACAGCATTTTTTTAAAGAGAAGAGATACCATCTGCACTGTTCAAACAAAAAAAGGAAGAAACAGACTCACTCAATCCAGTAGATCAGCTGACACAGATCCAAATCCCGCCTGTTAGTTAATTGCTGGGCAGCCCATGGGCTGAGTGGTTTTAGGAACATAGGAAGAGGAATGAGATACCCTGACACATCAAAACTGTATGAAATTCCGTTTTCTTTGCCTGGAAATGAAGTCCTGATGGAACACAGCTTGCTTATTTGTTCTGGTCTTGCCCGGAAACACAGAGCCCAAAATATTCCCATTTGTGGGAAAAGTTCTGACCACTTGCCATAGAAAGTTTGAAAACAGAGACGCAAGATGCTGCGCCCCTGTGGCTAGTCTGCTAGCCTCCCTTCCCACTGCAACAGCAATCCACAAGTAATTGTGAAACCCAGCCCCTGAAAGCGGCAGTTAAATCAAAATGCCAGCTCACATCCCTTCCCCTCCATCCCTTTGGGTCCAATTTGGCCCCTGCACTGCCTGGGAAAGTTCTCCCTAGGTGTGATCAGGCGGGCTCATAGTGGGCTGCCGTAGCCAGCCCCGTGGGGTGTGTGTCCTGGTCCCCACTGAGGTCCACACCTGTCCTTCAGTTGCAGGGCGCTGTCATGGTGGCTTCCTGTGTCCAGATTCTGGTGGGCTTCTCGGGTCTCATTGGCTTTCTCATGCGCTACATCGGCCCCTTGACCATCGCCCCGACCATTTCTCTGGTGGCTCTGCCTCTGTTTGAATCTGCGGGCAATGACGCTGGGATCCATTGGGGGATTTCTGCCCTGTGAGTATCCTCTGAGAAAGGTAGGCCATCTCAGTCCTGTTTGGTGGAAGGTTACCCACTAGACATTTGGGGAATCCAGAACACTGGCAAACTCTCACTGTTTACACATACTCCCATGGGCATTATCGTCGAGACTTAGAATGCATTATGACTGTGAGGTGTTCTAATCGTACCGATCCTCATAGAAACCAGTTTATCACAGCATTGTGTAAGAACTCTCTGGTCCCTCGCCTGCTAGGGTTTCATCAAGCTGAAGAGGGTTCCAAGAGCGGCCCCAGCTCACAAGGGGGTCAGCAGTCTACGGGGAAAGACTGAGTTCCAAGAACCTGCCATTCTGGGAGACAGCCAGGAGTCAAGAGGGTGCTGTGTGTGTGTGTCCTGGGCTGGCGCTGGGGTGTTTATGGGGAGGTGATGACAGCCAAGGAGGCTCGAGGGGGCCACAGGCGAAGCGAAGCCTCCCTTCGGCATTTACCCTGGAGCTCAGGGGTGGCATCCTCATTCACCGTGCCCGTTGTGTGTGGGATGTGCAGAGCTGCCTGGGACAGATCTCTGACTCTCATTACTCTCCGACCCACAGAAGTGAGTCTCCTAGCCCTCCACTTCCCTTCAGCCAGCAGCATCTCCCAGTGGGGCTCGGCCCCTCCTCAGGGATGGCAGCGTTCCTGTTCTGCCTGTGCTTCCTACAGGCAAAGCCTCAGAGGCCTCTGTGACCGGATGGGATGGCTCCGCTCCCTGGCCCATCCCTAGAGCCGGGAGTGGGTACCCTGCCCCCACCAGGAAGAATCCAGCCCACCGTAGACGTGGTCATTTGTTTCTGTTTCAGGACCATCTTCCTCATCGTGCTGTTTTCTCAGTACCTCAAGAATGTCATGGTTCCTGTGCCCGCTTATGGGAGAGAGAAGAAGTGTTACATCTCCAGATTCAACCTGTTTCAGGTCTTCCCTGTAAGGGCTGCCCCTCGCTCCTCTTTTACCCTTGGCTGGCTCACATAGGACAACAAACTCCTATGCCTGCCTAACTCCAAAACCAATGCTCTGTCACCTCTGGAGAGCTCTTCCTGGGAGGCTGAGGGGTGTGTGTGTGTGTGTGTGTGTGTGTGTGTGTGTGTGTGTGTGTGTGTGAGTGTGTGTGTGTGTTGCCCCCTGGTGGTTGGTGGCATACCATCTCAGGTCCCTACTCGGAGCACCTGTATGGGACAGACATCCTGGCTGTCCCCATAGCCAAGTACTGGGAATGGCAGGCTCGCCTCTAGTGATTCATGGGTATCTCCTTTTCCAGAGCTTTCTAGAAAGGTAGTTGCACACAAGTTTCTCTCTGGCTCCCAGAAGCAAAGGCCTCCTATCACACCCTTCCTCTTCAGCCAACAGTCTCCCAGTGGGAGGGAGCATCCACTAAGTGTTCTAGGAGCCCACCACTTTTCTGGCTCTGTCAGAGGAGTGGGTCTAATTTCACAGCACAGATGAAGTAAGTACATGGTGTGAGAGCCAGATTGTGACCAGCCTGTGCCACAGGCTTTCCCCGGTGTGGACATTTCTGTCCCACTCTGCCCAAGGTCTCTTTCCATAGGGAATTTTCTGCCTCTCTTGCCAGCCTGTGCTAATTTATCCACGGACACAGCAGATTCCTGTTGTCAGTAAGCGGCTCGGTAACCTGGGACACCCGGGTCTCAGAGCACACCCTACCGCTACTGCCGCTGCGCAATGCTTGCATGCACACGCGCGCGCACGCACACACACACACACACACACACACACACACACGAGGAGGGGGCGGGCAGTGTGAAGGGCAACTCTCTCCTGCAGGTGCTGCTGGCCCTCTGCCTTTCGTGGCTTTTCTGCTTCGTGCTCACGGTTACCAACACCCTCCCCAAGTCCCCCACAGCATATGGATATATGGCCCGCACGGACACCAAAGGCAACGTGCTGAGCCAGGCCCCTTGGTTTCGCTTCCCTTACCCAGGTGAGGAGGGTTGGGTGTCCTTATCGTTTGGGGCGCGTGTTTCCTGGGACTGGGGACACTGGATGGAGGGTTGAAAAGGGTTGGGGAGGGATCACCAGGAGCAATGGGCTCCAGGGAGACCGTGCCTGACCCCTGAGAGGTGAGGGCGAAGAGGGAGACACCAAGGTTGTTCTAAGGTGCACGCCACGTGTGCTAGTGTGGACTGAGCCTAGGGCCCCCGCTTTCTCCACAATTGCTGCACCAATGCCACACGAACGCAGCCCCTCCTTTTACTTTTCTCCTTTGAGACAGAAGACTGCGACGTTGCTCAGGCTGGCCTTGAATGCACTCAGTAGTGCAGGCAAGCCTTGAGCTGTGATCCTCCAGCCTCAGCCTCCTCAGAAGCTGGGAATTCAGACACTAAACCCAGGCTGTGCTAAAAAGCCCTTGGGAGCAGTGGGTCTCCTCCAGGTTACCAATAAGCCCTGGGCCCTGGGGGTATGTGGGGGGGGGGTGAGAGCCAGGCCTGACTCTCGGGCAGATTTATGGGTCTCCTGATAGGTTCAGTGGATCTCAAACAAAGCAGGTTTAGGGCTGAGTTAGAATATTTTGGGGAAGAGTACAAAAGTAGCCAGGGCTGAAGGATAGCCGGCCTGGTTCATGGATATGATGATGTCTCTCTAGTAGAGACTTTTAGTTTCCAACAGTTCCAAGGTTTCCTTTGAAGAAGGCGTCTTTTCTACCTTTCCACACACAACGATGTCCACATCTGAACGTCCGCTCCAACTCTCAGGGTGGAGGGAGGTCTAGAACTGCTGATACTTCTGGTAGCTGAGAGCTCCCCAGGCTTGAAAGCCTTCCAGAGACGCTTCCGGCAAAGGAACGGCTTGGGGCCTAGCAGCTTCCCCTGCCCAGACAGTCCCCTTGGGTTACCTCTGCAGGACAGTGGGGCCTCCCCACCATCAGCCTGGCTGGAGTCTTTGGGATCATTGCTGGAGTGATCTCCTCCATGGTGGAGTCGGTGGGTGACTATCATGCCTGTGCTCGGCTGGTTGGGGCCCCGCCCCCTCCGAAGCATGCCATCAACCGTGGCATTGGCATCGAGGGCCTTGGCTGCCTGCTGGCAGGAGCCTGGGGGACCGGGAATGGTACCACCTCCTACAGCGAGAACATCGGGGCATTGGGCATCACCAGGGTAAGGCTGCTGATGGAGGTTCCTGGCGTGGGGCTAGGTCCCTGCAAATTAGTTTCCTGCAAATGTCACCCGCTGATCTGGCAGTCGGGAATGAGATGGGGGCTGTATTCAGCTAAAGCAGAGGTGTGCACAGGGAAACACTCGCTCTTGGGAGGCCTTTTCTACAGGATGCCCTGTCCACTGGCTGTGGCCCCTTACATTCCATAAACAAAACAAATCTCTGTAGACAGTTTCTCAGCTGAGGCTTTTCAGGGGAGAAAAAAAAGCAGGGAGTTAAAGAGCCACAGGCAAGCTGTGACTCAGGTGGGAGGTCAGATAAACCCTGAGAGAGAACACTTAGTTTTTATGGGCTCACACTCCACCCTGTGGCCTTTTCAGACATTGCAACAATGGGTACTTTCTCTGTCTCGGTCTCTCTCTGTGTCTGTCTGTGTGTGTTTATGTGTGTTAGGAGGTGAGGCTGAAGGCCACATAACTCCTGTAACTTCTCTTGGATGTCACAGCTAGCTGCCCACATGCCAATTCTGAGGCCAAAGAGGAGACCTAGGTCTCCATGATAGGCTCCCATGGTGATGGGCTTGGGGATGACTGTCCCCTTCCGTGAGAACTTTGGCGCCACAGGCTGGACCTGAAGACCCAGCTGTTGGACCTGCAGCCATACCCAGTCAACGGCTGCGGCGTTAAACGGGACAAAGCATTTCTGAGGACCCCTGGTCTAGAGAGAGAAGAATAAGCAACTTTGCGATCTCTCCATCTCTCGCTATATAGGTGAACGTCAGTTGGTGCTAAAATGTCTTTTAAAAATATTTTTTCTGATTGTGGGAAAAGCACAAGACAGAAACCCGCCATCCTAACTATTTGGAAGCTTAGTTTAGTATATTCACACTGTAACACCACACCAGAACTCTAAGCCTCTTCCATGTCACACAATTAGACAGAGAGGGAAAGGGAGAGATGGAGGAGGGTGGACAGGAGGTGTGTGTGTGTGTGTGTGTGTGTGTGTGTGTGTGTGTGTGTGTGCCTGTGTGTATTATGAGTCAGCTTCCATGGCAATAATCAGCCCATTGAAATGAACTAAGGCAGTGGTTCTCAACCTCTGGGTGGAGACCCCTCTAGGAGGTCAAACGGCCTTTTCACAGGGGTCACCTAAGAGGATTGGAAAACACAGATATTTACGTTATGATTCACAATAGTAGCAAAGCTACAGTTACGAAGTAGCGATAAAAATGGCTTTATAGTCAGGGGTCACCACTAGTGCTGAGATTGTGTTAAGGGGTCTCAGCACTAGGAAGGGTGAGGACCACCGAACTAGGGGAATCTCTTTTAAGATTCTGAATAGAAACAGCAAATGATGAGTGAGGTGAGTTTCGGATGTTAAGTGAATCTCCAAGCGGGCAAAGGAGAAGTCCAGGTTCATCGTATTAACAATTGCTTGTTGAGGAAATCTGCTGAGTGATTATAATGAAATGCCTCTCCCGGAGGGATTAGGATGTGGACTACCTTTCTGTAAAGCCCTCTAGAGAAGGGAGAAAAACTGTGATAAAATACGCATAGCATGAAACTTACCATTGTAGCCATTTCTAAATGGTTAGTGTGGCAGGCGTCTTTAATGCATACTTTAATTAGTTTATTATGCACAATATCATGCATATACAGTATGCTGTGACATTCTTCCCCTGTTGTTTTGACAACAGGCTTCATTATGTTGCCCAGGCTAGCCTCGAGTATCTGCACCCCCTGCCTCGGCCTGGTGACTGCTGGGAGCAGTTTGGTTACGTGTTCACCGACTTTGGCACTGCGGTCCCTTTCCCATCCTGAAGGAGGCCCAGCTCCTCACCCAGTCCCCTTCTCACTCCCCTCTCTGTCCTCCCATTTCTCTTCTCTCCCCCCCCCCTTTCCTGCTCCTCTTCCTCTCAGCCCCTCCTTTCCTGCCCCTGGAGACCCCGGGCGGCTTACCTAGGCCACTTTCCCAATGCTGTGATAAAATGCTGTGGCCACAAGCGACTTAAGGAAGAAGGGGCTTATTTTAACATATGGTCCCAGAGGGACAGCGCCCTCATGACCCGGAAGGCGTGGCTGGTCACGCTTTCACCAATCACAAGCGAGAGGGGGAGGGAGAGGGAGAGATGGGGGGGGGGGAGCAAACAGACTCAGGAAGGCCAGCAAGGCTATAAACCCTCAAAGCCCACCCTGTATCCAGCAATCCTAAGTGTTCTGTAACCTCTCCAGGCTGCACTACCAACATGTGAGCCCACTGGAAATTTTTCATTTAAATCAGAAGGCTCACTTACACGTTGCGGCAGGTATCAGAAGTACGTCCCTTGGGGACTGGGTAATACCTCATTGTGTGGCTGTGTCATGTTTAGATTCTGCCCCTCCCTGCCCCCAGGGCCCTGAAGGATGGAGCCCATCCCTTGCTGTGGATTCCCACCATTGCAGCCCTCCCCCACCCCCCCAGGCTTTCCCCCACCATGGAGTTCACATATGCCACTTTCCCTCTAGAATATTCTCCCACCAAATCTTCGTGCACACGGTGCGCTCCCTTCCCTTGTCTCTTGGTATATTGGTTGAATTGTCCCCAGACTAGCCAATCACCACAGAGCCTCCCCCAGTGCCCACTGTCCTGAGGCTTCAGAACACTCCCTGGGCTGCTGATGGGTGTTCCCTGCACCCTTCATGAGATCCCTGCTTGTCACTTGTCACTCCTGCTGAGAGATAGATGCTCCACTTACAAAGCACCAGATGACAGGGGATGGAGGTGGACACTGTGAATCAGACACCTAGCCACCTGTGGATGGCCAGTGCTGCCAGTAAAGCTCGGCGACTCTGGGGGGGCGCCTCTCTCTAGTTTCCTCTTCTACAGAATGAGAGGCGTGTACAAGTCATTCTCTGTCATTCCTTCCTCCCTGGCCTTTTGTGATCAGTGCCTCTGGCACTGCATAGTGCTGTGGGCAAGGAGCAGGTGTGGAGTTTTGATGGGATTCTTGTCTTTGGGAGGGTATGTGATGTGGCAGGAAAACAAAACATCCATTCCTAGTGGTCCAAGCATAAGCAACAGTAGAGTTGCACACACTGCAGAAGAACCTTATGCCTCTGTCCCCTGCCATGTCCCCTTTATTGAGCATCCCATGGGCGTAACGCATATTAGTTGGAATATTCACACGCCTTGTCATATTGAATTGTGTGATAACCCTGCTCGCATGTGGTCATGTGGAGGCTGATTTCAGAGAGGTTAGTAATGTGCCCACCAGGTGTGAGAGAGTTGGGCAGAGAGATGCGGGCTGAAGACTGGGCCCAAGTTCCCCCTTCACCTTTCTCTAGCTCAGTGTGTGAGCATCGGGCCGGGCATTTTTCGCATACCGGGTGCCATTTCTGCGGGCTCACTTCAGCAGTGTGAAGGATGAAGGAGCAGGTTTCCAGGGTGTCTGCCTGGAACTCCTATCCCGCTCTCTCTGGGTGTGCAGGTCGGGAGCAGGATGGTGATTGTTGCTGCAGGCTGTGTGCTGCTTCTGATGGGCATGTTTGGGAAGATCGGGGCAGCATTTGCCACCATCCCTACCCCGGTGATCGGAGGCATGTTCCTTGTCATGTTCGGGGTCATCAGCGCCGTGGGGATCTCCAACCTGCAGGTGAGGTACCTCAGTAAAAAACAGGGCCACCCCACCCATCCTGAGAGGAGCCCATGGGATGGAGTTGCACGGGAGAGGGAGAGAGGAGGGGGAGGAGAGGGGAAGATGAGGAGGGAGGGCAAAGGGGGAGAGGGAGGAGTCAGAGAAAGGCTCCTGCGGTCCTCCAAACACAAGAGACAGCCAACCACATCCCAGCCTCCCCAAACCAGCCAGAGTGCGCATGTGTAAAGGCGTCTGTGGTCCCGCTGAGCTCAGGAACCCTTTCTCCCACAGTATGTGGACATGAATTCATCCAGGAACCTCTTTGTGTTTGGCTTCTCCATCTACTGCGGGCTCGCCATCCCCAACTGGGTGAACAAGAACCCTGAGAAGCTGCAGACAGGTGCGTCCTGTCTCTCCTGGACTGTCACGGCTGTGAGTGTGAAGCAGGGCGGCCCTTGGTCCCCCGTGAACTGTCATTTTTGTCCCGTTCCAGGGGTTGTCCAGCTGGACCAGGTCATCCAGGTGCTCCTGACCACAGGCATGTTTGTTGGCGGATTTCTGGGCTTTGTCTTGGACAACACCATCCCTGGTAAGGCTGCAGCCGCCTGAAGCAGGGCTTGTGGGCATCTGGACAGTGATGGGGCCCCTGGAGACCTCCTGTCAGGCTGCTCGAAGTGCACCCCAAATGGGCTCTGGCTCTGGAGTCAGGATAAGGCACACCTACATTAGTCAGCTTGAGCTGCCGCAGAAAATCATTCCAGACCCCAGGCTGGAGCTGTGAGGCAGGCTGCCTCCTTATAGGACCTGTCTCCTTGGCTTGCAGAGGACGTCCTCACATTGCCTTTGCCCTGTGCTGGCACATTCCTGTGGTCTCTCTGTGTGTCACGATGTCCTTTTCTGTAAAAAAGACGGGGCTGGGTGGGACGTAGCTTTGTTGGTAGAGGCTTGTCTAGATGCGCACACAGTCCTAGCTTCCACTTACACTGATGCTTAAGTTGTGGTGCATGTCTGTAATCCCAGTGCCGGGGAGGTGGTGGTGGGAGGGTCAGAGGTTCCAGGCCATCATCAGCTACTCAGTGAGCTCCATGCAAGCCCAGGCCCCTTGTAACCTCTTTACCTCTTCAAACATTACTGGCAAGTACTGGCACCCCCAAGGTTAGGATCTCCATGTACGGCTCTTCATGGGATACAGTCCGGGCATAGCATGGCCCTCAAATGGACAATACACCAGACACAAAAGGAATCCGAGATGGCTGTGGCTCTCTTAAAGCTATAATGTAATTACTGCTGGGGAAAACCACACACGCGCTCATTCATTCATCCATCCACATCATGTATGTAGCGGGTGCTACTCGCTAAGGATACAACGAGAAGCAAGACATGCCTCTGCCTTCCACAAATGCACGGGCTGATAGAGAGATAGGAAGGAACCCAGACAAGCAAGCCAGTGATAGTGAGGCTTGGGATGAGCCAACCCAGGGGCCGAGGGTGCAGGCATCTGGGGAGGCACCCACCCCTCGTCTTTCTTTCTCCTAAGGACTTCCGTGACTGCACCCGCTTCGTGCATTTTTGCCCACATCGTACCCCTCACCAAGCACATGTGTGCCTGCAGGCCACAAGCACACGTGGCCTAGGAAGCCCTGAGGTTCCATGGCCGAGCCCGAGGCTGGGCACCACATGGGTAGGGGCTCTGAGATTGTCTAACGAGCACAGGGGAATGCAGGGTTCCTGCCAAGGCTTGGAGGAAGAGGAGGAGGAAAAGCAGGGGGTTGCCTTGACTTCTCACTGTCCACTTCGCAGGCACCCTGGAGGAGAGAGGCCTCTTGGCATGGAGTCAAATCCAGGAAGATTCTGAGGAGACTGTGAAGGCCTCGAAGGTCTACGGCCTTCCCTGGGGGATTGGGACCAAGTTCTGTACATCTTCATGTACCCGGGCCCTCCCCTTCTGGCCCAGGCTAGACCACCGCGGGGATAAGATGGGAGTGAGCCAGCTCACTCTGTGTTCCCAGACTTCCTCAGGGAAGAACCTGGGGGATGTTACAGAAACCAAGATGTGAAGAGGAGAGTTGCACACGGCCCCCATCTTCTCATAGTCAAACTCTGGCCGCCCACCTGCCTGCGCCATGCAGGGATCTCTGTTCACAAGTGGGTGCACAAGGGTCCTTCCCAGCACCTTCCATGCCTGCGTGATGTGGCCGAGCAATGTTGATGAAGACCATGGTGTGTGTGAGGCTGGCCTCGGGCATCCTTCTGCCGTCTCTTAGCTCTCTAGTGTGGACACAAGCCTGGGATCCACACAGAAGCCCGCTGTTTTGTGGTGCTCCAGTGTCCTGGTGGATCTGGAGCAGAAGCATGGGGTCCAACAGGGGCCGGCTGTTGGCTGAATGGCAATGGGACCAGGCAGCCTGTAACCCTGGCCACTCAGGAGGCTGCACAGGAAGTCTGGGATACAGCGACTCTGCGGCTATCTGTGCCAACTTTGCAAGATCCTGCCTCAAAATAAAAAGTAAAAAGCAAGCTGGGCATGTGGCTCTGTGATCGAGTACTTTGTGGAGCATATGCACAGACCCAGGTTCAAACCTCAGCACGTGCATTGAGGGGGGAGGAAACTGACATGATGGCTTTGGCCCCTCTCCAGCCCCTCCCCCCTAAATTCCCCCCCCCCCCCCCGCAAGCCTCAGGGCGCATGCAGGGCCTGACCTCAGGCATTTAGGTAGAGTTAAGGCTGGACCCATGGCTGCCTACCACAACTGCACCCTGTTCTCAGAAGGCTGCCGGTTTCCCACTCTGCTCTCTGCTCCTCAGTCTTCCCTCCAGGAGGGAACGAGGCCTGGAGTAGTGGACCACAGACCCCTTTCAAGTAGACACAGCCCTGGCTTGGAGGAGGAGGATCAGACTCCACTGAGCCCTCAGGCTTTGTCTGCTAGAGCAAGGCTTTGGGCTCCCCGCATTTAATCCATTCAATCGGAGTTGCCTTCAGAACTTCCACTGTTCCCCAGGGGCATCAGGCACGGGGCTTCCCATTCTGACAGGCACGGGAGTCCCTGTGAGCCAGAGAAAGGATGCATCCTCTCTCCCAGCTCCACGTTCACCGCCAGAAACTCTGTGCAGAGGTCCACTGTGGGTGTGGGGACCCTCTCCACTCTCCACCCCTGCCGTTCACCTGTCTCTGCTTGGCACGGGGTGGGAGGGAGGACCTGACTCCCGTGAGTGCTTGGTGACACCCAATCTGTGACCAAAGGAGCAGGAAGAGGGTGGGCTGGGAGGGGGCAAGTGTGCACACCCCTGTGAGTTAGACTAGGAGCTGGAGAGGGTGCCAAGGGCAATGTAAGTCACAGGCATTCAAACATTACTGCCTGCTGTAAATGGGAGGGCACGGTGAGTGCCGGGCGCCAGTGAAAGGTGCTGTGCAGAGTGTGATGCTGTCCCTTCCTTCTCCCAGAGCCCTCCATTATATTTCCAAGAGCCCCACTCTACCATGGGATAGGGATGGATCACCAGGTGGGGAGGATTGAGTCCAGGCAGCTGGGTGTCTGGATACAGGGGGTTTCTACAAAGGTAAAGGGAACTGTGTCACCGGCTCTTTGCAGCTTACAGTGTCACTGGGGAGAACTAGGCGTCCCTGGTCTTGGACCACAGCCATGGACCTCATGTGGGCCCTAAATTGCTTCCCAAGTCACTTCAAGGCTAGAGCCCTCTCCCTCCCCCTCCCTCCCTCCTGTCCCCTGTAACGCCTGAATTCTCAAGCTCCTGTTTCACTGAGCAATCCCTAGGGACACAGAAGAAGCAGACCTGTGTGAATGGCACATCTCTTCATCTTCCCAGTTTCAGAACCTGTATCCTTGGATGTCCCTCAGAAAAAAGCCAACCCCTCTGAGCTGCAGAGCCCATTCCCTTGCTCCCATGTAAGGGCCGGCTTCCTCCTGTATTACTACATTTTCTTTCAATACTGTATGCCGGCATATGTATCTGTTTGTGTTATTTTAAAAGCCTATTTATTGTGTCTCACGGTGGGCTTAAAGTAATAGAATCTGCGCCCTGTATCATGCCTTAATAAATACGTTGCAAACCCAGGAGCCAGGCTTAGCTGTCTGGAGGGCTTAGCTGCTTCTCAAGCCTGTGAAACGCTGGCTGTCCTGGAATTCACAGAGGTCCGCTTGCCTCTGCCTCCCAAGTGCTGGGACCAAAAGGGTGGGCCACCATACCTGGCAAGTGCCAATTTTTAAACTCAAATATTCTAATGCAGCACAACCTGAAGGCATGCTAATTTGACACTTACAAGTTGAGGAATGACAACAGAAAAGAATATTAAAAGTACTTGTTTTCTGTAATCAAACACTTACATTTCTATAAGAGCAGGAATTGTATGTACAGTGTAAGCAGCACAGTTCACCACGCAATTTTCTCAGATCTGAACAGAAGTGTCTTCGGCAGTGGTGTCGCCTGGCCTGATAGCATGTACAGGGCAAAGTGGTCACATGATACAACGTGGTCAGCTGCTGGCAGAAGCACCTTAGCTCCTCATGCATTGACTTCAAGTTAATTTTCAACCATTGCTGCTTCAGAGCCCTTTTACTGTTGCCAAATTGTGTATAAGTTTATTTACTTTATTTGTGTTTGAGTGTTCTGCCAGCATTGTCTGTACATGTGTCACTTGTGTGCCTGGCACCCTTGGAGTTCAGAAGAGGGCATTTGACCCTCTGGGACTCCAGGATGGTTGTGAGCCACCCTGTGGATGCTGAGAGCCAAATGTACCTGTTGCCAGTGTGTGTGTGTATGTGTGTGCGTGCGTATGTGTGTGTGCATGTGTGTGTGTGCGCGCGCGTGTGCGTCTGTGTGCATGTGCGTGCATGTGTGTGAGAGCATGTGTGTGTGAGTGCATGTGAGTGTGTGAGAGCATGTGTATGTGAGTGCGAGTGTGAGTGTGTGTGTGCATGTGTGTGCGTGTGTGTGCGTGTGTGTGGTGTGTGTGTGAGTGTGTGTGTGTATGTGAGAGAGAGAGAGAGAGAGAGAGAGCTCCCATATTCAAGTTATATGGTTCCCACCATTGATTCCATGATTCCATATGAAAGTTACAACCCGTAGAATAAGAACCTGGGACCCAGAGTGGTACCTGTGGCCAGTGTTGTGGGCTCTAACAGCTGTTTTCATACTCCTAATAACATACTAACTCTTTAGTAAAAGACTCAAGTTTTTTACATTTTTTTTTATTTCAATCAAAAAGATACTTGCTGTAAGGCAACGTGATATTCTCTTCTTAATTAGATTTGTATTCAGCCAAATCTACTGATGATGCTCCTACCAAACAGAGGTAGGAACAGATGCCCCATCTCCTGTGAGAACCATTATAGCAACAAGAGCACCAGAATCCCCCCAGACCGTGGGCTTTAGCCATCAACTTGGCCTGTGTGCAGTACACAGCCACCCAACCAGACACTTAGAGGTGCATGATAGATGTGGTTGACACCTACAGTCAGTCAGCCTTAAGAGATTGCCCTTGAAAGTGTGGGTGGGATGCATCTTCTTAGCCGTAGCGTGGAATGGAGTTTGGAGAATAAGAAATTTTGCCTGGGGAGCTTGCTCCTCATGAACTCTGGTCTGATGGCTAAGGTTTTCAGACCAGCAGCTCCCACAGCCAACAGTTGTGTGACCAATCCAATCCTTAGAGTACCCTCTCCCCCCTCATGCCGTGCCTCCCCACCTCACAATGACCCTAACCAAAGGTCACCACGGGAAGGTCCCTGAGTGATGTGAGAAGGGCCCTTGGCGGGGAAGGAGACGCGGTGAAAGCGTCCGAGTTATGCAACATCGGGCAGGGTCCATGAGAGGGGGTGCCGGGATTGGTGACAGTGGGGGCGTCGTTCCAGCACATGTCACTGAAGACAAGGTATAACCCAACATCCCGTTACATTTTCCTGTGCTTCTGGAACATTCTGCTCCATGAAGTCATAGCTTTGGACTAAAGAGGGTGCAGTGAGGGAGGGTCTGGCCAGAGTGGTGCACATTGCTTAGGGGCACAGGGGCAGGCTCCTCTGGGGACATTCGTGTCCCCTGTCCACGTGCTGGTGTACTCTGGGCTTGCTCAGTGACTGGGGGTAGCTAACTGCTTCCTCTTTTATTTCCGGCATGACTCAGGCCACCAATGAGAGCAAAGCCCCTAGCTGCCTCGCTATCTGAAAATTCAGCAACCCGCCCCCTGCCGCCTCTTTAGTTTGATCTTTTATAAACTGTGATTCCGACAGAGCTCTCCAGTGGGTTCTTCAGAGGCTCTGCTGAAGTCCAGGAGCCTGAAGGCACCCTACGATGGTCGTCTGTCGGGCTCTTAGGAGGCTGAGGAGATGAACTGTAGATGGACCTCAGTGGCAAGAGCTATGGTCATTGGAACTCCTAAACTGCGAAGGACCAGGTAACTCTTCCTCTCTGCACACCCAGTGTGTTAGTCAAGCATGTCAGAGAGACAGAAACAACTGTTGGTGTGTGTCTGTACAGACGGAGGGAGGTTTGCTTTCACTAGTGGGGCCACGCCATCATGGCGGTACAAATCCGACACCCACTGTGGGGGCTGCTAGTGAGGAAAAGCTTCCATGGGTCTCCTCCTTCCTTCCAAGAGGCCAGCCCTTGGTTGTCAAAGCCTTTCAATAAATGCATTATGGACAATGACTGGCTATACTCAAAAGTCTATTGACTTAAACGCAGTCTCATTAAAAAAAAAAAATCATGGAAACATCTCGAATGAAAGATGTCTAAGTGTAAAGGTACCATGGCCTGGTCAAGTTACACAAAATTCCCCCTCACTTCCAGTGTGGAAGCCCAGGGATACCCACACTGAGTCCAGGAATCTGGCCCCAAAGTGCTTTCAACTGGCTGTCTTTCTAGCAACCAGCCAGCAGTCCAAAGCAGAAGCAGCCCGTAGAGCGGGTTCTGCTCTGTGGCCCTGAATCGTAGGGTTGAGCCAAGCACTGTTCCCAAGCTTCCCATGCACACAAGATGAGAAACTGGGCTTCTGATCTCCAGAGAACCCACCACAGCAACGCCCTGAGCCCAGAGCACACTGACAGGACTGGATATGCGTCACCCACAGGGCTAGATCCTGCCTGCAGCCTTCTTGACAAGCTCATGGCCTGGGCCTCGGGTATGCCCCATCCACCCCTGAGCAGGGACATGTGAGCATGTCCTGCAGCAAACCAATCCCTTGTATTCAGGAAGCCCAGAAGACCAATGCAAGGCTATGCTTCTTTCAACATTTTATGATAACCAGAAAACGAAGAACATCAAGAAGACTTCCGGAAGCACCCTTTCTCGAAGAGTCTTGGAAGATAAGGTGGTGTAACCTAGCTACTAGCAACGAAACTTGAAAACCGCACACTTGTTCAACCCCTTCCTTCCCAGCCCTTCTCCTGCATTACAGGTCCTCGTCGTCAAAGGTCTCCAGGCACTTGAGCAGCATCATGTCCTCATCGACTGGAGGATCTGGTTCCTGCAAATCAGAAAACAGGAGGAGATTTGGCTTCTGCCCCATGCTTGGAATTTCCAGGCACCCATAGGAGAGGGAAAATCTTAAAGCTCCATCTAAATACCTGTCTACAGAATGTGGTGATGCACACACCGATGGACCATGACACTGGCTTGAAGGAAAGGAATACGATGGCCTTTATTTGTAGCACAGACTGTTAGGAAAAGAGCTAAGGGCAAAGACCCTGTGACAGTAGGCAGCCACTGTGTTAGAAAGAACACGTACATATCCATAGACTGGCTGCCTTGGAAAGGGTCTGCGGGAAACCTGTCCTGGCAATTGCCTCTGGCGCAAAGCATGGGCTCGTAAACAAGGTCAATTTTATTTTTCATTTTACATACCAACCCCAGTTCCTCCTCCCTCTCCTTCTCCCATCCCCCTGCCTCCCACCCTTCACCCCCATCCGCTCCTCAGAAGGGGTAAGGTCTTCTTCCTCGGAGAGTCAACAAAGTCTGCCATGTCAAGTCAAGGCAGGACCTACCCTCCCTGACCCCCCCCCCCCACATCAAGGTCATAGGGAGTGGGTTCCAAAAAGCCAGTTCATGCCCCTGGGATCGGTCCTGGTGACACTGCCACCCCCCCCCCCACAGATCATGTCTCATAACTGTCACCCACATTCAGAAGGTCTAGTTCAGTCCTATGCAGGATTCCCTGTTGCCAGCCCTTAGTCCTCGAGCTCCCTCTAACTTGGGCCAGTTGGAGAGACTAAGATTTAATTGAATATCTTTTAATAAGTTTTGAATTTCATACCATGTAGATATGTTACCTATTATGAAAAGAAAGAAAGAAAGAAACTTAAAAAGAAAGAAAGAATACTGTGTTTAGCAAAGGCTTCTCACTCTTTGCAAAGATGCCAGGCAAATCCCTCAGGATTGTAACATCTCTTCCCTTAAAATTAATTCCAGGGTTTTTGATTTCCTTCTCTCTGCCAAGCAGAAGATGACTCCTGCTGTTTGGTAGCCCAGCAGATCAGAGCAGATCTGGTACCAGTCAACCATCTAAGGGGAGCCTTCCCTGGTCCCAAGGGTAATAGCTAGATGTGAGGTTTGAGCTCTGCAAACGCCCATCCCTACCCCTGCTCTACAGACGCTGAGCTCTGTCAGAGCCCTCAGAAGTTGGGGCAAGGCATAGGAGCCACCAAAGCTTCCAGAAACAGCCCAGCTCTGCTAAGGCTGTCAGAGCTATGGCGTGAATCTGTGTTTTAAGCCGCTATTTAGAGAACGCAGTGGGAGGCCCACAGAGCCTCACTCACCCCCCCCCCCCAAGGTAACAGGGGCAGTACAGAGCTAGCTGGAGGTGCAACTTGGAAGAGAAAGGAATTTCCCTTTACATTCCAGTCTCATCCACAAGGCTTCCTGTACCACCCCTCTTCAAAACACAGCTTGTAAGGTCCCGTCCTCATAATGCTGAACGAGGGAGCCGGTGGTGGCACCAGGAATCTGGATGGCTAATGGGATCCCAAGGTGATTCACACCTGGGCGGGGTGAAGTTCAAGCCCTCTGCCTAGTGTGGACTCCTAATCGCTGTCCTTTGCTTCTACCATGTAGGCTGAGTCTGTTTTTAAGCTCTTGGCAAAATGTACGAACATAACTACAGCCAACAGAAGAGTTGCTATGGGATGGGCGGGCACTGGGGATCGGTGGGAAGTAGAGAGGGGACTGCAGGGACAGACACCGGCCCCAAGTCGGGGCTGAAAGTGGTGGGAGCAGGGGAAATGAGGAAAAGACATCAGTGTATGGAAATAACGCCTTCGTTGAAAACGTTTGCTACTGTTGTATTACTATTTTAGACAAACAGCTTTCTTTATCTTTCTTGTTTAGCCATGGTGCATCTGAAAGGGCCTGTCTCCTGGCGGTTTCTCCCCCATGAGAGTTTCAGGGATGGCCTACTAACCAAGGTTCCCCTTGACTTATGTCACCATCAGCTACAACATCAGCTTTCAGAAGATGATCTGCAATATTACCGCAGTCACAGAACACTAAAATACTCTACACAGTACTTATGGGTGACTGCTGGGAGCCAGCCCCTGGGAGCAGATCCTGTTGTGGAATATGAGTTGAATATTTGTGTTACATTTGTTTACCCAGCCGAACATTTGTTTGACGATGCAAAGACATGTTGTGCATTCTTCTATGTTGCACTGGTTTAACTCTGTGAAGTCGTGTTACTTTGCCTAAAACTCCTGATTGGTCTGATAAAGAGCTGAACGGCCAATAGCCAGAAAGGAGACAGGATGGGTGGGGCTGGCAGGCAGAGAGGATAAATAGGAGGAGAAATCTGGGAGGAGGAGATCAAGGAGTGAGGAAGGAGAGGTGGATGTCGGGAGCCAGCTGCCCAGCTCCACAGCAAGCCACGGAGTAAGATGTGAAGAAAGGGCTAGCGAATAGAGAAAGATGAAAGCTCAGAGGCAAAAGGTAGACAGGATAATTTAAGTTAAGGAAGGCTGGCTAGAAACAAGCCAAGCTAAGGCCAGGAATCCATAAGAATAAGCCTGTGTGTGATTATTTGGGAGCTGAGTGGTGAGCTCCCAAAGAACAAAGAGGAAAACAAAACAAAAAACAAACAGAAAACAAACCAACTACAGCCCTGTCATGGAGGACATCCCTCTGTCTCTTCAGGTCCCTGGTGTCCCCCATTGTATGGGAGACGCTGGACTGAAGGCGAACGACCTTGGGAGAAACGAAGAGCCTGAAAGCCCCCCTGGGGGGTGGGTCGATGTCAGGCTAGGCTAGAGTAGCCCTCCTGCCCTCCCCGCTAAAGGACCTTTTTTATTCTCTTAAAGGAGTCACTGTCCCCACTCTGTCTTACCTGGTTCAGTGGAGTGTTAACACAGCAAAGGCCTTTGAAGAACTCGATGATTTGCACGTAGAGCTGGAATTTCTCCTCTAGATTTTCTGGGTTGCAGTTGGCAAACACAGAGCTGAAAGCAGAGGAAATAGAAACCATTTAGAATCTCAACATTTCACCCATGCCCTAAACACTGGCTCACTGTGCAAACTTTAAGGAGCAGGTTGAATTCTCAAGTAGCCCAGGACTGTCCCTGAAATGCCGTGACTGTGGCAAGCCTGCCCCTGGGGTGTTAATGTAGTGTCCTAAGCTGTGACTTCCCTAGTGAAGGAATGAGAGCCCCGTAGCTCCCAGTCAGGCTCCTGCAGCAGAGCTTATGGTTCCAGGTCCATGTGAAGCAGCGTGGGGTGTTCCTAGTGTGAGTTCAGCCGGACAGAGGTCCTCACTCAGTTTTCTTCCCATGGTACTCAGCTTTGAGGAAACACTAGTTCTATTTACTGGGCTTCTTCCTCTGTGTCTTTAGGAGCAGCCCCTGTGCAACTGGTGCTTTGTAGCACAGAGGCCGAGTGTCATAGGACAGGCCTGCCCTCACTTCTTCCTGGAAGGGTGTTTCTTAGCCCAGGAATCCTTTTCTATGGAAGGCAGGAAAAGGCATTTTAATAGGTGATTTTTGTTTGGTCATTTTGTCCTTTCAGTGGAATGAGGACTTCTTAACGCTGCTTGACAGTGTACTCTGGAAACTTCTTGACAAAGTCGTTTTTACAACCTAAACCCAGTACAGAAGTAAGAGTATTGGGTCCTAGCCATTCGCTGCTGCTGATCTCTGCACATAGGTGAAGGGCTCACATGGCAGAGCATCCTGCTTCTCAGCTGTGCTGTGTAAGGATGTGTTGGGCCTGAAAAGGCCCGGACGCAAGGCCTAGTGGAACTTCCTGAGCCTGGCTAGAGTCTGGCCACCTGTCTTTGGCCTATCACTTCCGCATAGGAGTGACTCAGCAAAATTGCCTCTGCCCAGCTACTGCTGACATGGTGAAATATTAGTGGCCCTCACACCTCACCCCATCCTGAGGTCCCACCCTCTTTCTCAACGCTATATAGGCGCATGCCAGATGCAAAGAACCGAGCTCCTGCTTCGACAAGGCTCCCAGTTCAGTGTGTGTTTCTCCCCTATGAGTTGCCCGCACTCATCATCCTGCTCCGAGAGGAGACCAGCTAAACGGGCTCCTCCACAGCCCTACCCGCTGGAGGACCCAGCAAGGATGGACGGGTAGTGTGGCTGTGACAGCCCAGCCCAGGCACAAGCACAAGCAGGGCCAAGATACATGGCGGGACGAGTTTCCGCCTAGGGGTTATGTGTCTCTCTGTAGGATGGGGAAGAGTAGCTGCAAACACCTCAGGACCCAGGCACTCACGTGTACACACACACACACACACACACACACACACACACACACACTCGAGCTAACAGTCTCACATACGCACACTCATACAACTTCACGTATGTACACATGTACCTTACAATCACCCAGTTGTACACTCATACCCACGTACATATGTTACCACCTTCCTCACCTGATGTTAGACATATGCTGAGTCTCATTCTTGTCCAGAAAACTTGCCACATCGAAAGCATCTTCAAAAAGGACCTGGAAGAAAGCACAGCATTGCCTGGGTCAGAACCGCTGCTGCTGCAGTCCGCTGCATGCCCTGAGCTGCTGGGCCAAAGCACATGCATGTCAAATCTAGCCCAAACTCAGGGTTTCTGCTCAGTGGTCTTCCCAGGGAGTGACTGAGGGAGGAGAAAGAACTGGGCACCGCTACCCTCTCCTCTCTAAAAAACCTGGCAGCAACCAGATATGAGAGGCCAAAGCCAAGCCTCAATTTACAGCAAGGGAAGGCCCAGGCAACCGTCCAAACCTCCCAGGTGGAGATCCGCTCACGTCTAGGACACACAGCCCCCATCTCATCCTGGGAAGCTGAATACAAGGTAAGGCTGCGGGACAGCTTTGCCGAGGCCGGTCATTCACTTCCAAGCTCAGCAAGGTACTTCTCTCAAACTCTCTTATAAACAAGTCACATCTGCTACAGTCAAACGTCTGTCCATTCCAAAACTCGTAATATCTCTGACTTACTTGGGCTTTAGGCACTGGAGAAATGGCTCAGCGGCTAAGAGCACACAGGGTTCTTGCAAAGGACCCAAGTTTGGTTCCCAGAACTTACCCTGGGCAGTTCACAACTGCCTCTGTGCCCAGCTACAGGGGAGTCTGATGTCTTTTCCACTGTGTAGGCACCTGTACCCATGCACACACGCACACACACTTTCATAAATAAGAATGAAATAGTAAAATCCTCCCTCCTTCCTCCTCCCCTCCCCTCTAATGTGAAGACATGGGAAGATGGACCTGGCAAAATGTCAGCACAGGAACTGTGATTTTCTCAGCCCCAGAACCATGATCAGACAAATCGTTTGTTGTTAATTTCCCTGGTTCGGGGATTCTACCACGGCACTAAAAGGGCAAGATGCTGTAGACGATGTAGGTGTAGAGCTGCTGTAAAGATTATGTATGTATGTATGTATGTATGTATGTATGTATGTATGTATGTATGAGGTATATATGTATGATGTATGTATTATGTATGTATGTATATATATGTTATGTATGTGAAACTCAAATACTTTGGCGGTATTAAAGGTTGTCCGAGTCACAAAAGAACTTCATGAACATTGGGAGTTCTGAACCAGGAATAGGTGGATTAAAAATCACTTAGTAACCATCCCGCCAGGGATGCTCATTGCTGACACACTGACCTATTTCTCTGCAGTCCTCTCCTTCATTGTGTTATAAGATAAAAGTTACGGTGATTAATGATATGAGAATACACTTCCAATGTAGAATCTTGTCTTCATATAGTTTTTTGGCACTGCTTTTTCTGAATTTGTGTTCCAACAGAATACTAAGTGTTCAAACAAGTGTGATTTGCACTTCAGGTCGGGAGAGCTAACACATAAAAATACAGGGTGCTGAGGTAAATTTGAATTACAAATAAGAAGACTTAACACTCTGGGTTTGGCATAAGAAGGCTCCAAAGGCCGCAGGAGAAATACTTGACTGAAAAGTGTGAGTGGGTCCTGCTTCCTTTTCTCCTGCCCCCCCAACACAGCAGCCCCCTGAGGGTTCACTGGTCTGCCAGGGGTTCTCACTCTACCCAGGGTACACACTTCCTTCCCAGAGGGCAAGCATCTGCTCTACAGTCTTTCTCGGTTTGTCCCCCTGGAACATAAGCCTTTGAGGCTTCAGCCGTCCAGCTAGTTTTCTGCACACATTCGGTGTCTTCTATGACAACCCTGATGTCCCTTCAAAGGCAATCAGGAAAGGGCCATGGAACGGCCTGTGTCTATCAATTTGCTTTTCCTTCCCACAGATCTGAGATAGAGTTCCCAGATAGTTAGCCCCCAGCTAACCTCATATAACTAGTCCACACATGGTAGGCCACTCGCTGTCCTCACATACAAAGCCTTCTTATGAGTCACCCACTGAGGGGCATTAACAAAGTCAAGGCAGGGGCTGGAGAGTTGGCTCAGAGGTTAAGAGCACTGGCTGCTCTTCCAGAGGTCCTGAGTTCAATTCCGAGCAACCACATGGTGGCTCACAACCATCCGTAATGAGATCTGGTGCCCTCTTCTGGAATGCAGGCAGAACACTGTATACATAATAAATAAATCTTAAAAAAAAAAGGAAGGAAGGAAGTCAAGGCAAAGGACTGTTGAATCACCTCTTCCGGAGTAGAGTCCAGTGAGCAGCTGGCTCCTTGGCTGTCCATCCCACTATCCTTCACACTGTCCTCTGCACAGGCCAGCTCTAGGCAGGCCTCTGCGAGGTCTGAGAAGGTGGTACTCTGCTGCTCCCACACCTGCAGGAGACTGGCCTTCTTCTCCTCAGAGAGGGTCTGCCACAGGTGGGAGATGGCGGCGGAGACGATGGGGATTATCTCTTCCTGTGGGGAGATGATGCTGTTCATGGTCAGGAGGTCCATCGTCTGCTTGTAGAAGTTGAGGTACCTGGAACAGAAGTGGTATGTCCCTCAGATCTGTAGCTGGGTCCTTATGGCCAGGAAACAGTTCCTTGGTTTACCAACAGCATGGTTCTGTCTCTGCCTTTGCCCGGCCCCGGAATGCAGAAGTCATCTTGAGGGCCATGGAGAACACACATTTATGCCTCTCCAATTTCTTCTGCTCTAAAACTCTCTGCCTTGTGGAAGGTGTGGCTGCATTAACTCCCTCCACTCTGGAACGCTCTGAGGCTATGAAATAGCCGGCCTGCCACACTCCTTGAATTTTGGGCTTGAAAGACTCAGCTATGGAGGGTGTCTCCTTGTCTCCACTCCATGCCAACATGGCTGCTGGGGGTCTTACGTCTGTGGAGGAGGCATCAGGAGTCTGAACAAGCCAGCCACTCTCTTTTGGTGAGTGCAGGTGTGGCCTGGTTCTCTACCTCCAAAAGCAGACTCCTGAGGTGTGTATGTCATAGAAGGAGGGGTGAACACTAGAAATCACGCTCCGTCCACATGGGCCCCAAGTAAATACCCACTCTAATAAAAACCATGGGCTTGCTACACAAATGTAACTTTAACGGTGTTTGCCCAGCCCCTCGGCTAGTCTCCATGGGGCACCTCCCACATGCAGACCCTGGAGTTGGGTGGTTTGGGACCTGGTTTGAGTTATGCATGCTTGGCGGCCACCACACAGGCCAGCTGGAGGGTCTGTCCCCTTCCCCACAGAATCCCCTCGGTCGGTAAAGCATCCCACCCCGCCGAGCACACCGTTCAAATTCCAGGAGGTCAGGCAATAGAGTGCTAGAGGGGTGTGAGAGATCGACTTTTTTCTCCTCTTCATCCCCTTCCTCCTCTTCCTGTTTCCCTTCCTCCTCTCTCTCTTCATCATTTCCTTCCTCCTCAGCATCCTTCCCAACGGCCTCATTGGGGCACCATGGCGGGGAGCTGTTCTGAGGAAAACTGTTGAGGAGCACGCTGTGGGGAGAATACAGAGCCAACGGAGTGCTAGACAAATATCGCCAGTGAACACAGACACATACATTCACAACGCAGTTTTACTAACTATGTAGATAATAACCAAGCAGACCTTAGGGTGCATCATTTGAAATTCAGTTTACCATATCCTCAGGGTACAGGGGAAAGCTCCCAAGCTTATCTCATCCCTCTGTGAACAAGAAAGCAATAAGGCCTGTGTGGAGGGAGAGTGAGGTAATTCTTTCTTCTTGACTCGGTTTTTAAGGTCTGCACATGGTGTAACTTGACTTTTAATAAATTTTTCCCACTAGGAAAACATAGCTAATATTTAATATTATGTTATTAATTACTATCAAATATTAATTTATCCAAGGACATGTACTTAATAATCATTTCCTATAGTCTATAATACACATTCATTGTTAAAAATTTGGAAAACAGGACTGGAGAGATGGCTCAGTGTTTAAGAGCACTTCCAAAGGGCCCAGGTTCAGTTCTCAGCAGTTCATAACCCTCTATAACTCCAGTCCTGAGGATGAAGCACCCAGGCTCCAGGTATAATGTATGCACATGTGTACCACACAGACAAACATGCAGGCAAAATACCCATATACATAAAATAAAATTAAAACAAAGTTAGGCATTTGACTTAAAAAAAATGAAAATTTGGAAACCAGAGGGAAAAAAGGCACAAAGAAGAAAATAAAGCTTCTAAGTGTTCACACCAAAAACAAACAAGAAAGCCATGAGCTACAATACTTCAAGGAGCATGTTTTGGTAGGCTGTAACAGCAAGTGGTTTGTAGTCTCTCTGGGATGGGTTAACATGGCTTGCACTCATCAGAGGTCAACCTGGACATATATCACGCCATTGGAGACGGACATGCCATGGGGCCACTGGTTGTCCCCCATGTCTAAGAGGTCGTCAGAGCCGATCTGGAGCCTGTGGGTTCCGTGCATGGGAAAGGGCACTATGTCCTATTATGACAGAGATGCAGAGCAGAGACTACCTATACAACTTGCATGAAAAGCACAGGCAGCGAGAAACTTAAATGCAAAACTTGACTTCTTTTATGCTTTGGGTATAAAGTCCCCCTCCCTCTTCTCTCAAAAAGTCTCATGTGTTGAGGGCTTGGTCTCTGTCGGTGATGCTATTTTGGGAGTCCTGGGACTGTAAGCTTGTAGGACTTAGCTAGATGAAGTGGCCGCTGGGGTGGGGCTTTGGGGGCATCTTGTCCCTGGCCCCTTCTTACTCCTCCCTTTACCTTCTGTCCTCTCCCTCCCACATAATCCTGCTACCATGATATCCTGTTCAAGCAGCCATAGACTGAATTCTCCCCAAATGTGAGCAAAGCAAAGGCTCCCTCCTTTGAGTTGTCACCTCTGGGATCTGAGTCCCACCAATGAGAACAGGAGTAACAGGAGAAAGACATTGCTCTGTTTAAGCTTGACTGCGACCCCAGCTGAGACCCTTTCATATCTGTAAGACCCATCTTTCCCCTAAGACAAGTCAAATTTGCCTTGCATTTCCATGAGATTTAAAAAGGCCAGGATTAGTATTTTCCTATAAAGTTGATATGTATATCAGCTAATATAAATAATATCACACACTCTCTCACACGCATGCACCCACGCATGCACATGCGTGCATGCCACCCCACCCCACCCCCGCCCCCATGGATACATGGGTAAACTCCATGATATCATTTCTCTAAAGCAGTCTGGAAAACTAAAAATGCCAGACGGATGGATAGCCTTCAGAGTTAACCGCTGAGAGGTGAGATGATACAGTTTCATACTTTTCCATACTTTTCTGATTTCTGTAATAAGCATTTAGGAAGAAATGTCTAAGCCATGTTAAAGGAGAACAGAGTTCTCCCCCAAATAAGACAGCTGTGGTGGGCGAGCAGCAACCCTGCCGGCCTTGTTTCATGAAGGCCGCTGTACCTCAGCACCGAAGGCTTCCAGAGAAAGACAGCAAACTCCCTCCTGGTGCCCGCCAGGTCTTACCTGTCATCCTCAGAGTACATTTTGGCATATGCTTCCTTGACCTCCTCTAGGCTGCTGGCATTCCCATCCTCCAGGTTGAAGGATCCTATCAGGGAGGCGAGGGCAAGAGTCATAAAGAGAAAAAGCAGGCCCTTTGGGTCTCTCCTGCCTGTCTGGTTCAGGGAGCCTTTGGAGGGGCATGAAAAACCCTGACCTCCCGGATTTCAAGAGTGAAGGGTCCTTTTCCACTTCTACCCCAGGATACGAGGGAAAGCTCAGGAGAAGTACTGGTTTACTTCCTCTGTGGTCTCTAAAGCTGAGGTCAGGTGTCTTCAGCAGTGCCCCATTACGGAACTCAGTCAAAGCTACCCAGCCTGGGGACCCTTGCCCATGCTTCCAGGCTACAAGTGCCCTGGAACAAGGGCCATTATGGCCCAAGCACAGTGCCCGATATACTGTGTGCTCCTAATATGAACCTGTTGACTTTGTGTAACCCCATTTGTGCCTTCAATGGAAAACCTGAGCCAGCCTTCTCTGGGGAGAGGTCTCTTGCCTTTGAGCTTCAGCAAATTATCCAGGGTTTGCTCCAGTTCCTGAATATGAATCTTCGTCTTATTCAGTACCTGCCACTGAGGACATAGACATTGTTGAAAGCACAGCCTTTCATCACTGCAGGGACTATTTTCTTTCCGGGACCCAGGAAACCCCTTCCCAGTCCAAGGCCACAGTCCCATCCCGGCCTTGTCTGTGGAGTGGACAGGAGGTTTGTCCCAACGCACAGAAGGCACTGGGATGCATTCGTAATGCGTTTGTATTCGAGAAATGGATGCTCACTGAGATACCAGAGAATTTGGAAACAAGTTGTGTTTGGAAAACAACTGCCATGATTGTAGAGTAATGGATGTCTGCACAGGCAGCTCGCAGGTGGACGCTGATAAGGAGGCTCAGTAGGGCTGAATGTCAGCCTCAGGCTCGCACAAAGGCCACTAGATTTCTGCTCAAGTTGCGACCAGTGCAACTCAATATCCTTCCCTCGAAATGTTAATTTGCTAAATTCGTATACTTCATACAGCTAGGCATGGCGGCACATGCCTATAATCCCAGAACTCAGTAAGTACAGCCATGAAGATATCAGAAGTATAAGGTCAGTCGTAGTGAGTTCAAGGCCAGCTTAGGATACAGGAGGCCCTGTTTCAAAATAAAAGGGGGTGGGGGAACAAATAAAATAATTAAACACTTTTTATGTGGTCTAAGCATATTTCATGTGATCTAAAAATAGCAAGTGTTCTGTGAATTTGAACTCAGAAGTTTTCCCTCCCCACCCCACCCCCTTTGTCCTATACACCCACTGTCCTTGTCCTGGGACTCATGGACTGTCGGTCAAAGGATTAGAAACACAAGGGCACTCTGTGACTTGACCTTAGGACAAGATGGTGCTCTGGCTACTCTGGTCTAAACATTAGTGTTCTTGGTACAGACGTTGAACCTAACCCTTATTTGAAGATAACCAAAGGTGGCGTTTTTGGGGCAATTGTTATGAGAGCAGACACTGCATGTATGAGACTAAACCCCGAGATATGAGGCCCACGGGAGCTTTCCCCCTCTTCCATGTGAGGACATGGCTGGATTGAACGTTAAACGAAACAGACATGCTAAACACTAAATCTGCGGGCACCTGGAACTTAGACAGTCTAGCCTCCAGGGCTGTGAGCAATGCATTTCTAAGGTTTATAAATTTCCCAGGATGGTGTTTGGTCACAGCAGCTACAAAAATCTGTGGCATTGGCATTTTGGTCCAGAGACAGTGAGTGGCCTGTCTAGGCTCAGCTGGACCTCAGCCCTTTCCTTGCCCCCTTCTCTCTTTTTTTTTTGGGGGGGGGACTCCTGTAGCCCAGTGTAAACTCAAACATATTGCATATCCAAGAACGACCTCAAACTTCTGATTCTTGCAGAGTGCTGAATTTACAGGTGTGCATCACCATGCCTGGTTTTATAATGCAGGAGATGGTACATGCTAGACAGACTGCCACATGAGACACACCCCACCCCAAACGTCTTCTTATACTCTTGCTGCATTAGGGAAGCCCGGCATATTGATATTTCTTCCTGAGTATTTTTTAAATATATAATTTATTTCTGTTTTGTGTTTATGGGTGTTTTGACTGCATGCACGTATGTGCCAGGGTGTCAGAATCCCTAGAACTGGAGTTACAGGCAGGTGTGAGCTGCCATATGGGTGTTGGGACTTGAACCAGGGTCCTCTAGAAGAGCAGCCAGTGTTCTTCAAAATTGAACCATTTCTCCAGTCCCTTCCTTTCTATTTTAAACATTTATTTTATGATGGGGGGTATGCCACAATGACAGCTTTCAGGGACTCTTTTTCTATCAGGTGAGTTCTGGGGATTGAACTCAGGTGGCAAGCACCTTTACCTGCTGGACTCTCCCTCCTGCCCTTTAGAACGCTTTTACTAGGCCCACTTTCTTAGAACTTTTGTTTTGATTGAATTATCTCTCCCTTCCCCCCAAATCTCACCAAAACAACAACAAAAAATATGTGAAGTCTCCACCTCTGGCAGCTGTGCCAGTAAGATAACCATGTTAAAATGGAGCCTTCGGACTGGCTCCTGATCCAATATGATTGACGTCTTTATGAAAAGGAGAAATGTAGACAGAGACAGAACAGCGCTACAGGGAAAAGATGACATGAAGTCAGGGGGACGTGGATGTGCGGCTTGTAGTGCCACTACAAGTCAAGGAATGGCAGGAATTTCTGGAAGATGCCAGAACCTAAGGGAGACATAAAGGATTGTCCCCTGAGGCTGCCAGAGGGAGCAGAACCCTGGCCTTGGATTCCCCAGCCTCTTGAAGCACCCCTCCCCATGTTTGCGGCCTTGCTGTGGCAGCCTTGGAGAACTAAGAAAACCTTGCCACACATCAGTCTCACAGAGCGACTTTCGCCCAGATTGTCCCTCTGGTAACCAAGAAAGAAAGAAAACAGCAGACGCCTGGATTCCCAGGCGGATCAATGCGGGACAGTTTAGCCTTTCAGAGCCTCGGTCTTCTGGTCTGTAAAATGACGATGATGTGAGCAGAGATGTGGGGAATGAATAACTCACTATCCTGGGAAACGGCGGTGTGACGTCCGGTGTGAGTCTTAGGAAACCCATCAAGATCTACAAGGAAGCCGTTAGCATTTCCTTGTCCAGCAGGCATGGGGACTGAAGGCCAGAAGTGATCTGCCTCCATGCCCTGAGACCAGTCAAGAGCCATGGTCTTACCAGCTCTTGCTGGTAAGCATATGAAGTTCAGAGTTTGGAGGTGCGAATGGGTCTTCTCCAAGTTTAGCCGCACGCCTTCCACTGTAAGGCCCCGGGTGCCTGTTTTCTGTTTGCCGGTCCTGCTAGTCTGTGAACACTTCTCCATTGGTCACTGATGAGGACCTTAGGTCTCTATGCCCTTCAGAATCACACGCAAGCTTGTCTTCACTCGGTGGGTGTGGAGCGAGCTCTGGCCTGGGGAACCCTCTGCCTCCCAGTGGACAGCACATGCCTGCACCCTGAGCTGCTGAGCCTGGCTTTCTTCCATTACTCACCAGTACCCCACCCTTCTCCAAGGGCAGATGGGGGGGCCTCTGTGAGATCCCTGGCGCTGAAAACAGTCCACGTGCCAGTCGGAGCTTAAGCAAAATAGTCAGGTGTCATGCCACCTTTTAAAAATTTCCCCAGAGGCCTGGACTACTCAGGAGCTTCCTACCCCGGCCCCCAAACGAGAATCCTCTGGGAATTCTATGAACAGTTCACGGCTGCTTGTAGTGAGATACCCACCCCCACCCGCACCTGTTGCGCTGACCACGCCCATTGGGGGTGTGGGGACGGGTGTGGGCGTGACCTGGGGGGGGACTAGGTCTGGGGTCTCCAACCCCAGCTTGCTCAGAGACAGAGAGAATCCAGAGGCATCCTTGGGATGGGAACCTGCGGCGGTCATCTGTCTCTGGTGTAAGTGATTTCTCCCCGAATAAACAACCATCAGCCTATTCGTTTTCCCAGATTCTTATTTTCCACCCCATAGCTGCTGCTTTGCTGAAGGTACCGTCCTCGGAAGGAAGCCAGCTAGCTGGGAATAGGTACGGACTTCAAGTGTTCAGAGAGAGAGAGAGAGATGTGGGAAGTGCGTCAGGGGAAACAGCTTCTTTTTGGCTTGTCTTCTACTTCTACAGGAGGTCAAGTCGCTCCTCTCTCCCTCCCCCCCCCCCCCCCCCCGCCCTTCTGTTGAGAGGGTGAGGAAGTACAGGACTCTCCCCCATGGCCTCCTGTAATGCTCCTACAGTTATGAGCTTGCTTTTTCTACCGATACCCCATCTACCAGGCCCTTTTCTAATCTCTGCCAGCTGATTAATTAATTATTGTTAATTAGCAGCTAAAATGATAGCTGAGTAGAAAAAGAGCTGGGTGGAGCATGCCTGCCACCCTAACACTGGGGAGGCAAAGGCAAAGGGGTGTGATTTCAAGGCTGGCTTGTTCTCTGGGAAGTTCTAGGCCAGCCTGAGTGAGCTACATGGAGGCTGCCTCAAACATCAGCATCAATTACAAAAAGCAAAGTAGGAAAAGATCAGTGTGTACCTGAGAGCCCAGGGGGACAAAAACCCACAATGTGTACACATACATTGAGCATGCACACGAGTACCAGTGTGTGTTATAGCACATACATGTGTGTATACTTCTGGTGCTGTTTGTGTTTGTGCGTGCGTGCGTGTGTGTGCATGAATGTGTGTGCGTGTGTGTGTGCATGCATGCGTGTGTGCGCGTGTGTGCGTGTGTGTGTGTGTAGATAGATGTAAGGTCCTGGAGCGTCTGTTGGAGCCTGGCTGTTGCCCTTGTACAGGACATGCTAAGTCACCAAGTAACCACGTATCTCCCTCAGACCCATAGTTTCCCTTACGTCTGGCTGCTCTACTGCTGGTAGAGAAACATGGCTTTGGCGGTTTGCCTCTGGGCAGCAGGGCTCTAGGCCAGCCCTTACCTTAGTCTGCAGTCCCACCATGTGGACAATGTTTCCCCCCATCCCTAGGTCCCTGTACCTTTGAGGCTGTGAGGTCAGATTGGGAGTAAACTGTCTTCCTTAGGTTGTTGAAGAGCCCTGTTAGGGTGGCTCGATGGCGGGCCTGGGACAGGCGTCTGCGGGCCACCCGAGGCTCAAGTTGCCGCAGCTGAACCACTGGCTGGGGTGCCCCTTCATCATTGGGTTGGTTGCCTTCTCCAGGGGTGGCCATTATAATCTACAACACAATGTACCCCTTTTAGCACTGCATATTAAAGATACAGCATTGAGGAAGACAGACAGACAGACAGAAAGAAAGAAGGCAGCTCTCAAGGTAGCGAGTATAACCAAGACACACAACAAACCGTGGGCAAACCCCAGATCACCTATGGAAGTGTGGCCCCTAACATCACAGACCACTGGGGGCACTGAGGCTCACCCCTACAGCACACCAACACATCACAGGGACTCAGACATTCATCTCTGCAGCCTGAATCACACCTGAACCCCAAGAGCTGTCCCTCAGTCTGCTCCAAGCCTAACGGACTGGGGTCCCACACTGCGATCTTTCTAATCTTAAGAATGGCCTTTCTTTGGTATAGAGAGTGGTTACAAGTGGAAAAAGGAAAAACAAAACAAAAACAAAAACAAAGAAACTGGTCAAAATGTCCACTGCGGATCTGTGAGCCATGAATGTGCTCCTGCCTGTGAAAGCAAGCAGTTACATGACATTTCCCAGGGGCGCAGGCATGGCTTTACCGTGTCTCGCTTCTGTTACTCTGTAAAGATGACTGTGATACTGAGATCGGTGTCACATTTGTCACAGATGAGTTTACAGAGTAGGAGATGATTCTGAGACATATAAGGCTTTTCTTTTCTTCTTTGAAAGGTTTTCACACAGTCTAGGCTGGCCTCAAACTCACGATGTAGCTGAAGATCACCTTGAACCCTGATCTCTGGCCTCCACTTCCCTGGGGCTAAGATTACAGGTATGTGCCATGACCCAGAACCCAGGACTTCATGGATCTAGACAAGCATCCTACCAACTGAGCCACGCCCCCACCCCCTGGTATAGAAGTCAAAGGCTTTTACTTGGGCATTATCCATTCCACCTGAGGAGGCTCAGCCCTCACACAGGGAGCTCCTTCCCGTATCTCTGAGTAGAGGGGCTGCATCTCCTTTCTCTCTGAGCAGCCATGCCTAGTGCTGGGGACTAGGTTCCTGCTGGGTCCACTCTCCCCTGAGCTCAGTGATTCAGAACAGGGAATCCATAACATTGGTGAGAGACTGGCCACCTTTATCCTATGACAGTCACTTGGAGAGACACAGGGCTGGAATTCAGCTACAATTGTAACCAGAGGTGTGGCCTTAAAGAGGTGGTTGGTTACTCAGTCTATGGCAATATCAGAGAGGTCTAAGCCATAGGAGAGAAGCTAATAAGAGCTACTGCTTAGATGAATAGAAGGTAAATGCTACTAGAATCTTCCCAGGATTTTAATTTGTCTGACAGTCATGCCCAAACCCTCTTGATTGTAGGGGCCTGAAGCTTCCCAAGTGTCAATGCGGATGCCCATGGTTTGAGTTCTCTCTAAGATACAGGTTAGATACACTGACGCCTTCTCTTCTAAAAGCCCATGCAGGTTAAGGTGTGTTAAGAAATTGGCTCTCAGCAGTGTGAGGAGTAGGTCAGTAGAGAGGAGCTAATGGATAGCCTGGAACTCCAACAATGAATAGCAAACCACTTTGCAACACTTAAAACAAAACAAAACAAAACAAAAAAACCCCAAGGATTCCACAGAGATTGATTCTTCTCACTAACCCACCCACCCCCACAGATGAGATTCTGCTAAGTAGCCCAGAGTGACCCAGAATTCTCCTCCTGCCTCAGCCTCCAGAGTGCTGGCATCACAGGCAGGCACCGCCATCCCTGGCTCACTATGATCCTTTAACAGAAGAACGTTTCCTAATTCTGCCCAGGGACCTCCATTTTGCAGCCTGTCGTCATTTTTGCCACCTGTGACACTACCCGTCTCCGTCCCCAGCCCCGGTATCTATCCACCTAGAGCTAGCTTGTTCTCCGAGGTCCACTTTCGGTCTTAATTCATCCGAGGAAGCCACACTGGCTTCCAGCTTAACGCTGTCTTCCTAACGTGTCGATAAGACCCTTGGTGAAGAGCCATCTGTCGGGTGTTGGCAGAACCCTTCCGGTCGTGTAGCAAAATGCAGGCAGATGTAGTTTGTTCCGTCGGCCCTTTATGCCATGCCTCTTCCAGACGGAAGCAAAGCACCCTACTGACTGGGCCATGAAGACAAAAATCTCCCAGGCATGGGGAGGAAGGAGCAATGATTGAATAAGATGAGGGAAAAGAGGGTTAAGAGGGAACACCAGAAGAGAAGAAATAGCATTTTGGTTTTCTCTAACCATGAGGACTTGCTTGCATTCCAGGCATTCACCATGTCATGAGTTCAGTTCTTAGCAGGGTTGAAGGCCACCAGTTAGAGATGTGTTAAAGAGGCCATCAGAGCCAACACTGGATATTTGCTGCCTCAGAGAAGTGGAGGGAGATTATACAGGGCAGGAAAATCCCATTCTTACTAGGGAAACTGGGCATGACCAGAGAAGTGAATGAGTCTACACCTACGATGATCCAGGACGTAGGGAACTCAGTATGGAGAGAACATTTGAAGGGTAGGTAATATTGATTGGGTTGCCGTGGTAGTGATGGTGGTGGTTGTTTTGTTTTTGAGGTACAGCCTCAAAATTGTCGCTAGTCTTAGCCTCCCAGGTAGTAGGATTAGAAGTAAGTGTTTCTATGCCTAACTTACAATAATACTTACAATAATCCCAGACATACTGAGAGTCGTGGCTCATGGCTACAATCCCAAGTGAGAGCAGAAAGAATTCCAGGTCAGTCTGGACTACAAAGTGAGACTGTGTTTCAACAACTCCCAAACTTGGATTGTCTACATAGATCGATCGGTAGACTGCTTGCCTAGTATGCACAAGACACTGGCTTCGATCCCAAACACCACAGAAACACAAACCTTGGTGAGTGGCACTTGAGAGACAGAGGCAGGGCACCAGCAGTTCAAGATCACCTTTCCCTACACAGCAAACTCAAGGCTATCTTCAGCGATAGCAAAACCATCTCAAACAAGCAAATGAACAGCCTCTCTCTCCAAACCAAATAAAACACAGAACGAAACAAAAAGCCAACCAACCAACCAACCAATCAACCTAACAAACAAACAAACAAACAAAAAAAACACCAGCAAACTGAAACAAAACAAAACAATACAAAGATGCCATGGAACCCATTCTTTTATATTATAACCTTAAAAAAAATTAAAAATGAATACCAGGCGAGACTTTGCCTAAAATAAGAGATAGGAAAAAAGAAAGGAAAGCGAAGTCCAGGTGTGGCTGATGTGGAGACAAAGGCACAGAACTAAGGCCTGTGCTATACAGGGAGAGGCCGGCTAGATTGTGGACAAGTTTAAGGCCCGAGTCATCATGCTAGCTTTGTTAGCCAGCCACATGACCAGAATGGGCCAGGGAAATCTCTAGATCCCATTTCTCTGTCTGTAACCAGGAGCTAAAATCCCTTAACTAGACTGCAGTCTAAACTTGTGTTCGTGGTTGTGTGCCTAGCCCTTAACGGCTGAGCCGTCTCTCCAGCCCTGCTGTCTAAGCTTCAACACTTCACTTGGTCACAGTCAGGAATCTGTGACATCCAGAGCAAGAGACACAAGCCGTTCACGCGCCAGCAGGGGAATAGGGCACGAGCCACCACCTCTGCAGTGGAACTTCAATGACCAAAAATGTTCACTGAGCACTTGCCGTGTTCAAAGCCCATTCATTCTGGCAACAACGAATGTGCAAGACATTTAAAGAAGGCCTGGGTGTTAACATATTTCCCCCTCAAAAATTTACTGTTGAGTTATGGCATAGTGGGATCAACTGGCCAGGCCGTTTTTTTTTTTTCCCCGTAGAACAAAGCAAATTGGTGGCTTTTTGTGACAATTCAAAGTGCCATGGCCATATTTTTATAACCTCTCATCTGTAAATCAAAGCACACTTTTTGTTTCTCTCTTTTTTCTCTTCTCCCGCCCTTCTTTCTTTCTGACAGTCTCATTATGTAGCCTTAGATGGCCTTGGACACAGGATCCTCCTACCTCAGCCTCCCGAGTGCTGGGATTACTGATATATACCACCATGCCGAAGTCCAAAACACACCTTTCATAGCAAGATTTTCCTATACAAACTCCACTTAATACTAACCCAGAACTAACGTTTTACAAAGTTTCCCAAAGCCTGATGTGAATCAAACAAACAAAACCAACTAAACTAACTAAATGAATTAGATTTCTAAAAATTTCCTGAATTAAATAAAAATAAGCAGTTTCTTTTTTTTCCCCCAGGTTTCATAAAACGTTCAACTCTTGTAAGTTTAAAATATCCCTAAAAACATTTGATTGTGAGCCTCATTAGCAAATGAAAGGCAGAATGGTACAACATGCTGGATAACATATGTGGGTTTCCTTTGGTTCCATATACCCTTTTGACTGTGTGAAAAAAATTCAGTATCACGATCAAATATGAAGGAGTTGCACTGATAGGAGTCACAGGACACACACACACACCCTCTAGGAGCCGCGAGTGGCACACGTACACATGCTGTAGGAGTTGGGGATGACATGCACATACATCCTCTAGGAGTCGCGGGTGACTACACATGCATCCTCTAGGAGTCGCGGGTGACCATGACCACTCATCCTCTAGGAGTCGCGGGTGACTACACATGCATCCTCTAGGAGTCGCGGGTGACCATGACCACACATCCTCTAGGAGTCGCGGGTGACCATAACCACACATCCTCTAGGAGTCGCGGGTGACCACATATCCTCTAGGAGTCGCGGGTGGCACACACATGCTTTAGGAGTCGCGGGTGGCACACACACACATGCTTTAGGAGTCGCGGGTGGCACACACATACGCTTTAGGAGTCGCGGGTGGCACACACATACGCTTTAGGAGTCGCGGGTGGCACACACACATGCTTTAGGAGTCGCGGGCGGCACACACATACGCATGCTGAGGAAGTCGAGGATAACGCACACACATGCTCTGGGAGTCGTGGGTAGCCCGCACATACGCTCAGGAGTCACGGGTGCCGCACACATATGTTCTGGCAGTCTCGGGTGACACACAAACGTGCTCATATGAACGCATTCTATCAGTCCGTGCATTCACGAGCACCCACTCGTGACAGCACCTTCAGGACACGAGAGGTCGGAGGGCACTCACCCTTCGAAGCTTCCCTCTACCGTGCACCGTGCACCGCTGCACCCTCGCGGCTTGTGGAACACGCAGCAGGAAGTCTCATTCTATCAGTCCGTGCATTCACGAGCACCCACTCCCACCCTCACGACACGAGAGGTCGGAGGGCACTCACCCTTAGGAAGCCCACTACGGTGCACCGTGCACCGCTGCACCCTCGCGGCTTGTGGAACACGCGGCAGGAAATTGCTCGAAGCCCTGACGAGTCAGTCACTCCTGACTGTCCGTGAAGAGTGTGAAGAGAGGCTCTCGCCTCAGGCAGAAAACTGACCTGGTACCTCAGGCTGGGGACCAATCACAGCCCTGTCACCACCCCCACAACCAATGGGGATGCGTGGTGGTGGGCCAATGGGAGCGTGGGCACTGCTCGAGACACTGTAACAAGTTGCCAGAGGTTGCAAGAGGGTGTGGAAGGAACGAGCTGACCTTCTCACCTCACCGGGGCGGCAAAACTCCGCTTCTCACATCCCTCATCTGCCGCAACGCCACCACCTCTAACGTTCTCTTGAGAAGTCACCTTCAAGATCCCAGGAGCAGCCTCCCTATCTCAAGGAAAAGGGGGAGAGGGGGGATAGGTACAGAGCAGGAGAGGGGAATAGAGTGATGGGACTAAGATTGCAAAGAGAACCTTAAAGGTAGGATTAAAATGGGTAGAGAGACAGAGATAGAGAGAGACAGACAGAGGAGAGAGAGAAGGAAGGAGAGAGAGAGGGAGGGAGGGGGAGAGGCTTGGGACCACATGGGGGCGAGGGAACCACTCATTTTCCACCTCAAGTATAGCCGCACGGTCATCATTAAGCCTCCCCCCCCCGCCCCGCCCGTATCTGAGAGATCTGTAATAGTCCCGATGCTACCACATCAGTTTGACACAAACCCTGCCCCCCCCCAAAAAAAGCAAGCAAAATCTCCCTGGATGGTGAGAGGCTCCTCTTGTGAGTAGGAGGAAGAGCGCCTCCTGCAGTCTGACCTGAGGGTGAGCAGCTTCACCAGCGCCCTCCCCCCACACACACCGGGGTTAAACAGAGGTCACCTGAAGTAGCAGAAGCAGCTGGGTGGAGCTTTGGTGGCACCCGAAGTTGGGTTGCAATCCAGGATTTACTTCACAGTGACTGTGGTGCCTGTAAAGGATCCCCTCTCTAAAATATGCAGCAGGGGTGCCTTAAATTTGACTCTGGTGGGTCAGTCACAGTGTCATCTTTCTAAAGGTTTTGATGGGCTGTATATTGTAAACAGCAAAATGAAAACCATCGGGTGGGCACGGCAGGGCACAGCTTTAATCACAGCAGTCAGGCAACTGAGGCAGGAAATGTATCCGAAGTTGGCAGCTCACATGAGCTTGGAAGTGGAGCGCTTGCTCCTGGCGGGAAAAGAGAGCTGGTACATAAGGTCCCGGGGTAGGACCAATGGAGACCCTGTTACCAGTCAGTCCCCTGCCCAACCTGGAGGGATATGGTAGGCTGATGGCGCTTGAACACCGCCAGGATGTATGGAAAGAGGTGGTGTGGACAGGTAATCACAGCAGCAAGTCCCTCTCTCAAAACCTTGTAACATAAACCGCACCCAAATGCAGCTGCTTCTAACCCCCTTGGAGGCAAATTTAAAATGTATCATATTTCTTCAAAGTTCTGCCTGGGTCATGAACTATGCTTTGGGACTCTCAGGCAGCCTTTGATGTGGATTTCTGAGAGCCCGAGGGATGTCTCTCAGGTGGTCCCCCGGTACCTACATCTCTGATCTTTCTCCTGGCTCTGCTCGGACCTCCATAAGTGCCGCTGGGGCTGCTGGGAGCAGAGTAGGTACTGAATTTGTGAGCCTGTGTCATGCAGAGCCTTGTCCTTGCTCTGAGAGGAAATGTGGGTGCTTGCAGACTTTGACCTCTGATGGACCTCAGCCTTTATTTAGTCGCCAAGCCCCCTGCCTACTTCATGCACTACCACGCACAGGCACACGCACACACGTGCATAGGCATACACACATGCACACACTTCCTTCTACACTTTGACCCCCATGGAGCAGCTCTGCACTCTGAAGCAATGCAGTTCTGGGGTGGGATCACTCCTACCCACAGCAGCCTGGTTTCTTTATTAAAAATGAGATCTTTAGCATCGAGGCAGGTGACTTTGCTCCTCAGTGGTAGGGACTTCCGGGCTCTAGCAATAACTACATCACTGCCATCCCCTGGACCTCCCGTCTCCTACCCTCAGGTCCCAACAGGAAGCTTTTGAGATCCCTGTGGTAGACTAACTCAGATGGCTACCTGGGTTCTGTGTCCTTTGACCCTGGCTTTTAAAAATATTTAATTAACATTAAAAAAATTTATGTGAATGAGGGTTTTGTCTGCATGTATATCTGGCAGATGCCAAGAGAGGGTATCCGATTCTCTGGAGTTAGGTAATTGTGAGCAGACATGTTGGTGCTAACAACTGAACCCAGGTCCTCTGCAAGAGCAGCAAGTGCTCCTAACAGCCAAGCCATCTTCCCATCTTTTCTAATTGGTTTCTAGACATTTCACCATTTCAAGTGTGGAAGCTTAGGTTTTTTTTTTCCCTACAAGCAAAATTAGGGTGACTGCTCATGAGCATATGGATAACAGGTGGACAGATAAACAGATGGTTTATTGGGGGACTGGCCCATGTGGTTACGAAGGCTGAGAAAGCCTACAGGGTGTTTCCAGGTTCAAGACCCTGGGATGCCAGTAGCGTGATTCAGTTCATGTCAGAGGCCTCAGAGTCAGGGATCTGCTGACATGAACTAAATGTCAGTTCAAGGCTGGAAGTCTGAGTACAAAGGGAGCCCCTGAAGTCAGCCTGGGTTCCAAAAGCTAAAGAGCCTGGAATGCCAATGACCAAGAGTGGGAGGCAGAGAGGGAGGGAAGGAAAGAGAGAGAGGGAAGGAGGGAAGGAGGAAGGGAGAGAGAGAGATAGAAGGAGAGAGGGAGAGAGGGAGAGAGGGAGAAAGAGAGGGAGAGAGGGAGAGAGGGAGGGAGGGAAGGAGGGAGGGAAGGAGAGAGAGAGAGAGAGGGAGGGAGGGAGAAAGAGAGAGGGAGGGAGGGAGGGAGAGAGAGGGAGGGAGGGAGGGAGAGAGAGGGAGGGAGGGAGATTTTTTTTTTTTTGTTGACTCTGGCCCTCAGACAGAGCTAGTGAACTTGACTCTGGGTTAGGAAGGTATTCCTGCCTATCCTAGGAAAGTTGGTAAGAAGGGGGGACCCACAGGTGGGGCTTGCAAATGAGTTAACGCTTCCTCTCCTCATTCCCCTTCTCTTTTTCCATCTTTGACCTGTTTGTTTGTTTGTTTCTGTGTAGCCCAGGCTAACCTCAAACCATAGATCTACCTTCCTCAACCTCCTGATGACTGGGTGCAATCATGTTGGGTGCCACCACACCCAACACCTGTGTGTGTGTGTGTGTTAAACTGGCAACTAGAAAACTACTGAGTGAGTCTTGAGGGCATAGAGCAAGCTCAGGTGATGATGTTGGGAATTTGGAGGATGGGCAACTAGTTTACATGCGGTCTTCACAGAACAGTGGAATCCACTAGATAGGGCCCAGATCCTGATACAAGGAGACAGGGATTCCCAAGGAGAAGCAGAGTGACTCTTGTGGGGCAGTGGGGTGAAGTGCCAAGAGCAGGAATGTGACTACGAAAGAGGAATTCCCAGAAGAGGAGTGCACCCGGACAGCCTGCCCTGGCTGTTCGGGAGAACAGAAGCTGGATCGTAGAGGCTGCCTGCCAATGGGGTTCGCTCCCCCAAGCTCTCTCACAGTTGGCCTTGGCAAAAGTCTTACTACTTATTAACTTAGGAGACTCAAATTGTTTCTGTAGTGAAAGTAATGCATTTTACAGCCTCATAAACTCATAGACTCAGGCTAGCCTAACAGCTTTATTGGTGGCTTGCTGCCCTATGCAAATGGCGATCCTTGCCTTTGGGGTGGAAGGCAGGGCAATTAAGAGGGTGGCAGATTCCCTACTCTGCCCTGACCCACTCCTTAGGAAGTTGTGATAGCAGTCTGTGATCTGAGAGAAAGTGGTTTATTTTCTGTATTAGTAGTAGCCAGACCAAGGCTGCCAGCAGGTTCCAGCATGAGGCGTAAAGACCGGAACTCAGCAGTTGATCACTTGCCTGCCATGTATGAATCCTCCGGTTCGATTCCCCTTACCACAGTGAACAAAGAGACATACACAGAAATCAAAAGGGGAAGTTTTAGCCCATCAGCAGTTTGTGCGTAAGAAAAAAAAAATGGGGTTAGTTAAGAGCTTTACATGAACTAGGACTGTTATAGTCAGGCTTGATGGTTTACACCCATAATACCAGCGTTCAGGAGTCGGAGGAGAAGGGTCACTGCAAGTTTAAGGACAGCCTGTTTTACATCTGGAGTGCTGGGCCATCCTGGACCACATACTGAGACCTTGTCGAAAGGGGAAAAAACACAAAAAAATTATAGCAGTCATGGGAAATGAAGATGCTACTATTAAAGATTTCATTCACTATATTCATAAATTAAGCTGAGTGTATATTTGTAGTAAAGAATTTGAACAGTATTAGAAAAAAATAAAAATTCAGGCAACATAAAATCATTGCTAGATGTGTGTGTGTGTGTGTGTGTGTGTGTGTGCGCGTTCATACAGAAGACATAAAACTATCACCCAAAGCAATGATATTGCACCTGGAATTCAGGTCATACTTTTAATGGTCATGGGTGGTGACCCAATGCAATGCTTGCTGTACAAACATGGGGACTGAGTTTGGATTCTTGCTATCCACATGAAAAGCCAGGTGTGATGGTGTATGCCTGTGTTCCCAGCTCTGAGGAGGGGGAGACAGGAGAATCCCTGGGGGTTATTGGCTGGCCAGTCTAGCCCATTGGTGAGCTCCAGGTTCAATGAGGGACCCCTGTCTCAAAAAAAAAAAAAAAAAAAGAGGTGACTAAGCAATCAAGGAAGGACATGACATTGACCTCGGCACACATGTGCACTTGTAATGCTTGAATACATGTACACACAAACGCATAAAAACATAACATTAAACATACTGTTTTAAAATAACTTAATATTCGACCCTGAGGGATAATACAGAGAGATACTTTTTATTTGGTTTTCCTCACTGGTAACATCTTACAAAAACTCAGCACAATAGCACACCATCATGATACTGATATATTTATTTTTCTCAACTTTCATTGATTCTTTGTGGATTTCACATCATGCATTCTTACCCAACATACCTTCCTGTCCCCTCGAATCTGCCCTCTGCCCTTGCAACCTGCCCTGTGACAAAACCAAATTTAAAAGTAAAACCAAACAAAGAAACGAGAGAGAGAGAGAGAGAGAGAGAGAGAGAGAGAGAGAGAGAGAGAGGGGGGGGGGGAATCTTGTGGAGGCTGTAGTGTGGCCTGTTGGGTTAACCCTTTAAACCCTTCAGTCCATTCACCTTTACTTGAAAGCGTTCATTGGTCTGTCTCAAGGCCTCTGGTTTTTTGCTACCCCACCCATAATGGATTCTGTTGTTGTCAAGTATCATGGACAGCCTGCTGTTTTGGCTCTGTAGGTTCATCCCTTTCACATGCTCTAACGGTCCATGGATTCGGTGGTTCTGCGCCTGGGTGGTAGCTGGTTTGGTCCCTCTCTGGGCAAGCTCTCCGGCGTGGCACGGGTACTGCCTCACCCACTGAAGGCTGCAGCAAGGACGGCTCTCCTGCTTTGAGGTCCTGGGATTCTTGTCTCTAGGGCCAGCTCTACGGTTTTGCCCAGGCGAGGTGCGGGGCCCTCTCATCTGATTACTGTGGGGGGCATAGGAGGCACCCCTTTAGGACGGGCTCACCTGCGTACCCCCAACAGGGTCAGCTCTAGTGTGGTGCCCACATGGGGAGCAGATACGCCCCCCCAGGTGTGTGTGAAGAGCTGCAGCTGGTGTAGGGCAGGGCTAGTCTCTCACTGTCGTGACCCCCTCCTCCCCAGGCCAGCTCTCTAACTGCCACAGGTAGGAAGGAGGGAGGTGGGGAGGGCATCCTTCTGTCCTGACAGGGGAGTCAGCTGTGTTACTGACTCCCACCCTCAGGCTCACTTGCATCCGGGACAGCAGAGCCCTACTCTCCTGTGCTGCAGCCAGTGAGGGTCAGGACTAGCTCTCCCCCTCTTGTGACCCCGGGGCCAGCTCTTTCACCTGCCACAGGAGGTAAAGGTTAATTTAAGGTTGGGAGGGCATCTTTCTTGAACGCATGCTACCACAAGGCAGAGCAGGAGCAGCTCTCCTGCTCTTACACCCTTAGGGTCAACTCACCTGCGAGCCGGACCACAGGGTCAGCTCTAGTGTGCTGCTCAGGTGAGGTGCATGCCTGGGGTGAGGGGTGGGGCCACCTTCCCCGAGTTTCCCGAGTGAAGGGCGTGGTCGGCTCAGCACAGCATGGTTCCAGTGAGCCCCTGTGCTAACTTGGGCCATAGATATCATCACAGACCCCAGCTTCAGCAGGTCCACGGACCCCCGACCGGGCCCTTGGCAGCAGCGTGGACCCATATGTCATCACGGCCCTGGTGGCAGCACAAGCCACTCAGATCGGAACGTCCCGCTTGGCATCATGGTCTCCTGTTACTGCCCAAGGTCATGTGGATGACGGGGTCTGGTCAGCCACCTGAGACCATGTCTGTGTCCGAGGACCATGCTCCAGACAAGCTGATCTGGGTGGCCGGTGCTGCCACCTAGGGCCATAGAGAACCTGAGCACTGGCTGCTGCTTAGGGTAGCGTCTGGGTCCGTGGTCATGCAGTCGCTGAGGTCTGGGTGGTGTTACACCAAGAGCTCTGCAGATGCCCAGGGTCTGGTTTGCTACCAGAGACCAAGTTAATATACTTTTACATATTTTATGTATGATTTTTTTTGTTTTGTTTTTTGTTTGTTCTCTTAGATATGAATACTCCATCTGCACGTACGCCTTCATGCAGGAAGAGGACATCAGATCCCACTAAAGACAGTTGTGAGCCACCATGTGGTTACTGGGAATTGAACTCAGGACCTCTGGAAGAGCAGCCAGTGCTCTTAAGCGCTGAGCCATCTCTCCAGCTCCATGATATCATTATTTTTAAGTTAATTATTTTAGTGAGATCTCTTTGTCTGTGTGTGCTTCATCACACATAAGTACATCTACGACCAGTCAAAATGCAGACCAATTCCACCTTGTGAATCCCTTGCATTGCCCCTTTAATGATGGTGCTCCCTTATCTACTCATCTCCATTAACCATTAACCAGTGGTACAGTTTTCTTTATGTTAAATTTCACTTTTTCTAAGGTAGCCTATAAACAAAACCATGTTTTCAAAGGACATCTGGATTATTTCCAGTTTTTGGTTACTATGGATGAATATTTGTATATAGTTATTTTTTTTAAAGATTAATTTATGGGGTTTGAATGAAAATGGCCCCATAGGTTCCCAGGGAGTGGCATTATTAGGGACTGTGTCCTTGCTGGAGGAGGTGTGGCCTTATTGGAGGAAGTGTGTCACTGGGGGTGGGCTTTGAGGGCTCAGATGCTCAAGCCAGGCCCAGTGATGCTCTCTCTTCCTGCTGCCTACCATCTGGATGTAGAGCTCTCACTTACCCCTTCAGCACTATCCCTGGCTGCATGCTGCCTTGCTTCTTGCCATTACGATGATGGACTAAACCTCTGAACTGAGAGCCAGCAACAACAAAATGTTTGGAGTCTAGTCACAGCAATAAAAACCCTGAGACAGTTAACTTTTATTTTATATATGTGAATGTTTATCTGCACTTATGTATGTACACCATGTATTTGCCTGATACCCACCGAGGCCACAAGGGGTCATTGGATCCTCTGGAACCAAAGTTACAGCTGGTTGCAAACCTCTATGTGGATGTTTGAAGCTGAACTCAGGTCCTCTGCCAGAGCATTGGGTACTCTTAACTGCTGAGCCACCTCTCTAGCTCATGTGTACTGGTATTGGATGTTAAAGATATATATCTTCTTTCTCTGGGGAAAGCTCTCAGAGTGTTATTACTGTGTGTGGGTGTGTGGGTGTGGGTGATTTGTTTTTTTTTGTTTTTGTTTTTTTTTTTTCATCTGTGGTTTTGTGAGAAACAGCCTGATTCGTTTGGGAGAGTGAACCATACATTTAGATGTGAAGGCAGGACTGTCATTGCTGGCCCAGCACCGACTGTAGCAGCCTGAGGACCTCCCTTGTCAGCCCCCGACTCAGGTAAAGCTGGTGCTCTGACATCACTGAAGAAAGGAATTTCAGAAACGTCCAGTTTGAAGCAGGGTTAGCGTATATTATAAAATGCTTTTAACAATCTTGATTGTGGGATTAACAGAAAGAAAGGCACTCAGGGAGGAGAGTCACGCCTAAGTGGCTGTGTATGTCATTTTGGTTGCTCTGATATTACATCACAAAGGGCTGCCAGGAAGCTTTATCCACCTCTTTTTTAATAAACGAGATTATAGGGTGGCTCTAGAGGTACCTAGATGGAATTATAGTCTGGTAAAATGAAACCAGAAGCTATAGTGATTGCATGAGGGGCTAAGACATACCTTTTTTTAAATGAAAATTGGACTTTCTTGTGAGATTCTTGGAAAACTGCAGGCTTACAGATGGGAAAGGAAACATGCCATATATCTTTAGGCTTTGAGCATGAGTTATTGTTGTTATAAAATTATATATATATATATATATATATAGCAATTCTTGATTCTCAGGGGCAAGAGGCCACAGCCAGACGCCAGACTCCAGAATGAGGGTCTTTTCTTTCATCCCTGGTTCTATAATTTCTCCTACCTTTCTATCTGGTCCCAAACTATCCCACCAAATAATGAACTATTATTTAAAAATTAAAAATTTGAGTGACTTTATAATATTGTAAAGGACAGAACAGAGTTTATAACTGTTTCTCCTAGTGTTGAGCATAGACACCACCAACACAAACCCCCAAACCACAAAAAAAAAAAAAAAAAAAAAAACACACAAAAACAAAAAAACCCAGCAGCAGACGGGGGCCTGAGGGACACAACTGGCTTCTGTTTTGTAAAAATCTTTGAATGACCCAATTGTACTATGGAGGAGGAGTATCTGAATTCTGAAGTCCACTTCTGCAGCCAGAATAAAGCCTCAATCTCAAGTTTGAACTTGCAGTATCCACACATGCTTTTGAGCTGAAATAGATGGTGATGTTCAGTTAGACAATTATGGGATAGAGGTATGGAAAGGCCCTGGGGATTTCTGCAGGAGAACAGCAGAGAGGGCCTGGGCCGGAGAGAGGATTTGGTAGACAGCAGTATGAAAGCGCTATCTCATCTCCTGGCGGAGTGAGGTAGGATGGCCATGTTCTGGATCCCACGTTGCTTGCTTGAACCCCCTCATTTAGTTCCCTCTACGTCCTCAGATTTTCTGCCAAGAATGGCCTTGCTCGAAGGTGGCCGGGCCCTAAGTGACATTGCCCTCAGTACGTATCTATTGTGTACCTGCTATGAGCCAAGCGCTACTTTATGCTCTGTGCACATAGCAGTAAACGAGACAGAGGATAACCTCTCCTACCATCTCTCCAGCTTTTGTGTTCACTGAGGAAGAGAGGGATAAAATACTGACTTTGTAAGGTGGTCGCTAAAACACGCAAGTGGTCAAGGGGATAAGAGTACCAGCACTCGGGTTAAAACTAGTTTGCACAGAAGGCCTCTCTAAGAAGTCAACTATTACAGTCTGAAGACCTTAACTGCCAGCGTGATTTTGTTCAGGGGTGGGGGCTTTTAAGAATGTGCTGGCGTGACAACCCTGGCCCAGGAAGGCACAGATAGTCTAAAGAGTGACACTCCCTTGTTTCTCTTCATTTGCTAGCAGAGTATTGAAACAACAGTTCCCAAGGGATTGGAATTTCCCTGGGAATCTGGTGATGGAGGAAGGGAAAGGCTAAACCCTGGTGCTAGCCAAAACAGGAACTTTTCTCCCAGGAAGGGATTTCCCTCGTTTCTGACAACTTACAAGATCACTTGCAGGAGAGGCTGGAGTCGAGACAGTGATGGTTACTGATGGGCAGGACCACACTCTGACCAGGACAGATTACTTATGCATACTTGTTGACCTCTACTTAAACCTAAACCTCAAGTCAAGACCTGCAAAGACTTGTGGGTCACTGGTTAAAAAAAAAAAAAAATCCTCTTCCCAAGATGACCACATTGAATAAACCCTTACTTGATGGAGAGAGATACAGGGACCTGCCTTTGATACTAAAATCTCTGGTACCATTGGAGCCTTGACTTCCAACATTCTGGCACCGGAACTATGAGAACTATGTTTGTGTTGTTTCAAAGCTGCCCAGCTTGTGACAGAAACCTAAGACATGACATTTGAACAAACCCTGGGAGGAGGGAAGACAGCTAGCTGTCCACGGGAGTGCCTGAAGGTACTCCAGATCGAGCAAGGAGTATACGAAGGGGCACAGGGACACTGACTTTCATCACTATAAAACTAATGATGAGGCCGGAGAGTGTTTCCTCCACAATCATGAAGACCAGGGTTTGGGTCCCGGAAACCAGGCAACAAGCCGGATGTCCCTATAAATAACTGTAACTTCAGCTCTGAGGCAGGTGGAACCAGTAGGATTGCTGAGGTTTGCTGGCTTCTGGCCTAGCCAGGAAAATGAGAGCCCAGTTCCAGGGACAGACCCTGCCTCAAAAGGAGTAAGCGATAGAATACACACCCAGAACTCTCTTTGGGGCCCCATACCTGCATAGACAGTCAAACTCATGTGCACATAAAACCAATCAGTCTTACTATGCAGCCCTGGTTGGCCTCAAACTCAGAGATCTGCCTGACTTTGCTTCCAAAGCACCTACCACCATGCACTAATTCTTTAAAAATTTTTATTCATTTATTTCTATTTCGAGACAGGCTTTCTCTGTTGCAGCTCTGGCTGTCCTGGAACAGCCTGGCCTTGAACTAGCAAAGATCCTCCTGCCTCTGCCTCCTGAGAGCTGGGATCAAAGGTGTGGGTTACTGCCCAGCTCTTCATGCATTATTTTATTATATTTATTAAATTTTCATTATGACTTTTCAAGGTGGGCATTATCACTGGCATTTTGAAGATGCAGAAATAAGGTAAAATATGAATGCCTTGTAAAAATTTCAAATTATTTTCTAAAATAATAAAAGAAAGAAAAAGGAATTGAAAGCCCTTCAGAGAAAACAAATCTAAGTTGTTTTACAATTTTCCCGAATTTTAAAAAATGTTCACAAAAATACAAACAGATAAACAAGAAAGTGGAACCATAGGTCACACACTTCTGAAATTCGCCTGCCTCTCTCTCTCTCTCTCTCTCTCTCCCTCCCTCCCTCCCTCCCTCCCTCCCTCCCTCCCTCCCTCCCTCCCTCCCTCTCTCTCTCTCTCTCTCTCTCTCTCTCTCTCTCTCTCTCTCTCTCCTACATCTTGGTTTGTATAGTTAACTCTTCCTACTCGGTGCGGGGTTTGTTACTGCCAAGTTCAAGACCCGCGTGGGCAATTTAGTATTAGTAAGACTGTGAGAAAACCAAAACCACACGTAAACCAAACCAAACAACAAAAGGTTGGGGTTGCAGCTCAGCAGTAGAACGCTTCTGCTGGACACTTCATCTTCTCCAGTTTTCTCCCTTTTTCAAGAGAAGGGCAGAGGACAAAAGATTCTGCAGTGTCATGCCAATAAGCTGGGGACATCAGTCCCTTCCTATTCTGTGACCATCTGGGACGTCCGCAAGGTCCAGTCCCGTTCTACTTGCACCAAGGCAGCGGTGTCAGCAACTCAGGTGACACTTAAGGGCCAGCAGAAAACTCGGAGGGGCAGGGACATCCGGAACCCCGGTGAAAAAGAGAGAAGGGTGGAAGGGCAGGGCACCGGCGGGGGCGTGGCGCCGGAGGGGGCGTGGCACGCGATTGGTAGGCTGGCCGTGGCGTGACGTACGAGGCGCCCTAGCTCTCCCTAGCTCCGCCCCATCCCTTCAGGCCCCGCCCCTCCGCCCTTAGCTGCTGGGGTCCCTAGCGGCGCGCGCGCGCGCAGAGATGGCGGAGGCGGTGGAACGCACAGACGAGCTGGTCCGGGAGTACTTGCTCTTCCGCGGTTTCACGCACACGCTGCGGCAGCTGGATGCGGAGATCAAGGCGGACAAAGAGAAGGGGTTTAGGGTGAGGGGCCGGCAGGGGCGGCGGAGACGGATAGGTAGGGGAGCGGGCCTCCTGGTCCGGCGCTGCCCTCCGGGGCGAGGGCGGCGCTGTCACTGTGTGGTGGGGGACTGCAGACATCTCGAGTCTGGCCCTTGTTGACTGAGGAGGAACTGAGGCCAGGAGATGGTTGCGACTTGCCTGAAGTTGCTCAGTGTGAGTCAGGAGCACCGGGGCTCAGGTCTCTGATTCCTGCTCCATTCCAGCCTCTCTGCAGGTGCTGCTGGCCAGTGGTTGGCCGGCGTGGCTACGGCGCTTTAAGAGCCAAGGTTGAGTACAAGGCTGAGTTCTGGCAGAAGAAATACTCATATTGGCTCTCTATGGTAGCGGAAGCGAAGGGGGCTGCAGCCCGGAACGCTGACTGGGTTCAGGTCTCTGGGGGATTATCAGGGGGTCCCTGGCAATTTTTATTCTGCTGTTCAGGAAGACCTCCCTGCGCGTTTTAAAACGCAAACTTCTGGGATACTGTTTTCCGTTGAGAAGTGCTTGGGAGTTCTTTGCTTATGATGTGTATGTTTGTAGGTACTGAGTTAAGTTGGTCCTGGCCAGGTGGATTGAGGGAGGTGGTGGGCTGGGAGCCGGATCATAGGAAGGGAGTAAGGCTATTGGTTCCTGCCATGGAAAAAGCATCTCCCTGCCTCACACAGCAGTTTTCTGATCTACTTGTAAAACAGAGGAGTTTTCAGATTGGTCTACTCTGGTGTGACTGATTGTCTTTGGCTGAAGGGAGCAGCCAGCCACCTAGGCTTGGGTGAGAGACTCTAATGACCTACAGGAGGCAGTAACCATGGTGTTCCTTGGAACCTTGGAATTTTGTTTTCACTCTTATTTATTTTTTACAATGTGAGGCAGGCAAGACTGAAGTTGAATTGGCATTGCCAAGTTTGCCAAAGAGACCCAACACTTGCAGCTGAAGCTGTTGCTTACTTGGAATTTCTGAGCTTACTAGAGGGTCAGTCCACATATAATAATATCAGAAAATAATTTGAAGGCAGTTATGTTAACATATCTTGGAAATTTTATAGATTGCCAACCGATGTATATGTGGTTTTTTTTTTTTTTTGGTTTGGTTTTTGCCTTTTTTTTTTTTTTTTTTTTCTAGGCAGGGTTTCTCTGTGTAGCTCTAGCTGTCCTGGAACTCGCTCTGTAGACCAGGTTGGCCTTAAACTCACAGAGATCCCCCTGCCTCTGCCTCTGGCCCTCAGGTGTCCCACCACTGCCCAGCTTGATGTGTATGTGTATGTTTTTACCTCTGTGAGCCACAGGAAGATTACAACATTTGTATTATCAGTAGTGAGTTGGGAATTTCCTGTCTTTGGCCACCTCCAATGATGCCGTCTCTCACCAGGTGGACAAGATTGTGGACCAGTTGCAACAGTTGATGCAGGTATATGACTTGGCTGCCCTTCGGGATTACTGGAGCTACCTGGAGCGCAGGCTCTTCAGCCGCTTGGAGGATATATATCGACCCACCATCAGCAAACTGAAAACCAGCCTGTTCCGCTTTTATCTTGTCTACACAATCCAGGTTCTCCTTGCTTTTGACTGTTTCCCTGTCCCCTGTGCCTCATTATCTGTAGATTATCTGATTTTTTCCCCCAGTTCTATGTCTCATTGGTTTTAAGCATGTAAACTTGTGGAGCATTTTAAAGAATAGAAACTTTGAATAATAAAAAAGATGTAGCTGTAGCTGGGTAGTGCTGGCACATACATTTAGTTCCAGCACTTGGGTGGATCTCTGAGTTTGAGGCCAGCCTGGTCTATAGAATGAGTTCCAGGACAGCCAGGGCTGTACAGAGAAACCCTGTCTCAAAACCAAACCAAAACAACATAGCTGATTTGGGGAACTAATTTAGGTTGTTTGAACATCATCCAGGGGCTAGTTTTCAGGGTGGCATTTGTCATTAGGACCTCAGTTTATTTTTGAAACTGGGTCTCCTGGGTCCCAGGGTGGCCTCAAGGTAATTGAGGATAGCTTTGAACTTCTGATCTTTCTGCCTTTATATTTCAAGGGCTAGGTGTACAGGTGTGCCACCATGCCTGGTACTATTTTGTGCCAGGAATTGAATGCAAGGCTCTGTGCAGAGTGAGTTATATCCCTAGCCTCAGAACTTCAGAGTAAACCAGCTTTGGCATGAGAAAAGGGTGGTGATTTCCTTCTTATTGTGGAGTTTATAGATCGAGTTTTGTCGATGGCTTGACAGGAGATATTGAAAGGCTGTCTGCTTGGCTGTCCTGTGGACTTGTCTCCTTCCCCTCCCTTGCAACCTTCTCTGTATCTTGGCAGACAAACAGAAATGACAAGGCACAGGAATTCTTTGCAAAGCAGGCCGCGGAGCTCCAGAACCAGGCTGAATGGAAGGATTGGTTCGTACTGCCCTTCTTGCCATCCCCGGACACCAACCCCACCTTCGCCACCTACTTTTCTCGACAGTGGGCCGACACTTTCATTGTCTCTCTGCACAACTTCCTGAGCGTCCTCTTCCAATGCATGCATATCCTTCCTGCTACCTGAGGCTGTTCCCCAGTCTGAGGTACCCAGACACCGTGATGATGCAGCCACTATCGTTCACAAAACACCCAGAGATCACTGCCGTGGGCCTTGTGAGGGGCTGGACAAAGTGCGGTAATTTTTGTCAAGAGTCCAGGGAGTTAGATCTTAGTTCTTCAGCTGAGCTGTCATGGAATGCACAGGCATGGAAGTTGGCAGTTTCTGGATACTGGTACCTGGCTCGGTCCATCAGCTCAAGGGCTAGGAGCAGCCAGCCTTTCTCTCCGTGGCATCTGTTTTGGGGGGGGGAGTGGGTGGGCGGGTGGATGGGTGTCACTTAACCTTTGCTGGGTTTTGGTGGCAGATCAAAACATTTCTTGGGCTGGAGCTTTCTGCCCGAGTTTGTGTTTGGTTTACTTTCTGGGACAGTGACCTCAATGTGCCTCAACTTGCCGGGGTATAGAGTAGCTTTCAGAATATGTATTTGGGTATTTGAAAGAGAGTGGGAGGGACAGACGGAGCCATGTAACTCACACCCTACAACTATTGTTGAAGGCCTAAGATCTGATTCAAGAACAAGTCTCATTGTTCATGCTTTCTAGGCTGAAAATCTATGAGAGAAGGGAGTCTCATTTGAAATGGGACTGCCTGGTAAGGCACTGATAATTTGGGTGTGGTCGAGATCAACCCGCTGAAGCTAGCTGTGTTGACCTCCGGGAAGGACATTTTCTGATGGATGTTCCTGCCTTTGCTTTCCCTCTTCCTGCTGTGGATAAGTGTGAATCAGCCTTTACCAGATCTGCCTTTCTCTTCTCCTTCCTGTTCCTCATGAGGACTTTCCAAAGAACTTAGCATAGCCACACGGGCCCTCCAGGGCAACTGGAACCTGTTGCTCATTATCTTTTCAGTGCAAAACAGATGGTGACCCTGAAAAGTAGGGCATGCACATTGGGACTACAGTTTGCTTTCCTAAGACAGGCTCTACCTGCTCTCTTATTCCAGTAGAACTCTGGGCAGCAGCTGAGAAGGACCAGTACCCTGAGCTAGAGTGTGGGTATTCATGGGCTGTGTGTGGCTGTGTGCTTTGCAGAATGGGTTTCTCATCTAAATTTCTGCCAGGGAGAGAGAGATACAGTCTGGAGAAGTGGCTGACCCTGCTTCCAACTTTGCTTTTAGCTGAGTTCTTGGCATTGACCTTGCTAACGCTGAGACTGTGACGTCTGCTGAATGCTAGCTCTTTACTACTGGTGTTGGGGGAAAAGGCCTGAGTTTGGATGATGTCTTATGCAAGGGCTGGCCAGGCAGTGTGTCATGTGTCTCTGAGTTCAGCAGAGTCAGATGGTCTGGAGTAGCAGGCCCAGAAACTGGAAGAGACTCTTCCCTTTCCACAATGCCCATTCTGTCCTCTGTTCCCTGTGGCTCACTGGGAAGGACTTTGAGATCTTTCTGGGCAGACTTATTCTTTAACTTTGTGCACCGGTCCCTGTGATCCTGAACTTCGATGCAGAGTGCCAGAGGACCAACCAGATTCAAGAAGAAAACGAAGTTCTGCGTCAGAAGGTTTGTTCTGAGCCAGCTGGGAAGCTGGGAGGCGCTTCTGCTTTTGGGTAGCGGTGGAGAGCTGGTTAAATATGGAAAAGGTGAACAGTTCCCAGATGAGTCACCAAGCTTGGGGACCTGGGGCTATGCCAGCCCTGATCACCAGGGTTGAGAGTAATGCTTGAAATCAGGTGTGCTATATGAGCAGCATGGCAATAAGAACAAACTTGTAAAAAGAAAAAGACAGTTTGCATTTTGGAATTCTGCACACCTTGGCTCTTTTCATCTCTGTTCCTTTTAAATTGTGTGTGTGTGTGTGTGTGTGTGTGTGTGTGTGTGTGTGTGTGTGTGTGTGTGTGGTATGTGGGTGTGGGTGCTCATGCAGGCCAGATCCCTTGGAAGTTGGAGTTACAAACCTGTGATCCATCTGGCGTGGGTACTCAGGTCAGCTCACTCTTAACGGCTGAGCCATCTCTCCAGCCCCCATCTGTGAATTACCTCTCCAGTCTTTACCCTTATGTAACTAACTACACATGTACTGTTTATAGCCCACACAAAATTGTTCTGATTCAGCTACACACTTGATAAAAGACTAGGTCCCAGACTCCTGTGTTGGCCTTTACATTTTGCCCAGGGAGTCTCCCCGTCTTGAAATGAAGATCATATTTCTGGAGACAGGAAGCTTATAATTTATTTGGAGGTTTAGGATTCTTGGATGCTGCATTGCTGTCTCCAGGCAAGGGCTAAAGTTGCTGTAATACCATAGTGTATTAAAAAAATGTTTTTCTCTGCAAGTTTCAAAGACCCATTTTGCAGATTCCAAACACTGGGAGGAAATCCTGCAGTGAATTCAGGAAGAAACGAGTCAGGTGATAAGGGGAAGTAAATCAAATGATAAAAAAAAAAAAAAAAAGAAAGAAAACCACAGTGGTTTTGGACGTCTGAGGGTGATTGGCTTTCTCAGCCCCCAGAAGTCCATGATCAGCCATGACTCTTTGCTCTTCCCACTCTTTGATGAGCAGAAGTGCTCCTGACAGCTGGGTTTGGATGTGGCATGTCTCGGAAGCTGCTCAGGAGAGGGAAGGTCACTGGCTAACTGACCTGCTCCCCTCTGCAGCTTTTTGCATTGCAAGCTGAAATCCACCGGCTAAAGAAGGAAGAGCAACAGCAGGAGGAGGGACAGGCCGTGGTGCAACACAGACTGCCCCCCTACGTCTCCAGCATGGACCGCCTTGGGGACTCAGAGCTGTGAGTGTGCTTGAGGGTTTAGGGTCGGAGCGGGGGGGGGGGGGGTACTGCTGCCTCTGCTCTCCTGCCCTCTGATCTTTCTGTGGTCTGAGCTTCATGCTGACTTCCTCACTGGCGGGCCCCCTGTGTCTGCTGAGGGAGAATCGCCAGAGAGGCCTCTGGCACACCCAGTTCCGAGTTGTGTAAGTAAAGTCCCTGCTCCCTGACGTTCTCCTGGGATGGGGACCTGCACAGCTGGGTCAGGGTCCACGATGGTGGGTGGAGTCCAGCGAAGATGCTTCAGAGGATGGAAGGACTTGGTTACCGCCGGTGGGGACGTTCCTCAGGAGAAGCTGCTGAGGGTGTAAAGAGGTCGGCAGTAAGGGAGAGAAGTTAGCGCGGCCTTAAAAAAACAAAAAGCAATAGTTAAAGTCTGAGGTGATGGAAGAGAGGCGGTAGCTCTGGAAGTCAAGTGCCGCCGGTCAGAGATGTAATGAGAAGGTTTTTATTAGCTGCATGGAGAAAGTAGAAGGAGACATACAGAGTTCTAGTTAGTGGCATAGTAAATGGCAATCAAACGTAATGAGCTCCCCTACATTCCGTGCTAAGTCTTTGCTTCCCATTGTGCCTCTCGCCAGCTCATCCCTATTGGAAATAACACAGTCATGTGCTCAGTAGCATGTGTGGCCAGCAAGCAGCCATCGGACAAGGTACCCCGAGCTTTCCTGGGGCTCTCTAAGAGCCAGACGAACTTCTGGTTCTTTGTTCAGGAGATGATGCCACCTTCGAGTCCAGGCCTTAGGACCTAGCCAAGGCCCTGGTCTCTAACCTTGGCCAGGAGCTCTGTGTTCTTCCTCACTCCCCTCCAGCCCCTAATGCTGTGGTATGTTCACTTGGCCAGAGCCATGGTGTGCAGCCAGAGGACTGCCTCCCTTTCCCAGTCACCTCGAGTGGGCTTCCTGTCCTCGCTGCTGCCTCAGAGTAAGAAGAGCCCTTCAAGGTTGTCACCTGCCCAAGGCCCCCCTCAGGCTCAGAGCTCAGCCAAGAAAGACTCCCTCAGCGGTCAGGTAAGTGTGGGCCCTGCCTTTGTAGTGCTTGCCAGCATACGTCCGTAGTCCATTCTCAGGCCTTCGTCCTTGCCACACAGGGACTTACGGGTCCTTTTCAGGGCAAATTTCCGGATGTGCTATGAGCTCCCAAATTCATTTCTCATTTCCTTACTTTCCCCCTTCCCTGCATTTTCCTCCCGCTGACCTTTTAGACCAGGGATATCTTTGCAGGACAAGAGCAGAATTAAAACTGTGGATGAGGAATTGAAGGGAAAACGCCAGAAAACCCACCTAATGAACCCCTTTCCGGTCTCACCCCTGGCCGGCAGTGCAGGGCGTGATTCAGAGATGGAGGGCAGCGTGTGTGTAGATATGCCAGCAGTGGGTTGTTGAGTCCCAGGCCCCTGCTCTCGGCCTCCTAGTCCCAAGTAGCCATGTCCAGCAGCTTCCCTGCCCCTGTGCGACAGCTCTCATTCCGTTCTCCATTAGTGAAGTGGTAGGTGACAGCAGGAAGTAGATTTGGAAGGGTCCTTCCCTTTGCTCGGGTGTGCCGTGAACTCATAGGGGGTTTTGAGTGTTTAGGTAACTCAAGTGTGAAGTCTCACAGTTAGGGAATTTTGAATCCTGAGTGACAGAAACAAGTGTCTGGCCAAACAGTAAATCAAAGAGCTATCCTTGAGTCTTTCACTTAAATGGTGGTATTTGCTGATTCTGCAAAGGGCTTCCGCCATCCTTCACTGTAATGCTATATGGTAAGACGCCTTTGCTGCCCACTTATGTTCAGAGCAGCCAAGAGTCCCACTGAGGGGCTTTCCTGGCAGAGTCTCTTTGAGTTCAGAGTTTACTGCCTTTGGAAATGCCCTGTGGGGATGTGACTTAGTAGAACGCCTGTGTAGCATGCTTGAGAGATGTCTGCAAGTTTATTTTAGACCTCGGTTTGTCTTAACTTTTTATGTGTTTTTGCTAGTTACTGAGAGGGCAAATTGACACAGTATGCCTTCCTCCTCCACCTCCCTGGGCTTGAGTTGTAAATGATGGAGCAGTTTAGGAGTCTGCTTGTGCCCAGCGTGCTAGGAGTCTGCACCAGATGACCACAGGGCTGTGTATGAGGTAATAATATTGAGCTGACACTGTGTGGGACTCTGGTGGAGAGGCAGCATGGGCTCTGGACTCAGGTAACTTGCTTTTTACTTCTGGCTGGTTGTTTAAACTCTCCCAGTTTGCTCGGGACAGTTAGCAGTGCTGACTCCTTAGGGGAGGAGCCACCTCTGGTACCCACAGTGCCCAGCTGATGCTAAACAGTAAATTTTGGTAGGAGCTGGGCTCCTGCAGGTCCTTGGAATCAGCTCTGAGATCTCAAGGACTGTCTTGAGTGCTGTGTGACAGTGACAGTCGCCTTGGCACCCCTGAGGGTGGAGACAGTCACGAAGCAACCAGGCGAGCAGGGCCATCTCTGCAATTGCTTTTCTGAAAGTTCCCGTCTTTCAGGCTGGACTTTGTGCAGCCACACATGCTTTCTCCTTGGTGGATGCTGGGTGGAGTGCTGAGTCTCTCCAAGTCCAGCTTCACTAGGGTTGAAAGCAAACACTGACCCTGCTTTGGATGAGCCTGTGGCCATGGTTTTGGTAAGTTCAGGAATTACAGTCACATAGTAAGTTTGAATGGCATGGTGTAGTTTTTTTTTTTTGGGGCATAGTTAACAGCCATAGGAGAGGGTAAGAATGTGCAGTTTGTAGGGAAGCGTTTGCTAGCTTGCCTCTAAAACACAGTCGAACCGAAGTTTGGTCTCTGTGTTCACAGTGCACTTTCCAGATCCTTCATGGAGGTCACAGCTGTCTACAGTCTGAAAAAAAAAAAAATTGACCAAGTCATTTTCTTTCTATTCTTCTTCTTCTAATTTTTGTATGTATAAGGCTCTTTGTAGTGCATGGGCACAGGAGTGCGTGTGGGTATGTGTGTGTGTATTGAGACAGAGATTAACATCGAGTCTTTTCTCTGTCGCTGCTATTTTTTTGGGCAGTGTCTTACTGAGCCTGGAGGTCACCATGGAGTGAGGGAACCAACCTTAGCGTCTCAGGCTCGCATGGCAGGCACTCTACCCACTGAGCCATCTCCCAGTGTCCTCATTTGTCCTTTTCAATTGGGGGTAGGTTATTTAGGCTCAGCCCGGGCGTCAATTCTAAAAACAACTGGTAGATGTGAGGTTCAAGGGAAGGACAGGGTTTTCAGGGTCATTGCTCAGCTCTGGGCTTCTCAGCTGGGCTTCTCAGCTGGGCATTTGCTTGCCGTGGCCCTTAGCACAAGCCTCTTAACTCACCTTTGATGACCTTAGCTTGTCCCCAGGCTACTTGTTTAGAGCAGCCCTTCCCTTTCCCTGCCCAGCTTCTCTGTCCGCCCCGTTCTGTTTACTCCGGTTGCCATGACTTGATGGCCTTCACATATGGGACTCCTTCCTGGGGACTGGGGTGGGCTTTCTAATGTCTCAGTCCTTGTCACCACTGGTGTTCAGAGTGTTGTAGATTCATTTCTCTGTCACCACGTCAAATGCGGTGTGTGGTGGGGGGTGGGGCCACTTCCTGCTGCAGGACTCGCTGAATGAGCTTGCTTGGCCAGAACATGTTAAACTCAAGTCTTTTCACACCAAGGCCAGCCATCCCAGAATTCTCTCTCTTTTTTTTTTGTTGGCATTAAGGGATGAGCACACAGAAAACATAAGCAGTTAGACTTTCCTACTTTAAATATCATTTACATACAGTGTTGTACATTTTGTTCACAGCATTTTGCCTGCTTGTGATAGGCCATTGAAATTATGATCACTCTTACTGAAATGGTCATAAAGTTATTGTTATTGTTGCGGTTATTATTATTAGTGAGATGGAGTCCCACACTGTAGCTCAGGCTGGCCCCAAACTTGGTCAGTCCCTCTGCCTCAGCCTTCTAAATGCTTCGATTACGGGGCAGAGCCATGACATCTGGGTTCATACCATTGTGAACACACTCTCTAGGCTTTCAGTGGAAATCTGGGGTCAGAATTGGGAGTGAGGGGGTCACTGAAAAATCCCAAAGTCTTTTGGGCTTTGTAACTGTGAGAGCCAGCCGTTGCCAGTGACAGGGATAGCAGGCAGGCTGGGAATCTTCTCTGCTACACTTTTCCCTGGAGGAATAATTCTGGGCCTTTCACACCCATCTAGTGAGCCATAGAGTGGCAGGTGGGGGCTATCTGAGTGTGGAGATAGCCCTTACGTGGCTGTCTTGTAAAGAAAGAAAACACCCACAACCTTTGCAAATTGCCTTTTCCCTGATGAGACCCCAATGGTGGACAGCTGACCTGGGCCTGTGTCCATGGAGCCGGGTGGTTGGGAAAGGGTGCTTGTCTCCAGTTTGTGTGTTATGAGACCCTGTCTTCTGGATGACCTTGGCCTTCAGATGACACTGTTTCCCACCAAAGCTGGATAGCTCTCTAGGAAGAGCTGTGTGATTTTGGAATCCATCTGCATCTACTGAGGTACTGACATGTCACTGTGTGTCTTCTGTCTCCAGTAGGAGCAAATCACAAAAGACAAGCTCCAGACACCTCTCCTGAACTGTGGGAGCCAGGTAGATTATGACTGGATAGAACTTAGACCACTGGAATTGGAATGTTTTATGGATCCCCTTGTTAGGGTTTTGTTTTTTAAGATCCATTTTTATTTTATGCATGCAGAAGCTAGAAGAGGGTGTTGGATACCCTGGGATTGGAGTTACAGAAGGTTGTGAGGCCCTTTGTGGGTGCTGGGAACTGAACCTGGGTTCTCTGCAAGAGCAGCCACTGCTCTTAACCACTGAGCATCTCTCCAGCCCTGTCCACTAGTTGGGGTTTTAATGAGGTTTGTCCTTCAATCTTGCAGTGACTAGTTATGACATGGGAAACATTTTTATGGTTGCACACATCTATGCCTGAAGTGTAAAGTCCTTCACGGCAGCTGCTTCCCACAGATCCCTGCTTTATTGGTGTCTCGTGCCCACTGCAGTTAGAGCTGAAGGACTCTGTCTTCTCCTCCTCAACCACAGCTGAGAGGCCAAACTTAGGCCCGTGTCTTTTGTTGAAAGGCCTCTCTGCTTATTTTACTGTATGTCCACATTAATACCCATTTGTATTTTAAGTTTTGCAGCCCTGGCGTGGTAAATTATTGGATGAGTCCCTGCCTTCCTGATTTGTGAGGGAAGGGTTCCCTCTCATTTCCTTTTAATTTTCTTTTTAAAGATAAAATCATTATTATTGTGTGTGTGCACCTGTGCACATGAACACACACCATGGCACGTATGTGTAGGTCAGAGGACAATTTTCACGGACCAGTTGTCTCCTCCCGTCGTGGGTTCTGGGGATTTAACTCAGGACACTGGGCTTATGTGACAGGTGTTTTTACACTTAAGCTCACCACCCTCTGGGTCTCTGCATTGGCTGGGGAGATCCTGGCGGGGGGTTCTGACTCAGCCGGAGAATGAGCAGCCTTTGTACGGTCTGTAAGTGGCCATCAGAATTGAGCAGCCCCAGCAGCACACACCGAAAGAGGAAAGGGCATAGTGGGTAAGTGAGCAGAGAGGACAGTCACAGTGCTGTCTCCCTCTGAAGCATTGACCACTTCTTGTCCAGAGGCAGGGTACGCTGTGGTCCATGGCCAACACAGACACGGCATGTGACAGGCAACTATATAGAGATGTGATGTGGCTGCAGGGAGCCTGCCTTTTCGGCCGCCGTCCTGTGGTTTCAGATCATTATCTGAAGAAGCATGTGACCACAGCAGACCTTGTCCTCAGCAGTGTCCCAACTTGAACAGACCCCTTACTCATACCACCTGTCCCAAGTCCATCCTAGGAATAGACACTTTCACTGGCACGTGTCTTCCCAGGACCCATCCACAGCTGTTGGCACGTTTCTAATCCTTGGAATTAAGATGGGCCATGTCTGAGCAGTATGGTTTACCATTCTTACCCTTTAAGGTTTATAGCATATACTTCCATGTCAGGCTTTGTTGTATCTTTTTGTTTTGTTTTTCAGACAGGGTTTCTCTCTATTGCTTTGGAGACTGTTCTGGAACTAGCTCTTGTGGACCAGGCTGGTCTTGAACTCACAGAGATCCACCTGCCTCTGCCTCCCGAGAGCTGGGATAAAGGCGTGTGCCACCACCGCCCGGTTATTGTTACTTATTTTGAAAATGCGGGTCCTCATGCCTGTGTGGCCAAGCCATCTCTGCAGCCCCGGCTTTCACACTTTCACATACGTTTTACTCTTTAGGACCCGAATGCACCACTCATCCTTGTAACCATTTTCTTTCTTCTTGGATGTCCACGGGCCAGCATTTCTTGCTTCAGATCTGCTGTCCCACACATGGGCACCCTTCCCCTTTTGGGTATTCTGAGATAAGTTCCCAGAGCCACAGCCCGTGTCTCACTGTGGGCTATAGTCCCTTTTTCTTCCCGGGTCCTACTGGAGTCACATGAGCGTAGCCAGCCATGTAAGAACCTGGTGGTGGGTTCTTCTCCACTTCCTTTACTCTCTGTTAAATGACATTGTCAGCAAAATAGCTCCTCACACGCACTGCTTCTATAGGTCGGGGTATCTATAGTCTAGGAATGTGGAATGCAAACCTTCCAGGGTGGGGTTTTTGTTTTATTTGTTTTCCAGTCCTAGGGGCCAAATCCAGGGCTGTGAGCATGATGGGCAAGCTCTCTACCACTAAATCCCCAGACCTTTAAAACTGCTATATAAAAGTATCCTTATGCTGTGTGTATAAAAAGTATACTGAGCATAAATGCATTTCATGCTTAGATGTGGGTCCCATCCCCAAGGTATTTCCTAATATGTCTGCAAATGTTCTGAAGCCTGGAAAAAAAAAATGAAACCCAAAACACTTGTGGTCTTCATCTTGGTGGATAAGGAACACCCAGCCTGTCACAGAGCGGAGAGTGGCTGATGTCAGAGCTGTCCTTGCAGACCTCACTGCCCCGAGGTCTCATCTGGCCACCAGAGCATACACTCTTTTTTAGTCGTCAACAGCCAGGGCCTGGGCAGGCAGCATCAAGTGGGAGTACAGAATGAGGGAGGCTTGATGGGTGAGTGAAGCTCTCAGAGGGACTGAATCTCCTGGTGGCCAGGTGGCCAGTTCTCCCAGCATCTCCTGTCTCTCCAGTGTCCTGTCCGTCCGTACAGAGAGGCTCAGCAGGCATTTTAGGAGTCTGTCTGAAGGTATTCCCTTTGGCTGTGTTGTGGCTTCGCTCTCATGGTTTAGCCTTTTTGTTCCTATCTTCTTCCTACCCCACTGACCAGTTGAAATGATAGCGTAAAGAGCGCTTCCCTCCCTCCCTGCAGTCTCCCTTTGGGTTTTGTCATTTTGTGTTTCCAGCAGGCCTGGCCGAGAGTCGCTGGCTCCCCGTAGTCTCACTAGCAGCATCTGGTGCCAACCTTGGAGCTGCTGCCAGCACGTTGTGTATAAAGTGGGATCTCAGTACATATTAAGAAACACTAAAGTGTGTGTGTGTGTGTATGAGAGAGACAGACAGACAGACAGACATGTGCATGCGTGCACTCATGTCCTGCAGCACAGGTGTGGCAGCCGGGACCACTTTGGGGAGTCACTCCTTGTCCTCTGGCAGATGGGTGTTGTGAAGGTTGGCACTCCCAGCTGACTGTTAGCTCCACCTCCCGCTGCTTATAGAAAGGGGATTGATGTCTTGGGGTGGGTGGAGACTACTAGATTCATCCCTTTGCCATAGACTTGGACCGTGCCATTCTTGGTATTAAAATAAAAAGGCCAGAAAAACGTCAATTTGCCTTTCCTTATCTAATTTACTCCTGATTTCCCAGATAAGTTCTTTTAAAAATGTCTGGTAGTTTAGTCATTTTTAAACCAATGATTTAGTGGTTCTTGGCCTTTTTGTTTGTCTTATTTTGCTGCTCTTGAGATTAAACCCAAGGCTTATTGCTTGCTAAGCAAGTGCTCTGCCACTGAGCCCACCCCACCCCGTTTTCTTATTTGTTCACAATACTTGGACCCAAACAACAAACTGATTTGTGTTTCTTTTTCACTGTAGAGGAGATTGGCTGGTGTGTATGTGTGTGTGTGTGTGTGTGTGTGTGTGTGTGTGTGTGTGTGTTGTCCAAATGTTGTTACATGTTACATATAAATGTTGATATTCCCCAGTGTGGGAACTGGCCTGCTAGTTTGTCCTGGGCTCCCTCACTATAACCAAAGTTGATGATTGCTCTTGGATCGAAAGGATTCTCTCTGCTTCTGTCAAGTAGGGAGAGTGCAGGCTGAGGCCAGTGAGTGGCTGGGCCAGGAGGAGCTCAGTCTGGAAGCCTGCCTAGCTGGTTTGAACCTCCTGCCCTGGCCAGCCTGGGAGGTTCTTCCCAGAGAGCTGGTAGGGAGACCATCTGGTCTGGAGTCACTGTCTGCACAGCCTGGAAGAGACTTTTCACACTCTGCTTCTCATCCTCTAGGCTGCCAAGGGAAAGGACCCAGTGCCCGGGGCCAAGGATGGGAAGAGCCTCCTGAGCGGGCCAGTGCCTGGGGAGGCCAGCTGGGCACATCAGCGCCAACGGCGTCTGCAGGACCATGGCAAGGAGAGGAGGGAGCTACTCTCTACCTCCTCCTCCTCCTCCCAGGTATAGGGTGCCCAGGCTGAGTTCTGCTGCCAGGCAGGGGCTGTTCTGGCCTGGTTGGTTATCTATCACACTGGGGGTTGGGTTCTGTTTTGCTTGCTTTTCTCCAGGTAGCATTTCCTCAAGTTGGGCTAGAAAGGTCTCTGAGTTCTGAGGACCCCAGTATGCCAGTCCTTCCCATGGGTGACCTGTGTGTGGCAGCATGGGACTGGGGACTTGATCTCCTCAGAGGCTGACACAGTAGCCCACAGCATCCCTTTCCTCTGCTCCCCCAGAGTCCCTGCTGAGTGCCTGTTGTACTGACAGCCCTGTACTTGCTTAGCAAGATGCTATTGCCACATCCTCCCGAGGAGAGCCCTGGGGGGGGGGGGAACGGGACGGACAGGAGTCTCTTGCTCTGAGAGTGTGAGACAGCATTTGCTCTTGCTGATAGTGTAAGCTGTTTCTGTCAAGAGCCCAAGCAACTTACCGGCTCCCTCTCTTGCATACTTTCTCCCGGTTGGGCCCTCTTGTCCATTTAAAGGAATGTGGTGAAGGACTCTTGGTACCACAGGCAGGCAGATGCTGGACTGCTGGGGAGGTTGTCAGGCCTCTCCATGCCTGGCCATTGTCCTCGGTTTCCTCGGTCCACTTATCAGGAGGAGATGCTGGCTGCCATGGGTACACTGCCAAGGCCCTTCACAGATCTAGCTTCACCCCCAAGTTCTCTCCTCTGCCAGCCGGTGCCCTAAGGTGCCTAGCTTCTGCCTCAGTCCAGTGTCCACAGCTGTACCTGGGGGAGGTAATATCTTCTGGCCGTAAGTCAGGGATAAGGCGTGAGTCACTCAGCACAGGGCTTATCCACATTCAGCTCTTGTTAAACTCTGTTCCCTACCTGTGCTGGCTCGTTTCATGTCAACCTGACACGAGCTATAGTCTTCTGAAGGGAGGGAGCCTTGATTGAGAAAACACCTCCATAATGCCAGGCTTTAGGCAAGCCTGTAGGACATTTACTTAATTAGTGATTGATTTGGGAGGACCCATCCCACTATGGATCCTCGGTTCTGTAAGAAAGCAGGCTGAGCATGCCATGTGGAGCAGACCTGTGAGCAGCACACCCTCCATGGCCTCTGCATGGGCTCCTGCCTCCAGGTTCCTGTCCTGTCTGAGTTCTTGTCCTGACTTCCTTACTGATGGACAGTGATGTGTGGAAGCCAAATAAACTCTTTCCTGCTCAGTTTGGCTTTGGCCATGGTGTTTAGTCACAGCAATAGTAAACTTAAGACAGAAACTTGTGCCAGGATGGTAGGGTATTGCTGTGACAGCCCTGGCCATATTATTTTGGGGAGGACTGTGGAAGAAGTTTGGGACTTTGGTTGAGAAGATGCATCAAGTGTTCAGAGCCTGGTGAGCTGTTCTGTGGGAGCTTGGAAAAAATGAATGTGGAGAGGAGGCCTGGCTTGTGAAGTTTCGGAAGGAAACTTGACAGTTACTTAAAGACCATCAGGGCCATTGTATACTTGCTATTTTGAATTGAGATGATGTGTTTTGGTCAGTCTGGGATAAATCAGCTGTGATTTACAAGAGGCCAGCACCACTGAACAGACACCTTTGCTGGTCAGCTTAAGCTGACAAATGAGCTGTGACTAAGAAGAGACCAGCATCACTGCGGTGAGGTCTTCTGGGAAATGTTTCCTGACAGTCACCACCAGAAGCTGTGTTCCAGGGGCAGTCAAGGTTGTACCTTGGGCTGGTCAAACTTGGTAGTTAGGAGTCACCCAGGTGGTACTGGTTTTGAAGGCATGCAGGGGTCACGGATTGCTGCTGAGGCGTGGCGCTGTGAGGCCAGGAGAGCCCACTGGGGAAGGTGCAGCCTCGGGGCAGTTGAAGCCCTATGGTTGAAGGGGTCACGAAGAGAAGTTGAGGCTTGGCACCATGAAGAGAGCCTAGGAGAGGCTATTTGTAGCAGAGACCGCAATGATCTGGAGATGCTAGTACTGTGGGACAACCACTAAGAACAGCAGCAGCTGTGGAGTGGAGCCTACTACAGCTTAGAAGGACCAGCCGTGTGTGCGCAGAGGGCGGAGCCAGAGAAGCCTGTTGGAGAAGCCCAGAAGATGGGGAGGGATCCCAGATGTTGGACATCGAGTTGTTTACACTGTTGGAGTTTGGTTTTGCTTTGTTCACATTGTGACTGCGCCCTGGTCCTTCCGTCTTGAAGTAGAAAGTGTTTAATTTGTTTTTGAGTTCATAGGTGCTCACAGCTGCAAGACTTTAAACTTTTAAAAAAGAGACTTTTGGAGCTTTACAGGGCTTTGGATTTGAAAAGAGGCTGGATAATTTTTAGAGAGACAACTTCGAAAGTGTTTGAATTTGTAAGGCTGTGGGACTTTTTAGGTTTATGTAATGTTTTATATTATGTCTTTATTAATGTGAGATCTTGGGGGATGAACAAGAAAGGGAAAGTTGTGGCTTAACAGTGATGTGTTTGTGTGACAAGGGGTCAGTTGTGCTGGTTAGTCGTGTGTGAACTTGACACAAGCTAGAATCATCTGAGAGGAGGGAGCCATGGCTGAGAAAATGCCTCCATAATACCAGGCTGTAGGCAAGTGTGTAGGCCAGGGGTTCTCAGACTTCATAACGCTGCAACCCTTTAATACAATTCCTCATGTTGTGGTGACCCCCCAACCATAAAAAGATTTTAGTGCTACTTCGCAACTATTATTTTGCTACTGTTACGAATCATAATGTAAATGTGTGATATGTGACCCTATTTTTTTTTGGGGGGGGGGTAGATCCACAGGTTGAGATCCACTGCTCTAGGGTGTTTTCTTAATTAGTGATTGATTATGGGTGGAGCCTCCCCTGGGCTGCTGGTCCTAGATTCTATAAGAAAGCAGGCTGAGCAAGCTAAGGGCAGCAAGCCAGTAAGCAGCATCCTCCACGGCCTCTGCATCAGCTCCTGCCTCCAGGTTCCAGCCCTGCTTGAGTTCCTGTCCTGACTTCTATTGATTTTGAAAAGTGATGTAGAAGCATAAGCCAAATAAACCCTTTGCTCCTCAACTTGCTTTGGTCATGGTGTTTCGTCGTGCCATAGTAACCCTGGCTGAGACACTAGCCTCTGTCTGGCCTGCACCAAGACAAGACAGAGTCATGCTGACTCCCATCAGAGAGGGCAAGGCCAACCCTCTCCCCCAACCAGGGCCTGTGAGAAGATTGCAATTCCCAGGAAGCAGGCTCCCTACTCTCCCAGGGGAGCTGTGCATAGCTCTCGAAGCTCACAGCTGACCTCATGTGGCAGTGGCCACCCATAGCCAACTAGTATGTTTGTGTGGTGAAGGAGACCCCTCGTAAACTGACATGTCCCCGCTTTGCTGGCCGCAGTGCACAGAGAAGAAGCCAGAAGGCAGTGGCCCAGAAGCTGAGCCCTGCCTGGAACTCCACAGGGGGCCAGGGGAGCCTCTGGCCCGGGTGTCCACAGCAGGCTCCGAGGGAGGCCGCCCCGAGCAGCCCTTCATAGTGCTGAGCCAGGAGGAGTATGGGGAGCACCATTCGTCCATCATGCACTGCAGGTGGGCCCGGGGTGGGGTGTGGGGGGGCCTGGGCTTCTAGGCAGTGTGTGGGGATATTGGTGGCAGGAAGTGTCCCTGAAAGGGTCAGCAGAGACCTGCTGGACAGGCTCCACTCTCCTCTAGACCACTCCATTTTATTTGCTCTGTGTTAGTGTCTGTATGGACATTTTGACCATGTGCAAGTGTGTATTTAAACATAATGAAAGCAGGGCCCTAGGAACAGCCGCTGAGGGAGTGGGAATGTGCCCTCAAGGCATCGGCAGCTTCATGGTTTCACAGCCCCCGTCTGAGCTTGGTCCTTGGGTTGACCTGGAGCCTAATGGAGGAAGCCCCGATCTCAGATGGCAGGTGCCCTGGGACACACACTCTGAGACTTCCTCTCACGTGTTCCCTGCACAGCCTTGCACGGCACAGTGTAACCCATTTATTTGTTATTTATGTATTTATTGTGTGTGTAAATGTATGCATGCGTATGGCGGTCAGAGGCCAGCTCCCGGGAACTGGCTCTTCTACACCTAGCATGGGTCTCAGGAGTCTGGGTCAGTTCGCCAGGCTAATGCAATAAAGATCTCTGCTTACTTTTATCAGAAAGGGAAGCCATGCTCCTGGTGCCCTGTAGTGTTTCTTGGACGAATGAATGTTTCTAGAGTGGTTGACACTCACCCTTTGAGTGCAGGCCTTGAGCATTAGTTTTTAACGCAGTTGGAAAGTTGGGAAAGTGACAGTATCATTGTTGATCTTAGAGGCCAGGACACTAACACCTCCCTTTGTCCTGTCACAGAGTGGACTGCTCTGGTAGGAGAGTGGCCAGCTTAGATGTAGACGGGGTCATCAAAGTGTGGTCCTTCAACCCAATCATGCAGACCAAAGCATCCTCCATTTCCAAATCACCACTGCTGTCCTTAGAGTGGGCCACCAAGCGAGACAGGCTGGTAAGTGACAGTTTGCATGCCGAGTTTGCATAGAGATGTTCCAAGGTCAGAAGTTCTGTCTCCAAGGCTCTTGACAGTCCAAGCTGAGGAGGTGAGCTGAATCTCACCAGTTGCGGGGGGTCAGAAGCATACATCTAGGAATGGCCCAGCAGGCCCCTGCTTGGGGTGGCCGTGAGGTTATTCCTGGAGACCATGGAAAACTTGGTGTTGTCTGTCGGTAAGGTCTGTCTCAGGAGATGCCTGCCCTCCCTCTCCCCCCATGTTTCTGATACATTATTAGTACACCCTCTTCTCTTGCTGAGACCTGCCTGTCCCAGCACAAAGAGCAACAGCCTGTGTGGATGATGGGGCAGTGTTCTAGTTTGTGGTCCCCACAGGTCCAGTCGCTCCAGGAGTGGCCCAGTGTTATTTTCCCAATGGACTTTCTGTTTGAGACAGGGTTTGCAGTTAAGGAGTTAAACTTGATTGTTTGTGGCCCAGGAGACAGACACTGATTTTTCCAGATGTCTAGAAAACATAGGAAGGAATTGTCCTTGTTGGATGCTCATCTCAGGGCTGTCCCTGAGCTGGCAAAGTGGGCACAGAGGCCATTGCCTAGCTAATATTCCTGGGGACACCCCCAGACCCGATATGGCATTAATTTCTGTTATTCTCTTAGCACCCAAATGAGTCTCCCAAGGTCCCAGAGGCAGGGGGGACTCACTCTATATATTCTGGAGTCCTTGATGGAACCAGGGCCAGAGCTGTCCCTGCAAAGGCAAATAGGATAGTCACTGCAGCCCAGGACTGGCCGGGGCCAGGCCTATGGATGGGTATAAAAAGTAGGAGCAAGAAGAAATGGATTTAAAGCTGAAAGGAAGGAGGGAAAGGTTAAAGGGTCTCAGGTAACCAGCCAGAATATTCTGAGTGTGTCTCTTCTTCCACAGACAACATAGAAGTCTGCTTTCTGTTGCTGTAACAACATAGTTGAGGCTGGATATTTTTTGAAGAAAAAGCTGTTTATCTAGCCCTCAGTTCTATAGGTTCAAGAACACGGTTCCAACATCTGTTCAGTTCTGGTGAAGGCTCCCTCGGCTGCACCATCTGCATTATGAGGGGAGCGTGAGCCTAAGGGAAAGACAGGCAAGACAGGAAGCCAAAGAGCGAGTTAGGGCAATGCTTGCTTTTCAACAACCCTAAAGAGAGAGAACAGATTCACTTTGAGTCCATCATTAATCTCACCTGAGAGCAATCCCCGTGGTCTAATCACCTACTTAGTCCCAACTCTTCAGTGTCAGTCCTGACCCTTTCACATCAAAATACTGGGGAGCAAGCTGCCAGAACACTCAGACCAGATTTAGATCAAAGCGGATGACTGTGGGTTTTCATCTGTTCAAGGTTGGCTTTGATGTCTTCATGACATTTTTTTTTTTTTTTTTTAAATCAGGTGGGTGGTGATGGTGCACACCTTTAATCCCAGCACTCGAGAGGCAGAGGCAGGCAGATATCTTGAGTTTGAGACCAGCCTGGTCTACAGAGCGAGTCCCAGGACAGCCAGGGCTGTTACACAGAGAAACCCTGTCTCAAAATCCAAAAAAACAAAGTAAAGTCTTTATTTTATGTTTTGTCTGCATGTCTCTCTATGCACCTCATATGTGTCTGGTGCCTGAGGAGGCAGAGGAGGGCATCAGATCCCATGGGACTGCGGTTTAGATGGTTGTGAGATGCTATCTGGGTGCTGGGAATGGAACCTGGTCCTCTGAAGAGCAGCTAGTTTTCTTAACCAATGAACCGTCTCTCCAGCCATCTTCATGGCATTTTAGGTGAGGTCCACTGTAGCCAAAGTTTCCCGGCTGCCTGGATAAGTGGGTAAAGAGCTCGCCCTTGCAGCCTGCCCAGCTCCACACCATATGGGAGCGGGCCTGGTCTCTCGCTGTAGTGGCCTCCCTGGCCCCGTGTGCTGTCCTCCTCAGCCTCCTGTCTCTCCTCGTTCCAGCTCCTCCTGGGCAGTGGTGTGGGGACGGTTCGTCTTTATGATACAGAAGCCAAGAAGAACCTCTGTGAAATCAACATCAACGATGACATGCCCAGGTGAGCAGGAGCCTCCCCACGCCCTGTAACTCAGAGTGCTGCATGCACTTGCTTTGTGGACTCCCCCTCCTGGAGTGGGATTCACCCCAGAGCCCGTGGTGGTGACCATCTGACTCCGGCCTGTGTGTGTTGCAGAATCCTGTCTCTTGCCTGCAGCCCCAATGGGGCCTCTTTCGTCTGTTCAGCTGCAGCTCTGAGCCTCGCCTCCCAGACAGACTCCCTGGCCCCGGATGTTGGCGGCAAAGGCATGAACCAGGTTCCTGGCAAGCTGCTGCTGTGGGACACAAAAACCATGAAGCAGCAGGTACAGGACCTGCCTGTGGGTCTCCTGGGGCTGGGCATGCTCCCTGGAGGGCAGCCTGTGTAGAGGGCCCGTGGTCCCACTCCCTGTGTTTTTGATGTGTGTCTTCTCCCTTTAATGCTTTCACCTGAGGGTTTTGATTTGCGAGAGCGATTCCAGGTTCTGAGTGTTGAAAAGCATCGTGCCCGGGGTTGGGCAGATAATGAGCAGTAGAGTGCTATAGACTTAGGTTACCCAGAGCTCACCAACAGGCTGGGTAGTTTATACTTCGGGAGACCACCCCAGTCTTTCCCTGGCCCACCGGTCACTTAAAGCTGCATGGGGATCACAGCAACAGCCGGAGGAAGTCCTGAGGACGGCGTGGCGGCTGACAGGGAGGCTACTGCATGGCCCACCTCCCTGGAGCCCAGGGCCCCTTTTCTCCAGAATAGAGTGCTTGCAGTTAGTGTAGCCCTGGAGAGAAGTGATGTCACCTCATCTGCTTAGAGTCTCGGTGCTCGACGGGTGTCGGATTTAATGCGTAGCAGAAGCGCGGTTTACAGTGCTCACCTTGTCCCTGGTACTCTCGGGACTCAAGGTCTCTGGCTAAGAGGGAGCCGTTTCTACATGTGTGGGCTCTACCCTCGCGCGTGTGCTGGCAGAAACAGCCTGTGTGCCCTCTGGGGACATCTCCCAGGCCTGTCAAGCCTATAGAACACGCTGGATTCTTGCCAGATATGCCCCATTTAGACGTTAGGTGCCATCCCCAGAGCCCCCTCAGCACACCTTCAAAGTGCACTTCCTGGCCGCTGTCCATTTTCCCATGTCTCCAGGGACATACCCTAGACCTGTCCGCAGTGCAGTGCCGCAGGGTGGGACAGCTGCAGGGCCTCTCTGGGGGACTCTGCCACTGTCCTCCATACCAGCTTAGTCCTGTGTCATCTCTATTGATACTCTGCGATCCTCCTCCAAAGTTCTCAGTAGGATTCGTAGCCCTTAAGTTTACTCAGGGATTTCGGTTTTTACCTTAAATATTGAGTACTTCGAAAAGATTGTAGGAAAATGAGAAAGGCAATGGGATGGGCTCCCCACTTAGAAGTAATACATCACCGGTACTTCTTTTAATTAAAATAAAATTAAATTTAGCACGCGTGTGTGTGTATGTGCGTGTGTGTGTGCATGCACACGTGTGCATGGGTACATGCCTGTGTGTGCAAGTACTTGTGTAGAAACCAAAAGACAATCTGTGGGAGTTGGTTTTCTTCTACCTTGTGGGTCCCAGTGACTGAATTCAGGTCATCAGGCTTGGTGGCAAGCACAGTTACCCACTGAGCCATCTTGTTGACCCCATCAGCTCTGATGCTCATGGGCCCTTCTGGTCTCTGTGGCCTTTCCCCCTTCACAGAGATCCTGTCTGAGTTTTGAGTTGCTGTCTCCGTGCAGTTTAACAGGTGCCTTAGCACATGGGTAGATCACACACACATCATTGTTTCTGCTTCAGGGGCTTCCTGGCTTTATGTGTGTGGCATCACAGGGTATGCGTTTTTCCGGAGTGCTGTATTCTAGTTGGAAACGGGTCCCCCCCCAACTGTCTGTCCTGTCTTCTCTTCTGGCAGCCTGTGCCGAAACAGAGATGTTGCCTGTCAGTGCAGCTCACCCTCCTCTGTCTGTGGCTATTTTTAAGATCTGATCTGGGTGTCTCAGTGTGGATTTTCTAAGCTTAAAAAAATAATAATAATAAAAAAAAAAACCCTCTAACTCAGAGGCTTGTTACAGGGAGGTGCATCTCTCTGCTGGGTGACGGGGGGTCCACCAACAACTGAACACTTTGAAATCCATTCTCAGGCTACAAAGGGCTTGTGAGTCTGGTTGTAAACCCACAGCAGCTCTGTGGTTCTGCTGGGCAGAGAGGTGCAGGTTCTTAGTGCTTTCTGTGAACTTCTAGTTCATTCTTTCACAGAGGATGTCCCTCTCTGGAGTCTTAGCAGCGTGTGGGAAGTTTTTAACACTGGACTTGGCCGGTCTGTTCACTGTGGACTTCCGGCTTCTGAGTGTTCCTTTCCTATTGGGTTCTCTATCCTCAAGGCTCTTGTCCTCCCTTATCTTTGGTCTTGGAGGACCCCTTTGTTTACAGCTCAATGCTGTGCCTGTGTGTGAATGACATCGTCTAACACGGTCTTGCAGTTTTAGTCCCAGGAGGCTTCCGTATCACTGGACATGGTGTCATTATTATCAGATTAGTATTTACATCTTCTGGGGTGACTTTGTTAGGTCCTGTGGAGATCCTGGGCTCCATAGGAAGGGACTGGAGCAGCTTTGGGATGTGTGTGTCCTCTGTCACTCAGGGCTGCCTGTAGTGGAAGGCAGTTGATGGATTGTTAGTTCCTGATGGTAACAGATGTGTTCAGTAAGACCAAGCTTGGAGTCCACTCGAGGAAGGAAAGCATGGGCTGCTGAGATACAGGTTACTTGTAATTGCCCTGGCCTGGATTATTGCCTCAGATGGGAAACTAGAGTGTCTACAGGCCCGATGATATTAGCCCTCAAAGAACACATCTGTCAGTCAGTGTGCTCTCACAGAGTGAGACTCAGGTCATTTCCTCCAGAAACAGGCCTTGCAGGGGGATCCAGCGGAGCGTCTGCGTTAGTCTGCTAATGGTGTGCCTGTTTGTATCCGTAGCTTCAGTTCTCACTGGACCCAGAGCCCATTGCCATCAACTGCACAGCTTTCAACCACAATGGGAACCTGCTGGTCACAGGGGCAGCTGATGGCGTCATCCGGCTCTTTGGTGCGTAAGTTGTGCTGTGGCAATCCTGGTCCCCTCCTTAAATGACCCAGTGGGAGCTGAGGCCATTGCAGAAGTCCAGCTCACAATGCGTATTCTATTAGTTGACTTAGCTGTGTCCTCAAAACTTCTAGCACAGTCAACTTATCTGTGCTTACTGTCTGTAGACAGAGCTCAGTAGTCCTTTGGCCTCGAGCTGATTGACCCGAGTCCTTGTCACCTGTGTGGAATTCAAGGGGTCACAGGAGAACAGTGTCATCCTGTTCACTTGCTGTAAGGTAGCTTGTCCTCTGTCCCCAGGGAGACAGGCCTAGGTTCTAGAATGGGATAAGGTGACCCCTATGTAACAGCTCCCCAAGGTGTCCTGGGGACAGTCATCGAGATCTAGTGAGAAGAATGCTTATGTCTTTCTAGACTTACAGAGCCCCCTCCTCCCCGTGAGCTCTAGCTGTCCCAGGCGCCCCCAGTCCTCCGCTTGGCCTGGTCAAGAGGCTGCTCAGAGGCGGGTGGCCTTGGCAGGGTCAGCGCTTTCTGGTCCAGGAGGCCCCTGACCTCTAGAGCAGCTGTCAGCGAGGAGGCCGAGGGCCGCTGCTGTGCATGGAGGCCTTTCCAGGCGTGATGTGAAGCTGAGTAGTGTCTTGCTCTCTCAGACATGCAGCAGCATGAGTGTGCCATGAGCTGGAAGGCCCACTCCGGGGAGGTCTACTCCGTGGAATTCAGCTGTGATGAGAATGCCGTGTACAGCATTGGCGAGGATGGTAAGGTAGGCACCAGCAGCGCTTGGTGGTGGCCAGGACCATCCACGAGCTCTTTGGCCTTGGGCTTCGTTCTGCCTCCATTTCGTCTCCTGCAAAATAGGGCTGCATAGAAGTCTGCCAACGAGCATCTTTGTGGGGTTCAGTGAGTTCAGTGGGGCTTGGCTATTCTTGTAGATGGGAGTTCCATATCCATTTTCCAGTTGTGGCAAAATTGACTCACTCCGCCCTAGATGGAACCACGTGTAGGGGAACATATTCTTTGATGCATTGGGGTCATGGTCACTGGACAGAGTCAGAATACTGTTGGGAAACAGGTCTGAGCAAAGCCCAAAGAAGTACAAGGGAACGCATGTCTCCTAAGGCAGTAGAAGACAATGCCTTTGTAGATTCCCTCTGGGTAAGGTGGATTATGAAGGAGGAATAGCAATGGCCTTGCGCAGAAGGTGAGGGTAGGCAGAGGCAGAAGAGAGACTTAGCTGTCTCATATATAACCCTCCCAGAATCTGTGGGATATTATACTGTCCATGTTCCCCACTGGAAACAGTGACTACAAAACAAACTATTTATTTATTTATTTGGGTATTTATTTATGTGTTAGATCATGTCTCTCTCTATAGCCCAGGGCTGGTCTCAAACTTGGGACAATGCTGCTGGTATAACAGATGTGAGCCACCTAACAGTTTTGATCTACTTATATATTTACTTAAGTTATTTTGAGACTGTGTTCCTGGGCTCCAAGAGGCTCCTACCTCAGTCTCCCTTAGGGACGGGATTGCAGACATGTACCGCAGTGTCCTGCTTTGGCTCTCCCTTTGAAAACTCTGTGTAGGGCTTTTAAGTTAGAGCTTGACACCCTGTTGTGCGGGAAGGACTCCCAGGGAAGCCAAGTAAGACGTCCACAGAGTAGGCTGCTAATTATCTACATGGCAAGTAAAACCGGCAACAGGCCAGTCAGCGCGTGATTGGACTGCTGAGAAACTGGAAATGGGCTTGGAATCTGCCCATCTGTCCTCTCTACTTTGTTCCAAGGTGCAGAGAATCTAGGCATACCCACCCCCACTCTAACCCAGAGACCGGAAGGCCCTGCAGGGCCCATGACTGTCCCTTCTTCTCTCTTGAACTTAGACCCAGAGGAAAAAGGAGGTCCGAGCTCTCAGATGAAGTTGTTCATTGTTTTCTAGGGTTTTTTTTTTTGTTTTGTTTTGTTTTTTTTTCTGTCTGAAAAAATTTGTATTGGTGAGAGGTGGGACTGAGGGATGGGGACTTGTGCCGCCACTTCCTGCCCGTGAAAGGTTCTTTTCAGGGCTGTGGAACTGGCAAGGGGGGCGGTGGCCCTAGCCAGTCGTTGCCTGGGGTCAGCCCTGGCTTTGCCTCCCATGGCCTAAGTGGTGACCACAGTGGGGACACCAAGAGAGCTAGGGTGGTGGCCGGCCTCTGTGCGAATGTCTGAGCGAGGGAGCCCCTGGGGTGGTGAATGTCTGAGCGAGGGAGCCCCTGGGGTGGCGAATGTCTGAGCAGCCCCTGGGGTGGCGAATGTCTGAGCGAGGGAGCCCCTGGGGTGGCGAATGTCTGAGCGAGGGAGCCCCTGTGGTGGCGAATGTCTGAGCAGCCCCTGGGGTGGCGAATGTCTGAGGGAGCCCCTGTGGTGGCGAATGTCTGAGCAGCCCTGGGGTGGCGAATGTCTGAGGGAGCCCCTAGGGTGGCGAATGTCTGAGCAGCCCCTGGGGTGGCGAATGTCTGAGCAGCCCCTGGGGTGGCGAATGTCTGAGCAGCCCTGGGGTGGCGAATGTCTGAGGGAGCCCCTGGGGTGGCGAATGTCTGAGCAGCCCCTGGGGTGGCGAATGTCTGAGCAGCCCCTGGGGTGGCGAATGTCTGAGCAGCCCTGTGGTGGCGAATGTCTGAGGGAGCCCCTGGGGTGGCGAATGTCTGAGGGAGCCCCTGGGGTGGCGAATGTCTGAGCAGCCCTGGGGTGGCGAATGTCTGAGGGAGCCCCTGGGGTGGCGAATGTCTGAGCAGCCCCTGGGGTGGCTTGTCCCTACAGTTCATCCAGTGGAACATCCATAAGAGTGGCCTCAAGGTGTCCGAGCACAGCCTCCCTTCAGATGCCACCGGCCCCTTTGTCCTGTCCGGCTACAGTGGCTACAAGCAGGTTCAGGTCCCCAGGGGCCGGCTCTTCGCTTTCGACTCAGAGGGCAACTACATGCTGACATGTTCTGCCGCGGGGGGCATCATCTACAAGGTAACCGGGTGGCAGAGTCCTGTTGGGCAGGGGGTTCTCCGTGGGCGTCGGCCTGGCTGATCTGAGCTCAGTGTGTCCTGTACCCTGAGTCCTACGTAGCTGAGTGTGACCCCATGTCATGTGTCCTACAAAGCTTAGTGTGTCCTGTGCCCTGCATAGCTGAGTGTGCCCTGTGCCCTGCATCTAATAAGAGTCTGCACTTTTCTTGTCTTATTTCTTGGGAATACTACATACTAAGGGTGACATGAAGTAGTGCAAAGGGCTTGGGAATGTGGGCAGGGAAATCTACAATAGGCTATTTCATGGGAGGCCTGTGGGCCAGTAAGTCCACATGTGTGGGTGCAAGTTATTTTTAAAGATTCCTTTTATCCTTATTTATGTGTATGTATTTATGCGTATGTGTTTGGTACCAAGAAGGTGTTGGATACTGTGGGATTAGAGTTACAGGTGGTTGTGAACAACCCTACACAGTTCTACGAGTTGGCCGAGTCCGGTCCTCTGCAAGAGCAACAAGTGCTCTTAACTACTGAGCATTTATTTTTTATTTATTTTGGTATGTAGTTACATGTATGACACGTGTGTGTGTGTGTGTGTGTGTGTGTGTGTGTGTGTGTGTGTGTGTGTGTGTAGGTCAGAGGACACCCTGTAGGAGTCAGGTCTCTTCCTTCCACCATGTGACTCCTCGGGACCAAACTCGGGTCCCCTTTACTCATCACGCCTTCTTGCTGGCTTGTCCTCATTATTTTCGTTGTTGTTTGTTTGTTTGTGTTCGAGACAGTGTTTCTTTGTGTATCCCTGGCTATCCTGCAGCTCTGTAGACCAGGCTGGCCTTGAACTCAGGCCCGCCTCAGCCTCCCACGTGCTGGGATTAAAGGCGTGCACCACCACTTGGGGGTCCTCATTGTTTTTGTCCCTGTTTATACATTGAAAAAACAAAACAAAACCTCTGAAGTCAGAGCAGCTCAGCTTGACGTGGGGTTTTGTACAATTGATAAAACTTCTGTCAACATAGTCCTAGCCTCATCCAATGGATGCGTGATGAGGACGACGTGTCTGGTGCTGAGAGCCCATCTCCCTCCTTCAGGCTCATTTGTGAGCTTCTCTGCCAATGGTGTTTCATCTGCGAGACTGAGGGGTCCTCTAAGGAACCCATCCTCTCAGCGGCTCTTAACAGGCTGGGTCTTGAGCAGTCGTTGTGTGCTAGCGACTCTGCACTGTGGAATGGACCAAGGAAATAGAAAAATGTCCACAAGTTAGACAGCACTGAAAGTAGGTGACGCACAGCTGCACAGCTAAGTCCGGGGAAGACCCCAGAGGAGGATCCGGGTGGGGACCAATTCCCAGGACGACCTAGAGGAAGGCTTCCAGCTGTGGAGTGCAAAGAGAAGGGGCAGGAGGCAAGGAAGAGGGCAGACCTTGGGCCCCAGCATGGGCAGAGGCTGCTGGAGGAAGGGGCGTGTGGGCTGGGTGGGAGGAGCTTCACACCGACCTGATGAGTGGTGCAGTGACACCTCTTTCTGCTGAGGGCATTACTGTGCTCTCCCCCCACCCCCCGCCCCTGCAGCTAGTCACATGACCTTTCATCTGGGTCTCCCGTGAGGCACTGTAAAACACTACAGGTTTCAAGCCCAATTTTCCGCTTTAGAGCTCTTTCTAGCTGACTTGCGGGTGAGCTCTTCTCTGCTGTCCTTGTGGAGGGATGGTTGCGCGTGCGCTTTGTTGTCAATTGTGCAGCCTTTTACCCCATCAGATTATGCCGTGTGCAGTCAGACTCGCTCCGCGGTCAGATGAGGGGTTGACAGACTTTGCTGTTAATTTTTAAACCATCACGAATGGTTCCAGTTACTGAGGTAGTCTACTAAAGGTCGGCTTCCATTTTTAGGATCCATAAATAATTTAGTTGATGGCTTTCAGGACCATCTCGTCGTGAGGGCCAAACACTTTCAGCCACTCGCTCACGCTCACAGGGGTCACATATATAGCGTGGTACCGCTAGCAGTCATTTTGCTTCTGTTTCCCGGAGCATCTGGCCCTCCACACACATGTGCACATTCCCGCATGGGGGTACCGTGCTGCTGGGGCGGGGGGGGGGGGGGAGCACCGCGCTCACACATTAATCAAATTAATCAAGGACTTCCTGTACCAGACCCCATTTAGGGTGATGCAGCTGGCCACAGAGGTCCTGCCCTCCCACAGTTTGCATGCCCACAGTGAGGAGGGCGCCTCAGATGAGTGAGTAGGTACACAAGGCAGAGTCAACCAGTGACTGACAGGTGATGCTGTAACTGCCGAGTGCTGCGGAAAGAGGAGAGATGGAGGAGCGCTGGCCCATAGCTAGGTCAAGGCAGCAGAGGAAATGGCACCTCAGGGACTTGATGTCCACATGAGGTGGGCTGCCCACATCAGGAAAGTGAAAGCAGTATAAGCAGGCTTCCCAGAAAAGAAAGGCAGGAGTGTGGGCCGGGCCACATTCTCAGATTGGGGTGGCCACTCCCAGGCTCAAGGTAGTTTTTGGACACTAACCCTGAATGGAGGTGTGTGTATTCATCTGCTAACGTTTCCCTCCACTGTCCTTTTGCAGCTGGGCGGCGATGAGAAAGCTCTAGAGAGCTGCTTGAGTCTGGGCGGCCACCGGGCCCCTGTGGTCACCGTGGACTGGAGCACGGCCATGGACTGTGGGACATGCCTCACAGCCTCCATGGATGGCAAGATCAAGCTGACCACCCTCCTGGCGCATAAGCTCTGATGTCCCTGCCTGCAGCGACACACATCGGAAGCAGAACTGTCCCCCGGGGGAGGAGAGACAGAGCAGACGGCACTTCCTTCTGGCGCTTTCAGGGAAATTGCCAAGGGGGCTCAGCCACGGGTAGAAGCCTCTGGAGCGGGCTGTGTGTGCTCCCTGGAGACTTGAATGGTGGCCGCAGAGGGCATGCCACAGAGCACAGGGCGCTCGACAAGGACCAAGCCACAGTGGCCCACGCTGTGTTCACGGTCGAGGAACTGACAGTATTTTGTACATAATTGCTTCTTTTGTCTCTTTTAGAGGAAAAAAAAAAACAAAACAAAACCGAGAGAGGAGATAATGCTCTCGCAGTCCCTTGGTGTCTCTTTCTGGAATGTCTGAGTCACCTGGCCCTAGTGATAGCGTGGCTTCCTGCCTGGGCTCTTGTACCTCACCTCTAACCACCTCCCCTGCCATGTCGCTGGCAGAACCCCGCTAGGACGCCTGTGGCTTTGCCGGAGTTGAGTACCTCCTTGTGGGCTCAAGCCAACATGGGCCAGTCTTCCGCCCAACCTGAAAGCTTCCCCCAGATAACAGCGGGGCCTGAGGTCGGGCCCCCAGCTGCCCTCCTCCTTCAGTCTCATTTGGTGACGCATGTTTCCAGCTTGAGGTCTGTGAGCTTGGGTAATACCAGCTGCCTGCACCCTCTGCCTGCTTCTCTGAGCCTGGGCCGCCGCGTCTGCACACCTGCTGTCTGTCCCCTCATTTGGGAGGACCTTGCAGATGCTGAGACAGGTTCTTACACAGCGGGGTTGTCCGTCCTACATCCTGCTGCTGAGGCCAGCCTCGTGAGGAGCCGCTAGAGTCAGTAAGCCTGGGCCTTGGGCGTCCACACTTGGCAGGGGCCAGTGACCTTATTACCTCCCTAGGGAATGCCACTTCCATGCACGGTGACCGTTTGGAACAGTCATTTGGTAGTTTCTTTGGGCTCCGGGACAGTGGCGGGCTGGTTGTGGAGTCAGGTAACTCCCAGGTGCCCTCACTGTACACCGTGGCCTTGGCTCCCTTCCGGGGCTGAAGGAAAAGTAGAAAGCGATATATAGGGAAAACCAGAGAAGTAGTTACCTATTTATTGTTGGTATGTGGCGGGGCATGGGCCACGGCAGAGTTCAGAAGACAACTTGGTAGACTTGGTTCTCTCCGCCCACCTCTATGTGGGTGTGGGGGGATCAAACTCAGGTGGCCGGGCTTCGTGGCCAGTGGCTTTACCTGCCGAGCTAGCTCATAGCCATCTCTTTTTACCCATTCCCATATGACGTGAAGAGATTAATTCTTTTCCTGCCCGCCTTGGGCTTGGACACAGCTTTATCTATCTCACCCAATTCCTGCTCCTGGGTTTCATTTGAGTCAAGAGCCCATGTTTTTAACTCTTCCTCCCAAAGCTTTCCTTGTGGTTCATTCTTTCCTCCCAGGGTATTCCCCACAGCTTGCTGATGCGGTTTTAAAACTCAGAGAGAGAGAGAGAGAGAGAGAGAGAGAGAGAGAGAGAGAGAGAGAGAGAGAGAGAGAGAGAGAGAGAGCAACACCCCAGAACCTGTCCCTCCCGCCCCACCCACCCCTCCCAGGAAGAGCATTGTCCTCAGAGTATGTTGGGACCTCCCCATTCCTTCAAAGCCCCTTCTTGGGAACCCTTAGAAGCCTTCTTAAGGAAGGCTTCCCCCTGTGCTCTCTTGGTGAAGGAATCATGAGGCACAACCATGAAGGTGGGCTACACCACAGACTATGAGCCATTCTTCCAGGGGTTGAGAACCTGGCCAGGCTTATGTGAAAAGCCCATCTCTGCTCAGCCCCAACACCAGTCCCCATGGTGTTCAAACACCCAGGAGTTGGGCATGAGGTCTGGAAGTACAGTAATAAATACATTGTGGACTGACTAAATAAAGCAAACTGACAATTGTTACTATATCAGTGGCCACATACAGTTCTGTCATTTCAAAAATAATAAAAACCCACGTTGACACCAGCACAGGTTCCTTACTCCTTCCTGCGACAGGCTTCGTAGGGAGACACATGGGTTTCTGGTCCTAACTAAGCCTTATTTGCTAGGTGACCATGGAGAAGTTTTAAGAAAGGCTTGGGGAGTCATGGTAAGAACCAAAGGAAACGTGCCCGTCCATCCAGCCGGTCACACACCATTGCCTCCCATCCCGTGAAGTTACAACAGTCAAGTGAACGCTACTTTCATGACAGCCAGGCCATGCCCTCCCAGAAAGGCTGGAGTCTAGCCCAGTTCAAGAGCAGCGGGCGGACCCAAGCTCAGTGTGTGGGTGGGGTGGGGTGGAGGGGATTGGAAGCCATTGGTTTATGCCACTAAGAGCTGGGACTTCCCTGGCCCAGGATTAGCATTCAACAAGAGCCAGGTAAGTGCCCTGTGGAAGGAAAAAGGCTCCGCAGGGGATTGCAGTTGTAGCAATCTCAGGCTGCCCTAAATCAAGCTGAAAGACCCCGGGGAAAACCGGGCAGCTGAGGCAGAAGGCACCCCGGGCTGCCAAGCTGAATCCTGGGTCGTGTTGAACTTGGGATCCTCTTGGGGATGCTCTGGCAGGACTGTGGAAAACAGAATCCCTCTCCTCCCGCTCGCTCGTTACCAGCTGCTGCACTGACGTTCTCATAGCCAACAGCGGCAGCCGCGGACAGAACCCGGAGTGTGGATGCGGCTTGTGGTCTGCAGGGGGCACTCGGGGGCCTCAGTGCCAGCCAGAGGCCGGGGCGGGAGCGCGCGGGGGCCTGGAAGGCGAGGGCATCGGGAGCGTGCGGGACCGGAAGAGGCGGGCGGTGGATGGTGAGGTTGCTGCAGCTCTGACTCCCTCCCGGAACCGGCCGAGAGCGTCCCTGTCCCGTCCTGTCCCCGGGCCCCCGGGCCCGCTCTGCGCCCTTGCGGGTGGGAGCGAGCGGCGTGGCCAGCTCCCGCCTAGCGCAGCGAGGCCACACGTGTGTCTTCGGGGTGAGGTTTCCAGGGACCCACTGGGCCCGACCCCCACAGCTCTGAGCTCCAGAAACCACGCGGTCGGCAGCTCCTGGCTGCCGGCTCGATGTGCACGTCAATGATGCGTGTGCGGACGCGTCTAATACATTTCTGCATACCGTCACTGCATGGAATCTGTGGCTGGACAGCTTAGGTTTTGTCTTTTTTCTTTTGTTTGTTCCTGTCAATTAAGTTGCAAACAACCATTCTGGATGAGCCAAAATTACACACCCTGGCCTGGTATATATGGGTGTGGAGGCACTGGCTAGTGAATGTGAAGCAGAAGGCCTCAGGGACCATTGTTTGGGATGCAATGGAAAGGGAGATCAGAGTTGCCTACCTTCTTCCTCCTAGGGCGCAGAGGTGACTGGAAAGCATTTCTTGCTGCACGAGCTATTCGTGGGGGAGGGGACAGAGCGACGGAGTGGTCACAGAACTTTGTGTGCAGGCCCTATAGCCCTACCTGCTGCTGCTGCTCCGTTTGACACACTACAAATGGCCTGGTCTTCTGGGCTCTGCTCACCTCTAGCATGCCCCGCACCAACCAGTAACGGTTGCTGGTAACTGAAAGAGTATACTGACTGGGTTCCCTCTTGTAGGAACCAAAGATTGGCGCCCACTGGGGACAAATAGGCCCGGTGTGACGAGAGAATGTGAATTTTTTTTTAGTGCTGCACCAGAGAAGCAACTCACCGAGTGTGGAAAATGATAGTCATGGAAACCCTCAACTCCGAGAACAAAAAGAGGGTTCTTCCCTCCTGGATGACAGCCCCTGTGGATGAGCGGAGGGAGTCGTCGATGAAGTCGCCCAGAAGGAAGACGACAGCGGCTGTGCAAGCTGGGGTGGCAACAAGGTAGGGCAACCTGTGGTCAGGGCGCTTCTCGCCTGCCCGAGTGGGCGGGGCGAAGAGATGGGTGGCATCTCTTCCTAGCAGTTTCTGAGGCCTCGGCTGTCCCCTCACAGAGAAGTACCACCCGAGTCACTGTACCGGGGAGGGCCTGCCGTCTAGCTAGCTGTTGGCGCAGGCAGTGAGTTCTGTGTATAAACCATGCCTTCAGGAGCCAGTTGTCCAAAGTGCTGGTGTCTTCATTCCCGCATTTCCCGTGTGTGGACAGAGCTTTGTGGACAGTGAAGAAATCAGAAGTTGTGGGTGTTAGTTAGGTGAATGGCGGTGGCGGGGGTGGGTGGGAGAGTTTTATCAAGGGGGAGGGGAAAGCCCTCTCATTCCCTCGAAGGGGCGGCGTTAGGTTTCCAGTGCTATGCTTGCTGCCTCTTCGCTGGCTACCTGTACTCTCTGTAGTTGTTGCAGCCTTTGTCTAAATGTATTCCCACATTCAGGTACAAATTGGGCCCGGGCCTGATGACCTGTATTTGCTGTGTCCACTGTATGTTTGATTTTGAGACAGGGTCTATGAAACCTTGGCTGGCCTGGAACTCGCTCTGTAGACCAGGCTGGCCTCGAACTCACAGAGACCCGCCTGCCTCTGCCTCCCGAGTGTGGGGATTAGTGTGTACCACCACTCCAGGCTGTCGGCTGTGTGTTTCAAGGAGCGACCCTCGGAAGCCAGCCATCATTCCATCCCCAGTTCCTTGTGAGGAGCCCACGGAGGGTGGGTAGCCCTGTGCTCTGTCCCTGGGCCACCAAGATGAGGAAATTCTTCAGAGAAGCAGTTCCCCCACCCCTCCTGCCCCCATGGAGGATGCTTCCATCTCCTTCCCCCATGTGAGTCCCTCCGTCCTCAGCTGTGGCTTTGTGTCTGTATTCCAGGGCCCCTGTCATGAGGACTGTGTACTGTATGAACGAAGCTGAAATGGTAGAGGTGGCTCTGGAGGTCCTGATTGAGGTAACTTCAGCGCCGCGTCTCCTGACTCCTGTGACTGACTGGAAATGATCCACGGGTTCAGTCTAGCATAGGTCCTTGGCTCCTGGTAACAGAGGTGCTCTTAGGCTGCCTCAGGGTCCCGCCTCTCCCTCTTGCTCATTCCACCTAGCCACGCCTCTCAGCTACTTCCTATGTGTGATGTGCATCTGTGGGGTAGGCCTTTGAGACCAGCTGTGCAGGTGGGATACGGGTATCTACGGGCACGTGTGTGAGGGGCACACAGGGGAGGGCACCGGTTGAGTCGGAGGGCCCCTTACCAGCTCCCCTCTCGGTAGAAGGCTGGAAGTTTCCTGGCTTCCTGAAGGAGTAAGAGAGGCACTGTCATGAAGCTGCCGAGTCCCTGTTTTCCCCTGCTTTAAATCAGCTCGTAGTAACCCAGGGCTGCAGTGACCTGGGCTACTGCTGTCCCCAAGAAACTGGAGCTGAGTTAGGCCCAGAGCAGGTTGTGTAGCCTGGTGTTAGTATTCTCCAGCCTTTCCCCTTCTACTCAGCTGTCCCTCACACCTAGGCCTGCAGCTTTCCCCAGCCTGAGTCACGGGGAGCAGCGGGGAAGATCGGGTGGGTTCCCATGACGAGGCACGCTGCCTGGCCTGGTCATGTGCTGTACTGGCTTTGCAGTTGACTCAGGGTATGTCCACACCACTGTCAGGCAAGCGGTGCGCCAGGGAAACAGGCTGTTGTGTTGAGCCTGTCATTTCTTCTGCTCCGCAGGGCCGAAAACAGGAAGCGCCGACTCTGGTGGCCACCGATAAGCTGCGGCTCTCCCCTCCCTACTCTGCGTCTCCCAGTCCCCCTGGGAGCAGCAGTGGGGAAGAGGGCAGTGGGAACTGCTCACCTGCTCTAGGCCTCAGCCCTTCCCAGGGGCCAGAAGCCACCGACTCTCCCTGTAGCAGAAGCCCTAAGGAGGAGGAGGAAGATGCGCTAAAGTACGTCAGGGAGATATTTTTCAGTTGATGTGAGCCGTTCCCTGCACTTTCTTCTGAGAGCAGTAGACGACGACGCCTGCCCCTGCTACCCTCAAACGCCAGGCTTTGCTCCCAACTTCCAGTCCCAGAGGCTTTCAGACTGCATCCATTGGGATGTCGCCCTGCGCTGTCCTCCAGCTCAGAGGGTCTGGCTGTGCTTTATTCAAGTAGCAGCAAAAATGAGGTCGTGGGCCCACCCACTTGCTGGAAGCAAAGAAAATGTAGCAGCTGAGCTAACCCTGGGGTCCCAGAGAGACAGCCAGATGTCACACTCAGGTGGAGGCCTAAGAACAGTCCCCGTCCTGACAGTTCAGCAGTCGGCTTCTCCACCCCCACCCTCACCCCCCAACCGAAAAGGCTGCTGCGGCCCAGAGTTCCCTGCCAGCCTTGCAGCGGGCACTCTCACAGGCTGGCGGGCCATGTGGGTTCTCCCCACTCCCCGTTGCCGCCTCTCTTCCACCTGCCCCCCCCCCCGCCTTGGTCTCTGTACCGCTGGGACGGAGAAGGGGATGGGAGACGCTGAGGACAAAAGATCACACCCGAGTCCATGTCTCTGTGTGTTCACGGTGGCCTTTGATGAGCACAGGACGAAGAACTCGCTGCCATGTGGGGGTTGTGCTATACAGGCATTGAGAAACATACGATGATGCCCCCAGCGCCTCCCGGTTGTGGGTAAGGTGAGGGGATGCGGGCTGTGTTTGTGTGCAGGCGACTCTCCAGTCCTGTTCACCAGGCTTTGTCACGCCTTGCATCTGCAATCCTGGCTCACAAGAGTGGTTTTGACAGCTGCCTCCTGTCTGGCGTCAGGTCCAGGGGCTCATTCACAGGACCCCACAAAGCCAGCAAGGCTTCTCCCGTGCCCCGTGTTTCTTAGCTGAGTCCCTTTGAGGTTGTCCCCGGACCTCTGAGGCTGGAGTTCTGGTGTGGGGCATCACCCAGAAGCGACAGAAGCTGGCTAACAGGACTTGATGTTAGAGCAGTTCCTTCTGCTCTCGTTTGGCACTTGCTTGGAAATCTGGCCTCTCACAGTCAGGCTCCCACCTGCCTGAGGCCAGAGTGAGAATTGCTCAGATTGTCTGATTAAAGCAAGGATCCATGTGCTAATGAGCTACCCCGGTTCAATAGTCCCCCAGAGTAAGGGAGGGCACCAAGAAGCTGCAAGGCCCCCAGCCATCTTGCTGCCTCTGGCCTCTGCTGCCCTACTGTTCCGTGTGCCTGAGCTTGAGATCAACATTAGCTATGAAACAAGGTGGTTGAGAGGCCCCATCCAATCACCGGTTCTCTGGCTCCGTCTTGGAGCCCAGTTGGGACTGAGCCCCTGCAATCCCATCGGCCTTTAGCCTGGGCTAACAATTCCCCCACTCGTTCTTGCCCTTCTTTTCCCGCGGAGGGAGCATAACTGTGGCCATCAGCAAGAAGATGAGCAAGGCCTGGGCTAGACACAGAGCCAGAAAGCCAGGCCCCAGGATGGTGAGCCTGACCCACTTCCACACGAAGGAAAGGAAGAGGCTCAGTCCACTGGCCAGCAGCACCGAGGACGCCGCCAGGAAGCCCACTGCCAGCTGCCACTCTCCTGCGTCACTGTTGCACTGGGCAAGGAGGAGGGGCAGGGGGACAAAGATCATGAGCACCAGGGCTCCATACACACCAAGCCTGGCCAGGGCTAGGCCAACCTGAGGGACTCCCAGGGCCTCCAGCTCGGGAAAGTTGTAACACTGTAGGGAACCAGGGTCCTCCTTCCACAGACAGAAGTTGTAGAAGCCGATTCTCAGGTTAGGCAGGTCAGCGAGGTCGCCAGCCTTCCAGAGGAGAGCGTAGGACATCAGGGAGAGGGTCACAGCCACGAGGCTCATGATGCCCACAAAGGGCAGACAGTTGCTCCGCCACAGCCTGGAGATAGCCATGTCTTCTGCCCTCGCAGGGGGACCTGGAAAAGGTCACACCAGTGAGTATCCAGCCCTTCCCTTGGGCCTCTGTGTTTAGAGCTCCTGTCCTTTCTGACCTCACCCACACAGGAAGTCACAGGTCAGAGCCAAGTCCTTTCCCAGGCAGCTGTGGAAGCCTGACGTATCCTGAGCCAGACCCTCACATCAAAGGCTTTACTGCGGTGTAGATACAAGCCTTCAGAAGCCCTGTGTGTGTGTGTGTGGGGGGAGGGGGTCTGGATGTGTGTGAGGTGAAGGGCAAGCCTCACTGTTAGGTGGGGCTGCAGCTGAAGTTAGGGTTTGCAGGCTTGACTCGAGTCTCGCTTCCCATCCTGATGCTGACGACCCCATGGGGAACTGAAAAGCTATCCACGCTAGGCCACATGCCAGTCAAATCAGTGTCTGTGTTCTGGGTGTGCACGGTGTCTGCAGATCTATCTCTACGGCTTGGTTGGATGTGAGTCTGGGTGGAGAGTAACTGGCCTGTGTCTCCTGCCCAATTTGGGGAACTGACTTAGGTAAAACAGACCTTCCCCTACGATGAAATCACACCATTGCACTCCACTGATTTTAAAACCTCTGTTCAACTCCCCCCCCCCCCATAACAACAGTAATCTATTAACTCTAGGAAATTCTGGAAATAGGTTTTAAAGAAAATATTAAAACAATCCTTTATCCTGTCGCCCCAGTAAAAACCACTGTTCATATTCCACAAATAGTTTCCCTATGTGACTGTACTTTTAAGAAGCATACTGTTAAACACAATGGCTTTTCATTGACTGCTGTGGCCATTTCACAGTTGTTGAAATATTCTTCAAAATGTGATTGATAGCTACATAATATTCAATTCATGGGCTGGGCATGGTGGTGCACGGCTTTGATCCCAGCACTCGGATGCAGAGGCAGGTAGATCTCTGAGTTTGAGGGCAGCCTGGTTTACATAATGAATTCTAGGACAGCCAGGGCTATGTAGAGAGACTCTGCCTCCAAAAAGAAAACAAACAAACAAAACTCCAGAACAAACACCCCCCCCCAAAAAAAATTCAACTCATAGAGCTGTTTGTTTCACTATCTTGGTGATCTTAATACATATAGCTAGACGGACCTACAGAAAACTTGCTATTGCCATCTCTTTAGGTGTATACAAAAGTGCCTATTTTGCCAGAAGTGATTCACGCCTTTAATCCCCGCACTGGAAAGGCAGAGGCAGGCGGATCTTTTCTTTTGAGACCAGCAAGTTCCAGGACAGCCAAGTCTATAGAGACACCCTGTCTCAAACAAACAAACAAACAAACAAACAAAAATAAAAAAGAGAAGAAAAGTTGACTACTACACTCTCTTTACTCAGAAAAATCTTTTCAATACTCTTATTCAGAAGGGATTTTCAAATTGCTTCTAAAATAGAAGTCTGCACACTGTGCCCTTCTCCTTGTACATAAAACAAATATTTCCACCAGGAATGACTAGGGATGCAGAGCTTTCGACCTAGAAAGACACCATTGCTGTGGGCCTATTGCAGAGATCTAGGAGCTGCACTGGTGGCTCTGGGGAAGGACCCACAGACCCTGGGGATCAACTCCCTAGGGCACTCTGTTGGGGAACAGCTCCTCTCACACACTGCAGTGGGATCCCTGTGCACCACATTTGTTTTACAAGAACAGAACGGGATTAAGAGAACGAATACTTGCCAGCCTTAAAGAGGGCTGGAAAAGGGGGACTTATTTCCAAAGGCCCCCAGTATGTGACGCAATAGAGATCATAGGTGGATTTTTAGCAGCTCCCTGACAGTAGATATGCAACTGTTAGAACATTGGGGTCTGAATCCACACTGCCTTTCCCCAGCATCTACCTTGCTGTCCAGGTATGTCCAGTCCCTGGCTGTCACCCCTGCAGAGGAGCCCAGAAGCGAATGTCTCCAAAGCAGCCTGGGCTGCTGCTTCTCAAGCTTTTTTTTTTTTTTTTTTTTTTTTTTTTTGTCAGAGGCCCCGCATGCTGGGTTCAGGGATGCCTTGTTTGAATGTACTAGGAATTCTTGGAGCAGTGATGCTCACTGTAGGAAGATTTGTGAAGACTGTAAAAGGCAGCTTTAGTCCATATGTCACTGTGTTGGAAGGATAGAATGCTCCATGTAGCCATGGTATAGAGAAATTCCCAACATATTTTAATTTTTTTCCCATTCAGCAGATTTTTTTTTTTTTTTTTGTAAAGTCTATACATGTGCTTTTAGAGGGGTATTTCAGGGTTTGGGTTGAACTTCTGGGTGTGGGACCCCTGTTTATCCAGTGATGCTGTAGGAAATAAGGCTTGGCCTGCCTGCACTGCCCAGGGACAACCAGGGTGGGAACTGGGAGGCTCCGCTCACTCTGAATTGTGCGTGTTTAGGGTAAAATACAACCCTTGAGGCTCTGTCAGACAGCAATCGCGGCTTCTCAGAGGAGGCTATGGCTACCGCAGCACAGCTCCTGTCAGGGACCAGGCTTCGTTTTCTCTCAACAGATTTTTTGGAGATTTTGGTAGGTTATTGTCTTGTCTCTCTGTGTAGCCCAAGTTGGCCTCAAACCCTCTGATCCTCCCACCCCTGTTTCCGAAATGCTGTGACCGTGGGCATGTGCACCACACCTGACATTCCTAAGGCCTGTAACCCAGAGCAGGGCAAGAGGAAACCGGAAGGAGGAACGCAGACCCCGGCACGTGGAACGACCCTGTGCTGACTTTCCTCTGCTTTGCCCTCACAGGCAGAGGTCAGTCCTAGCTCCTCCGCCTAGCACTTGAGGCTCTCTACCATCTGGTATGTCTTAGAACTTGAATTTTATTGGGGCTCAGGTCCCTCTGCCCTCTGCACTTGCTTTTCTTGTGGCCAGGCTTCTCCGCTTAGGCTGTTTCTTGCCATCTCCAATGCCTTTGTGCAGGCCAGAAGCTGGAATTATACTAGAACACAGTGCTCCCGAGGAACAAAGAGTCTTCATCAATTTTACCCCCGAGGAGTCTGCTAGGAATTATCTCTGTTATGAATGAACAAAAATGCCCTCTAGTACCCTTAACACATGACGTCATGTGTTAGGGCCACACCTCGGGAAGACGGCAGAGCACCGTGAGGGGCCCTGTCTATGACTTATTTTCCCAGCAGGCTGGGGATGTCCATTCCGCCTCCTACTAGAAACACACACTTCAGAGGCTGGTAACTACCACAGTTCCTGTATATTTGGTTGCAAACCTGACGATACTCTCCTATAAAGATACTCTCCTAGCGCCTTGGCAGCCTGACTACCCTGTGTTGTTTCTCTAACAACCATGGCAATCACATTCCCTCCACAAAAAGGCCATCATTCCCTGTAGTAAGCCCGAGCTTCCGTCAAAGGGCGAGAGGCTCTAGAGCAGTGCTTCTCGGCTTTCCTAATGCTGTGAGCCTTTGATACGGTTCCTCATGCTGTGGTGGCCCCAAACCATACTTATTTTCATTGCTACTTCATAGCTGTAATTTTGCTACTGCGATGAATTGTAATCTGTGTTTTCCGTGGCCCCTGTAAAAGGGACATTCGCCTCTAAAGGGGCCATGACCCACAGGTTGAAAACCACTGCTCTAGAGACCGATGATTCATGGTGGCCATTTTTATATGAACTTCCTGTTTATAATAAAATAATGCATGTTGGTTCCAGGAAACTATTAAAACATGTCAAAGTGTGGAGAAAGATTAAAAGTCATCTACTTCTGGTCAAAGGGACCATCAAGCCAACCTCCTCTGATGCTCTGCAGTTAGGATCCCATGGATCCTCATGTGCATAAGCATATGTGTTTATGTCCTATGATTGTTTCCTGTTATGTTTAAGGGCTTCCTGAAGCTCTTAGATCTTACAGTTTTTTTTACATTATTCTTACAGTTTGTCTCATAATCATATGAATAATGCTATGTGAAGTGTTTTTGAGTAAACTTATCCTTCTAGCAGCTTAACTTAAAAAAATGTACACTTTGTGTATGCATGCGTGTGTGTGCCTATGAGTGTGTGAGTGTACGTGAGTGTGAGTATGTGTATGTGAATGTGTGTGTGAGTGTGTGGGGTGTGTGTGAGTGTGAGTGTATGTGAGTGTGAGTATGTGTGAGTGTGTGAATGTGTGTGTATGTTTGTGTGTGTGTAAGAGTGTGAGTGTATGTGAATGTGAGTATGTATGAGTGTGTGAATGTGTGTGTGCATGTGTGTGTGAGTGTATGTGAGTGTGAGTATGTGTGAGTGTGTGAATGTGTATGTGTGAATGTGTGTGTAAGTGTATGTGAGTATGTGTGTGAGTGTGTGTGTGTATGTGCCACACGTGTGGAGGTTAGAGGGCAGCTTACAGGAGTTGCTTTTCTCCCTCTACCATGTGGGTTCAGAGAATAGAACTTGGCTTGCCAGCTTTGCCGGTTATCTCTCTACTCAAGACCTCCAGCTTAACTTTTTCATCCCACTGTATTTTAGGGATGAAGTCACCACACTGCCCAGGCTGGCCTTGAGCTCCTGAGCAAAAATAAGCCTCCCGAGTAACTGGGGTTACAGACATGAGCTACTTGCTGGCAAATGCTTACCCTACCCCATCCTCGCAAATGTTGCGTATTCTTGAACCATCTAATCTTGGCTATTGATGAGTCACTGTTAGTCATCGTTACTCAATGCTTCCTTCAGAGACAGTGAGGTTCAGCATTTTCAAGTGTTTACTGGCCATCTGTATCTTCTCGGGCCTCTTTTGCCTTTTAAAATCAACTTTTTCAACATGTGAAAGGCCTTGGGCTTCATCCCAACACTACCCAAAAGAAACTATTCTGGCCAGGCTGTGGTGGTGCACACCTTTAATCCCAGTACTCGGGAGACAGAGGCAGGTCTCTGTGAGGATCTCTGTGAGTTCGAGGTCTGGTCTACAGAGTAAGTTCTAGGACAGCCAAGGCTACACAGAGAAACCCTGTCTCGAAAAACCAAATGAAAAACAAACAACAAAACAAAACAAAACAAAAAACAAAAATCCCAGAAAAAGGAATTATTTTGAGTTTTACTTTTCCCATGTGTTATGCTGGCAGCAGCTGCCTGGGTTTTTGTCCTGCTGCCCCAGCAGCTCTCAGCCCTCCCGAGCTGAGGGCTCAGTCCATGAGGGTTTGAGGGCGAAGCCTGAGAGTGACCTCAGAAGGTGGTAATTACTGTTGAGGAGAAGGAGACGAAGATGATCTGAGGTTGAGGTCTGTCTATCTTCTGTCTGTCTGTCTGTTGGAGTGTCTTTGGAATTATCCTAGTGGAGAGCGGGCTAGTGACTGAAAGGAGGGAGCCCACTGGACCCCTTCACCTTGAAAGACATTCTCGTCAGGACTGAGTGAAACAGAGAGACTGCAGCTTCCTGAGGACCATTTTAACAACTCCCCGATGGCCTCTCCAGCCCTGGGAACCTGCACTCCAGGTAACGAGGAGAAACGAGGAAAGCAGAGAACTCTCCACAGCACAGCCTGGCAATTGCAACTCCTCAGTTACCCACCTGCTGCTCTGGCAGTAGCCTGGCTGCTCAAGCTGCATCCTGGCAGGAACTCTGTTCCCATAGGTTTCAGCTCTGTTGCTGCCGTTGAAGGTAGCTTTAACTAAGTCTCCATCATTCTATCTACAAATAAGACTCGAGGCTCGAAGGCTTGGGTGAAAACCTGATGGCTCAGAGAGGCTGAGTAGCAGCTAGCTAATGCTCTCTCCTTGCTGGCTCTCCAGTCAGGTTTCTGCTTGCTTTGCCAAACCAGAAAAGGCTGCAACCACTCCAAATCCCTCCCTGCTACTTCCTGTGTCTCTCTAGCTCTCCCGGATGCCCTCTGATTCTCTATGATTACTTTCTGTCAACTAGTTGCTAGCTCAGCCTCCTGACCCAAGGTTAATTTTATTTAATTAATGCAAGTGCAAACTCGGGGTTCACAGTGTGATCGAATGTCCCCCAGCAGACAATGCACTTGGTGTGCATTGAAGGCTCAGAGTGAGATTACGGACTCCTCAGCGTGCCTGTTGCCCCCCGCTACAGGGAAGGCTTGTAACACCAACCTCCATTCCTAGCTATTCCTGCTTCCTTCCACACAAAGCTGCCTGTTAAGTTATAACCTCAGGTCTGTCAATGTTCCTCATCACTATCCAGCTCACACGTTCTCATCCCGATATTCAAGGCCTCAGATCTTCTTCCCTTTTGCCTACATTGTCTTCTGCAGAAACAAACAGAAAGGGTCCCACTCTGTTTCCTTCCTCGGTGTCTCATGGGAATCAGGCCTAGACTTCAAAAAGGAGGGCTGCCTAGCTTCCCCTGCTCGCCAGTGTGCCACCCAAATGCGCGTCCCTAACACTGTCCCCATGAACTTTGCCTTCTCCCTTTAGGCTAGTCTCACTGAAAAACCCTATGCATGCATATATCTCTCAGACCACTCCCCAGTGAAATGCCATTGCATTCATTTCATAAATCTTTACCGTATGCAGAGAGCAATGGAGTTTACACACAGAAAGTTCCCACAGTCGATGCGATGTTCCCTCCCAAGAGGTGTCATATCCTCTGCCTGGCAGGTGTGTGTTCCTTCGCAACAAGAGCCCTCCATATTCCGCTACACCCTACCTCTCAGACTTCTAGAGCTCTGGCTGTCCCCTCCTTCAGTCACCACAGTAGTTTCTCTGGTATTCCCTGGAAACCTCAGACAAGCTCAGGGCTTTGTCATGGTCACCCCTCCCCTTCAGGGCTCTGCTCAAATGTCTGCCCGTCTGTAGGGACACCTTCCTTGGTTAGCACTGTGGAAACCGCAACATTCCCTTCTTCCCTGAACTCTCATCTCTCCTCATCAGCACGCATCACCACCTGACACAAACCACTTCGCTTACCCATCCTCCAGCAGAACGGAACTCCAGGGGAGCAAAGGCTTTGCCTGGCTTTCACTTTGTTGGCTTTGTCTTGTTTTGTGTGTGTTTGGATGTATCTTCATGTGTGGAGGCCTGAGAACAACCTTGTGTGTGTCATTCTTTCCCTAGGAATGCCATCTCCTTATTTTTAGAGACAACGTCTTTCATTGGCCCAAAGACCACCTGTTAGGCTAGGCTGGCTGGCCAGTGAGCCCCAGGGTTCCACCCGTCTCTGCCAAGTCCTGGGATTACAACTACAGGCCACCGTTCTCAGCCTTTTTATGTGGATGCTGAGTATCGACTCAGGTCCTCATGCCTGTATGGCAAACACTTTACCAACCGAGCCATCTCCTTACCCATGTTCAGTTTTCCTTCCTCCCATCCATCCATCCATCCATCCATCCATCCATCCATCCAATCTATGTATGTATGTATGTATGTATGTATGTGTATCTATCTATCTATCTATCTATCTATCTATCTATCTATCTATCTATCCATCCATCCATCTATCATCTGCCTAAACTGTTTAGTGTTCTATCCTAAGCACCCAAGGCTGCTCCTGGCATCTAGAACACAGTCAACAAACATCACCCGATGTCGAGGCTGACCACCTGTCAGCAGTAGCACACGTGACTTCTCACAAGCTCCTTCCCCACTCATTTTCTTAACTTGCTCACTGTCCTCTGGTTTGGTTAAAAATTCTTCCCATAACCACCTGGGTTCAAGTTTCTCCCCTGCCACTACTTTCTGGTTCTGCACAGGGCTTTGAGAGGTTGAGATGAATTGGTGTTCATTTCACCAGTACCTGACACAGGCGTGTGTGTGTGCGTGTGTGTGTGTGTGTGTGTGTGTGTGTGTGTGTGTGTGCTCTGATACAGAGGCTAAAGCAGTGATTTGGAGGGAGAAAAGGAAACTGATGTAAGTGTGAGGTAGAGGCAGAGGGTGGAGTATGCCGTGAGTGAAGTCAGAACAATAGACTCTGACAAGCATCAGGGAGAGCCAAGCTATCCATTTCCTTGTCAGAGGAGGCCACTGGCCCGGGTTAAACGTGTTTAAGATTAGTCTTTGTGGCTTAGGTGTGGCCCTCACAGGAATAGGAAGGAGAATGGGAAATGGGTCTTGTTTCCTTTGGCAGAAGTATGTCCCAATTTTTAAAAACTGGGCTAGGACAGTGTTTTCGCTTGCCTGTGTTTAGTGGTGTAGGTGACCTCTATGGAATGCTGTGATATTTGGTTTCCTGATTGCTCTCCCTTATAAATAAAAACAACCTGACCATCAGAAGTAGGACTACAAGGGGAGACAGACAAAAACCCAGAAGCATGGTTGAGGCTAAGACATGGGCAGCGAGCCACTGAAGGGGCCGACTAAACGGCTCATTTAATCATACTTGTTCAACTGTCTTGTGCTTATTAGCACTGGGTATAAGCCAGCATCGAGCAAAATCCTTAAAGATGATTTCTCTCCATTACTTTGCACTGGCAGGCCTCCCAGCAGGGTTAGCGACTGCTGATTCATGGGCTGAGGACCAGGCTTCCCAGGACCTGGTTCTGATTCTCGAGCTCTGCCACTCTTCCCTGCAATTATGAGATGGGTCACCCCCTTTCCCAGGCTAGGGTTTCATCTCTTGACCCCACTAATGATGCATTTGGGAGGTCCTTGAGCCAGGGGTCCTAAAGGACCAAAGACACACTGGACAACCCCTTCCCTCCCCTACAAGCCTGTGCTCTACTTGTAAGACATACACCACATAGATTTTTAAGGAGATAATTTTGAGAAGCTTTGGGAAGGAAATAAACAGGGCAAAGTGAGGAAGAGAAACCAGCAGGTAATTGTTCCATGTTAGAGGGTCCGGAAGAGCTGTATACACTAGGGATACTAGGCTTGAAGCCTGAAAGGGCCTTTCATTAACTAGTCCAAAAAATAAAAGGAAAAAATAAAAAACCCAAACTATTTCAGGACATCATCTCATTTCACATGGATCCAAGAATGAACCAATGTGAAATGAAATCTAGAAAAAATAAACTTTGATTTATGAATGAGAAAGCACATTCTGAACTTAAAAGCAATGCAAAACTACAAGGAAAATTTAAAGATTTTAGCTATATAAAATGTAGATTTCTGTGTACCTGTAATAAAGGCAATGCAAAATTAAAAGACAAAGAACATGAAAAGTATCTGCATTAACTATGAGGAGATTAATAGGCCAAATGTATGGAAACGTTCATGCAAACATAAAGAAAAACACTGCATGGCATGAAATGGATGAAGGAATACAAATAATTCACAAAAGAATGTAGCTAACTTGAAAAACAATTCCATCTTTCCTAATGCCTCCAAGGTATGGCAAGTAACAAACCTCTGTCTTTCTCTCTAAAAGCTATACATAACACTCTTGGTGACATTCCAAATGGCAAGACTGGCTTTCTAACAAGGTGACTCTGAATTTAAAGTGTGTGTTTTGGCCTAATAACCCACTTTGTATAACCTTATCCCAAGACAGGACCAGGAATGTCACTCCAGACTTATACACAGGATGGGTTATCACAATACCAGGCATGAAACTTGACTTCTCAACATCAGATGTCAGTTCTAGCACCTCGGGATGATGGAGCAGCGTGCAGCTCTTAAAGGCCAAAACACAAGCAGACACCATGCCAAGTCATCCACAGAGAGATGCACAGGAGGGAGGGACGCAGGGACGAACAACTCCTTTGGTTTTCAGGTTAAAGAAGGGTAATGGAAGATATTAACCATCCCAAATAAAAAACAAAAACAAAAAACCCAACGCCCTCCCTGCAAACTCTCAAGATCTGTCCTAAGGGACAGCCTCCACCTCTCCACCCCCACTCCATGAGTTTGCTTTGGGGGTTGTAAAGCAGTCTGTAGCAATGCAGGGTCTTAAAAAATCCCTCAGATTCTTCTACACTTCTTTAGCCAGAATCACAGATCTTTCCTTGGTATTTTCTGAAGTCTTGACAGCAGTTTAGTCGCTGCTGTAAGTGATCTGGTTTTGTCTGTCTGTCTATTGCTGGAGAACAGCGTGTCCCAGAGCCACAGATGTTTACTGGTCCAGGCTGTGCAAAGCCCTTGCTACACTCGGTTAGCCTGTGTGTTTCTAACCATCCATCAGCGTTACCTTCACCGGCTTTGCAGCAGAGATACAGCAATGCTTAAGGGCATGGGGGTAAGACAGAGGTGAAAGGGTAGATCACACCCCGTGGGGAGAGAGGAGACCCCAAGCAAGCCTTTCCCCTTTGTGCTAGAATGTCAAGTATGTGAGCCTCAAACACTTCTGTCTCTGCTGGGGAGCTACTTACGAAGAAACCAAGGCCAGAGCCCACGGACACTCATCAAAAGGTGACAGGAAATCGTCTTCGGGGAGTGGATTCGCTCCTGGGCTGCTTTCTAGTGTCAGGCTCCAGGAACTGGGGCAGAGGAGGAGCAGCAAGCAGCTAGTGTCTTGCCTGCATTCGCAGCCGGGTCCAAGTAAACAACTCTCTGAACTTTGGTACATTCGTGCTGACTGATGTCACTATCAGCTGATTTCACTTTCGTTTTTTTAACTTGCCTGTGTCTTATGACTTTTCAGAAACGAAGAGCATAAACAACTTCTTGTTGCTCACCGGGACGTATGACGCACACCGGAGCACACAAACCACCGGATCAGAGATCCAGGTGAGGGTCCTGACAGTACCACACCGAAGCTTCGGAAGGGAAAGTAGATGCCAGCTTCCGGAGCTCCAGGGGATGCGACTCAGATAAACACGACCTGGAATCTTTCCAGGCTGAGAGACCTTAGATCATGTGGCCCAACCTCCCAGCCAGCGCAGCAAGTGGGACCTGGGTCCCACTTGGAAGGCAGCTATGCCACGGCTCCTTTTATTTATTTATTAATTATTTATTTATGACTGTTTTTCTGGACTGGAAACTTTACCATTAGCAATGCAATGCTCAACAGTTGTGCAGCAACAGGAACAGTGTGGTCCCATTTTGAACTAAAAGGAAAAGAAAGCTTTTAGTTTTGAAATCGCAGGGAGGGACTCCACCTTCTTTCCTCACGTGATCACACGATCACGGGAACTTTGGGATTGGGCAAGCTTGGGAAAGACAGTAGACAGCTCCCCAATAATGCTAAATTCTTGGGTTTCTCTTCCTTTTGCCATGACACCCCGTCCCCAACTGGAGTCTTACTTCATCCTAGGGATTCCCGTGGACTCTGTGCTAGGTTAGATTTCTTATTTTTCTGGATCAAAAGCTTTTCTCTTCCTTGCTTTATTCACTTTTGTCGGGTGATTTCTTGAGAAATGAGAAACACCAAAGGCATTTTTTTTTAAGTGTGGCAAACTGATAATATCTTTATTTTATTCTTGATCTTGTTCAAAGTTGGATGCGGTACAGCGTTTTTGGTTAAACTAATTTTCCTATGCAGTGTTGAGTCTGTATTCCATGCTGTCTGCCTTTCCTGTGATTGTTGGGAAGTTCAAAGCTCACCTCCTTCCCATTGTTGTCCTTTCAGCCGTTTGCTTGTAAAAGAAAGTAGCATTTCAGTGAGGTCTTGGGAAGGAAAAATTAGATGTGCAACCAATTTGCCATTTTCAACTGGAAGCCTAAGTCAACCCTGCCCCCTCCCATGGAGAGCAAGGGTCTCTCCATGTAGCTCAGGCTGGCCTCCAACCCTCAGAAATCCTCCTGCCTTTGTTTCCCAAGAGCTGGGGTTACAGAGCGAGTCTGGCTCCTTCTCTTCTTCCCTTTGTTTTCATTCCAGCAGGGCTAGTTTGCTTGGTTGCTCACGGGTTCTCTGATAGCTCCCTATCTGGTTCATGGTTAAGCTAACTGCTTTTAATAAACAACTAGCCTCTGGCTGCCGAAGCCTCCATTGTTTAACTTGCCTACGCTCTGCTAAACAAGTTTACTTGGGGAGAGTTTCCGAGCTCTTTGCTCTTATGTATGCTTTCCCTGAGACTTTGCCTCTGAACTACTTCTGTGGAGCCGCCCTTGGGGACAGTGTTGCTTCTTTTGACATGGCTGTTAGAGTAGGTAGGTGCTGGTGAGGCAGTAGTCTGGTCTCTTCAGCTCGGCAGTTCCCACATGGAACTTCCATTTTATGAAAAGCTGGGCAAAGGTGACTGGCTCCGGTCTTCTGCCTTTGTACTATGGTTGGGTGTGGTGAGGTATTATTTATGATTTATCAACGCTTGTCTGAGGATTCAGAAAGCAAAGTGAACCATAAGCCATGGAAGCCAGGCACACACCTTGCTTCTGCAACTTAGAGAGGAACTGAAGGAGGGAGGAAGTCATGTGGCATACACCCTTGCTATTATTATGAGGTCTCTGTGACTCTTCCGGAATGCACGGCGCCTTCTCATTTGTTGTGTTTATTTATTGTGAGCATGGACAAGTTTTAAACACACACACACACACACGCACACACACACACACGCACGCATGCACGCATGCATGCACGCACGCACGCACATCCACATGAGTTCCAGAGATTCACCTCAGGCCATCGGGCCTAGAAGGAAGCTCCTTTATTCGCCCGGCCATCTCGCTGGCCTTGGAATATATTTTGGGGACAACTTCTGGAGATTTTAGTTCTTCTAAAAATAATTTTACCCCCCCTTTTTTTTTAAATTGGGGGACAAGTAAGAAAACTAATCCACTCTAGGAGTGGATCTTTGCCTGCTTTTTACATTTCTGAAAAAAATTCCAAAATTTTGGGATCATAGCAAAATTGAAAGTATATGTAATCCTGACTCACAGTGTCTTCTAGGCTGTCCCCTGCATTGTCTTCTAGTGTTCAGCAAATTTGAACTTGATCGATGTCCACTCTTGAGTTCGTTTTTGCGGTGTGAGGGCTGTGTCTGGACCCCATTTTGTTTGTTGTTTTGTATGTGGGTTTGCTGTGGCACAGCCATGGAAAGGACCGACTGTCTTTGCTCCACTGAGATGATGTGGCTCTTTTTCTAGAAGTTTTCTGGGCTATTTTATCCCGCTGGTCTGTTGATTCTTTCCCAGCATTAATTGTTATAGCTGTAGAGTCTTGATGTCAGTTAATGCCAGTCCCCTGACTTGGGTCTCTTGCAGTGTTGTGTGGGCTGTCTCCACATGAACTCCAGACCCAGCTTGTTGATGTCCACCAAGTAGTGTGCTGCAGTTGGAAGACTGACTCATGCATCAAGGCGTGAAGAGCTAACATCTTAACAACACTGGGCCTTCTTAGCCAAGAACATAAAACACAGCTTCATTTATTTAATTTTCTCAGCTCTCCAAGTTTTAAAAATTTCTCTTTGTGTATATTTCGATGTTTTGTTAGATTTGCACCTATTAATGGTCTTGTGATTTTTTTTTTGTTTTTACCTTCAGATTCTAAATGTTCATTGCTGGGGTGCTTATGGAAATTTACTTTTGTACATTAGGTGTGTTTGTTGCACGGATAATAAAAATTCAGAGACAGATATTGTGGTTCAAGCTGAAGATCAGAAAAGCAAAGCAGCCAGCCACTAGAAAGTTCTTACCTCTACCAAGGCTCAGACCAAAGGGTGACTGCAGACTGCCTGAGTACCTGTCTCCTCCCTCTTATATTCCTCTCTAGTACTGGTGTCTAAGGTGTGCACCACCACCACCTGGCCTCTGTGGCTAACTAGTGTGGCTGCTGAGATTAAAGGTGTGGCCACCACTGTCTGGCCTGTATGGCTGACTAGCGTGGCTAGCTTTGCACTCTGATCTTCAAGCAAGCTTTATTTGTTAGATCATAAACAAAATATTACCACATTTCTCCTTTTTGTCTAATATAAAAAGGTTATAACTAATATAAGAAAATATAAGAAAAACTATATACAATAAATACAATAACTATATACAATATATTCAGGCAATAAATACATCAAAAATGTCTAGTCCATTTGCATTTGACAAATTCAGAGAAAATACCCCATTATCATCCTATCTTGGTGAGTACAAAGGGTTGTACCTAATTCACTTTCTAATTTGCATTATCAAATTATCTTTTAATGTCTCTCAACCTTTTACACTTTACACTTCTTTAGTGAGTTTCTTTTCTGAGTCTGGTAAGCAAGGAAAACTATAAATACCTAGTCTTTAATTCCCTCAGAAACATGAGAAGGAAATAATATTAGCTGAGTAAGCAGGAAGTGCAAGAAATCTACTTCCAAAAAACGTGGTAAGTGACAAAAACAGCTGACTGCCTGGACAGTCACCCAAAGGTCCTCTGCATGTTGGGGCATCCATCTTCAGCCTACAGGCCTAGAATATTCAACATGTGTTAATTAGTCTTTTATTGCTTTGGCAAACTACCTTTGAAAATAAACTTGTAAGAAGGAAAATATAATTTCCATTCATGGTTTTGCAGGCATTACCCACAACATGACATACAAAATCAGAGAAACTGAACTAACTCATAGTATAATATCTAACCACAATGAAACAAAGCTAAAAGTCAATAGCAAGTGAACCCTGGTAAATACACAAACTCATGGCAATTAAAACAACATACTACCAAGTGATGAACAGATCAAAGAAGAAATTCACAAAGAAAAATTTTAAAATTCCCAGAATTAAATAAAAATATAACACAGAGAACCTCTAGGATGCTCTACAAGCAGTCTTAAGAGGAAAAAAAATTACAGCTCTAAGAGCCTACACTAAAAAATCAGAAAGAACACAGATAAATGACTCGATGGTTCTCAAGAATTTGGAAAACAAGAACAAACCAGCCCCCAATCCAGTAAGTAAAACAAAAAACAAACAAACAAACAAAATAAACCAATAAAAATCTGAGTAGGAATTAAAGAATATGTAAACCAGTAACTCATGTAATTGTACTTGAAGACAAAAGTCATATGAATATCTCAATAGGTGCAGAAAAGGTATTTGACCAACTCCAACATGTCTTAATGTCTAGAGAGAGTAGGTCTGGAGGGGACACAGCTCAACATCCTAAGCCTATATATGACAGACCCACAGCCAGCATCATTCTACATGGAGAAAAGCCTCACTCATACCTAATTGATGGGTGAGCTAAGCATTCATTAGTGTCTTTTAAATTTTGAGCTGTTCCTTCTGTTTCTTAGAGTTTACAGCTCTCTGTATTACTCATCCTTACTTATTGCCTACTCAGAGTCTTGGCAAATTAAACTAGTTATTATAAATTCCTGGGAGATACGATGGAGTTTTTCCAGAGAAGGGACCATTTGAGTTTAATCTTCAGGGAGACGTAGAGGCTTTCCAGTTCTGACAGGGTTATATCATAAAGATCAGACAGAATGATTGATTTTTATGGACGAGTGGCATACTTAGAAAATTTAAATACTATAACATGAAAAACAGAGTGGAAGTAATCTACATGCATTCTTGTACTCTACATGTCAGGCATTTATTAGGTAGTATTATGTGGCTCAAGTGGGTATAGGCACTTGCTGCCTGAATTCTGTCCCTGAACCCACATGGTAGGAGAACACACGCCAATAAATTGTCTTCTGACCTCCATGTGTACATGGCATACATGACCTAATGGTGCATGAGATTCACACACACACCCAAAAGTAAATAATGCAATAAGACACTAAATAATATGACACAAGGCAGGGAATTATAAGAGAAAAGATACTGGCAAAATAATTAAGGAAATGCCTCTGCACACCTCAGTCACTGAAGAAACCAGTTTGCTACTTTGGTTATACTCTCAAAGATATTCAACCCTGAAGTCTGTAGTCTCAAACTTTCATATAACTGAAGTTTCAAAGAACAGTTGTCAATTTAAACTTAGATTCCCGTGAAGTTTAGCGCTCCCTGATTTATGAGAACAGGGGAAAGTTGACTTTGGAGAGTGTTAGTTGCCCAGAGAAGAATCCCTAGTAAAGAAATCAGGGACCTCTCTGAGAACCCCAATAGCTACCCCCAAACCTAGTCCTTCTTCCTTAGAAAAACAGTTGTTTCCTACTACGTGCAAGGATTCTTGAGGAAATTTATGGTCAAAATTCCCTACAAATAACATTTCTTCTCTGAACATTGCAGTGAGCTAGTAAGTCCTTTCATCTACTACAGACGCTGACTGTAGAGCCTGCCATGTCACTCAGACCTGTGGTGTGTATCTACTGTGCCTCTGTAGAGCCAGGCCTTGTGGTCTGCGCCCTCACTCACCTGCCTTCATTTTCACTGACACACTTGCTACACTAACTCCTCTGCACATGTATTCACTGTATTTTTATTTTTGTGTGATACCGGGGTGTGAACTACGGCCTCCCCCCATTAGGCATGTGTGATATTGGGGTGTGAACTAGGGCCTGCCCACAATAGGCATGTGTGATATTAGGGTGTGAACTAGGGCCTCCCCACACTAGGCATGTGTGATACTGGGGTGTTAACTAGGGCCTCCCCCCACTAGGCATGTGTGATACTGGGGTGTGAACTAGGGCCTCTCCACACTAGGCATGTGTGATACTGGGGTGTGAATTAGGGCCTCCCCACAATAGGCATGTGTGATACCGGGGTGTGAACTAGGGCCTCCCCCCATTAGGCATGTGTGATACCGGGGTGTGAACTAGGGCCTCCCTACAATAGGCACGTGTGATACCGGGGTGTGAACTAGGGCCTCCCCACAATAGGCGTGTGATACCGGGGTGTGAACTAGGGCCTTCCTCCACTAGGCATGTGTGATACAGGGGTGTGAACTAGGGCCTCCCCCCACTAGGCATGTGTGATACCAGGGTGTGAACTAGGGCCTCTCCACACTAGGCATGTGTGATACCAGGGTGTGAACTAGGGCCTCCCCACACTAGGCATGTGTGATACCAGGGTGTGAACTAGGGCCTCCCCACACTAAGCATGTGTGATACCAGGGTGTGAACTGCCCCCCCCACTAGGCATGTGTGATACCGGGGTGTGAACTAGGGCCTCCCCCCACTAGGCATGTGTGATACCGGGGTGTGAACTAGGGCCTCTCCACACTAGGCATGTGTGATACCGGGGTGTGAACTAGGGCCTCCCCACAATAGGCATGTGTGATGCTGGGGTGTGAACTAGGGCCTCCCCACACTAAGCATGTGTGATACCAGGGTGTGAACTAGGGCCTCCCCACACTAGGAATGTAGTTCTCTGTCACGGGGCTACAGCGCGTTTCCCTCCTCATTGTCTTAGTCTTTTGGTTGGATGCAGGGTTTCATTAGGTTGCTGAGACTGCTCTTGAACTCATGTTGTAGCCCAGGCAAGCCTTGAACTTGCGATCTTTCTGAGTCGGGCTCTTAACCAGATGGGATTATATTCCCCCCCCTCCTCCACGCCTGACTGCTCACCACCTTATGACAAACATGAAGTGTAGGACTTGCTCCTGAAGAATCCATTTGAAGAACAAACTGAAGGCAGGCACTCACTGCCTCTAGGAGAAATGGGACTTCTAACCTTTTACAACTTTGCTTAATTATGAGAGGTAAAACAATATATTTCCATGTCATTCGGTTTCACCCTTTGGTCTGTGCAATTAGCATCTTTTAATATGTGCTATTTCATCAATTAGAGGTACACAAATTAGCGCTTTCCTATATGTTCTTATTCAATTGTTATTCTTATTTATCTTGCTGTTTTTAAATGTTGTCCAGGCTAGCCTTGAATCCCTGATCCTTCTGCCTCTACCTCCCAAGTGCTGGGATTACTAGTGCATGCCACTACGCCCAGCTGTGTGTTCATAAGAACTATGATGTTCTTCTAGAAGGGAGAAATATTGTTTATTTCTCCTGTGGTTTCTCTAGCACACCAACTATATAAAAGAGACGCAGGGAATGATGGTTGGCTGCTAATTCATCAAAGTGACTAAATTCATTAATAACATGTCTTTCCTTGCTTGAAGTTTTAGTTTTTTGTTGTTATATACATGCATAATTTGGAAGAAATCCAAAGCTTCAAGCTTTTCCCATGTTGATACAAATTAAATATATGTGTTTTCAACTTTTCTATATTTCCTCTGGAGTTTTAAATCTCTGAAAGATGTTTCCTCTAAGGAAGATGGGCAAAATCTGTAGTTGGCTATCCACGAGTGAGCGTGTGAGGAGAGAGGGGAGGGCCAGGGAAGGGGGGGGGGCTGCTGATTTTAGCTGTGTCAGCACATCTCAGAGTCGCTTTCAGCTTGGTTAACTGTTGTCCTGGAACTTCAGGTGGAAGGTGAACGGGCCCCCCTCCTTTGGTTTCTTGTTGCTTTTAGTTAGATGAGGAACTATCTGCTCAGAGCTCTTCAGGATGGATTCTTCAGGCTGAAGACTGTTGCCTTTGACAGTATCGGCATCAGCATCCATTTTAGAACGTGAGGGAACAGTCTCCCGTCTGCTGCTGGGGAGTGTCACACCCTCAGTGCCTCTGGCCCAGAGTTCAGGATGCTTTTTCCTCTTCTGAAGATTGCAGAGGGGTGATAAACTTTCAAATGAGCTCTGGGGCACAGACCGGAGCCATTCTGAGGTGTTTGTCATGAGATTCCTTTGGGTTTTTGAAGGGAGATTTCTGGTTGGTGTCCAAGGTATGCTGTATCTTCTTATATTTATGCAAGTAGTTGGAATAAATCTAGAAAAGAAATGAAATGTATGAGATTTTGCCTAGTGTGTACCTACTTTGTGGTCCTAGATATACTGTCATAATGCGGATTGTATATTTTCCCTCGGTTGAGCTCATTGGCCCTTAAGACTTTATCCTCATCTTTATGAAGATGAGCTAAATCTTCATTTCTGGTTCTAAATGTTTGGCTTTACCTGGACCTGGACACACTGCCATTGGTGTGGACACACTGCATTGGTGTGGACACACTGCATTGGTGTGGACACACTGCCAATGGTGTGAACACACTGCATTGGTGTGAACATACTGCATTGGTGTGGACACACTGCCATTGGTGTGGATACACTGCATTGATATGGATACACTGCCAATGGTGTGAACACACTGCATTGGTGTGAACACACTGCATTGGTGTGGACACACTGCCATTGCTGTGGACACACTGCATTGGTGTGAACACACTGCACTGGTGTGTACACACTGCCATTGGTGTGAGCACACTGCCATTGGTGTGAACACACTGCCAATGGTGTGAACACACTGCATTGGTGTGAACACACTGCATTGGTGTGAACAAGATACAGAATCATGCCTTCATGTTGTTTTTACAGCGCCCACTTCTCTCCTGTCTTGACTTCTCTTTAACTCCTGAAAAACATTAACTTGTCTTCCAAATTATATCATTTTGTTATTGCAAGAATGTTATGTAAATGTAACCACATAGCCTGCAACCTTTCGGAATTAATTTTTCTACCCACCCAGTATAATTCTTTGGGGGGCTTCATTGCTGTTGTTTCTCCTCTGCTCATTTTCATCTTTTTTTTTTTTTTTTTTGAGTAGTAGTTAATGCATGGAGGTTCAATGATTTATCAGACCTGTGGATCATTTCCAGTTTAAGGGTATTGCAAATAGAGCTGAGTGGACATTTGTGTGAAGGATTTTGTGTGAACTTGTTTTCTTTTCACTGGGGATTAAATTCCAGGAGAGCAGTTGCTAGTTATATGGTAGTTATATATTTATTTTTCTGTTTTAGTTTTGAAAGAGACCCTTGTTATGCTGTCTGGCATGCCTTAAACTTACTTACAGTTCTCATAACTCTTCCCTCATCAGGTGCTAGGATTACAGGTGTGTTGTCACATCCAGTCACAAGACAGTTAGCTAAGAAACTGATTACTTTTACAGTACTTACCCCATTTTATGTTCCCGACAGTGACATATAAATAACCTGGTGTCTGCGTCCTCACCATGTATTGTGTTCTTGTTTCACGTTTTTGCTTAGCTTTTCTGCTATGTGTGCAATGATAGCTTACTGTGTATTAACTTGCATTGCTGATGCCGATACGTTTTGTGGTTGTGTACCACCTGTGTATTGCTTAGTTTGAAGCCGATTTATGTTGCCTGTTTTCTGATGACATGCTTTTCTTTTTTTCTGAGGATTTATTTTAAATTATGTGTATGCCTGTGTGTTTGTGTGGAATTATGAGCATGTGAGTACAGCTGCCTGTGGAGGTCAGACAAAGGTGCCAGATTCCTTTGGAATTGGAATTACAGGTGCTATAAGCTGTCCCATGTAGGTGCTATGAACAAACAGGTCCTTTGCAACAACAGTTCGTGCTGCCTGAGCCATCCCTTTAACCCTGAAATATTTTTCTGACGGTTAAATCTGAGGATTCTCACTCTCTCTCTGTATATATGTGTGTATTCATGTTCATGAGTGTACATGTGTATGGAATGTACATGTATTTATACACATATACATATGGGGACTGGAGGTTGACAGTAAGTAACTTCCTCAGTTGCTACCTTTTTTTTTTTTAATTAAAGATGGGGGTCTCTGAGTCAGAATCACTGTAGGACTCACCTTCTTACAGACAGCAGAGTGTTCCCAGGATTTCACTTTGCTATAAACATGTACTGTATTTATTCTATTAGAGTAGTTTAATTACATGCAAGTCCCAGGCATTCCCATGTCTTTCCCTCTCCAGCACTAACTATTATTACAGGCATGCATCAACTACCCAGATCTTTACTCGGATGCTGGGGATTGAACTCATGGCTTTATGTGTGCCTGTAAGCCCTTTACTGATGAATCATATATCTAGCCATTCAGGTTTCTTTAATTAAGATGATATTTTGTTGATGTGGTTTCCAAGTAATTTCTCATATCTTATAGTACTTAAATTAAAATTTTCTTTTTAAAATTTTATGTGTATGGGTGTTTTGCCTGCATTTGTTTGTGCACACTTATATGTCTGGTGTCTTAGAAGCTAGAAGAGAACGTGCATTGGAACTTTAATTACAGAGAGTTGTGAGCTGCCATGTGACTGCTGGAACTTGAACCTGGTACTTTGGAAGAGCAGCCAGTGCTCTTAACCATGGAGTCATCTCTTCAGCCTCCTTGATAGTGATTTTAATATGCTTTTGTGTTGTTTTGTGTTTTGGAGACAGAATTATTATATAGCCCTGGCTGGACTGGCATTCAGTTCGTTGCCCAGGCTGATCTCTTTCTTACAGCAATCCTCCTGCTTAACCCTCCCAAATGTTGGGATTACAGGTGTGCATTGCCATGCCTGACTTCTTTCTTTGCAGACCTTTTGCAAAGTAAACATCATTTTAAGTCCAACTTACTTTTTTTCTCTTTTACAAATCATATTTTTGGTATTAACACTAAGAAATCTTAGCTTAGCCTTAGATTTGAGGATTTTCTGTGTTTTTTCTAAAGGTTTTGTAGTTTTACATATGTTGTGTATTGGATCCACCTTGAATTAATGTATGCATAAGTGATGGATTTAAGCATTTTTTTTTTTTTTGCTTGTTTTCTTAAAAGAAGTTCATCCCATTTGTGTGAATCCTCTCAGTCCCACAGACGTGTCTTCTCATCCTCCAATACTATATTGTTCTGCTGTCACTATAAACACGTTCTTAAAATCAACAGGCCAATTCCTTTTGCCAAATTGTTTTTGACAGTGTTTTTGTATCCAAATTTTAGATGAGCCTTATTATGTCTGTAACAATTCTATGGAGACTTTGATGGGAATTGTGTTGACTCCGTGTATCCATGGGAAGAGCTGACATCTTGAGTTTCCCTTTTCATAAACATGTTTATCTTTTCCATTCATTTACATTTGGTCTTCCATATTCTTGTGTGTTGCATTTGTTTGTGCTGCATTTTTTAACTCTGTGAAGCTGTGATTCTTTGCCTGTCTGAAACCCCTGATGGCCTAAGAGTTCGGCCTAAGAGCCCAACAGCCGATTGTGAGGCAGGAGAAAGGATAGGCCGGGCTGGCAGTCAGAGAGATAAATGGGAGAGACCTGGGAAGAAAGAGAGCAAGGAGGAGGAGAGGCTTGTGCCAGGGGACAGCCACACGGCACGGCAAGGCAAAAGGTAGACAGGTGAATTTAAGTGAAGAAAAGCCGACAAAAAACAAGCCAAGCTAAGGCGGGCCATAAAAAAGTAAGAAAAAGCCTCCATGTGTGATTTATTTGGGAGCTGGGTGGTACGCCCTCTGCACCCCCAAAGTGAGAAGAGCCAAAGAGTAAAAATACTAACGACGACACAGAAAGTGTCCAGTCCTCTGGAGCCAATGTGCCTGGAGCAGCTGTGAGCCACTATGTGGGTGCTGAGAGTCACCTTCAGTCCCTCTGCATGAGCAGCCTGCCTTCCTAGTCACTCAGGCATGGCTTTAGCTCCCTGATTCATAATTGTGCTGATATTATACTCTACACTTTGTCTGCCTGCCTAGATTCACTTTACTTTTTCATATTTTAGCTGTCTAATTATTAAACTCAATTTCTGTCAGGTAGAACCTTTCCCATCATGACTGCTATCACACTCCTCTAGAAATTACTACCATTTTTTAAAAAATTTTGACTTTGATGATTATACAGTAAAGGAATAAACGTCATGAAGAGGAACAGTATCCTTCACTAACACCATCCAGAAATAATCACTCTTAAGGATGTGTGCTTCTAGAGTGCTTCTTCTACATTGTATTTGAATGTGTATAATGCATACATATATGTAAACATAATCACACCAAAAAATGGGTATATAGCCCATCTTACACATATATTGTGGACATTATTTCCTAATAATTTTCACTTGCAACACTGAAGTACTACATAATATTTCATAATTTAGTTTTTATTCTTGAACATTTATATTCTTTAACTTTTAACTCCTATAAGCAATACTGAAATGAATATTACATATGTCTCATAATTCTTATTTTGTTTTTTGCTTCCCTAAGTGGAATTTGCGTTAGTGGTGTGAAGGTGGCTTAGGAGTCTATGGGAGGCCCTGGGCTCAACCCTAAACACCATACACAGGATGAGGAAGAAGAGATGGAGAGAAATGTGAACCAGGGGTGTTCATTGATATTATTGAAATGCCTTCCAGAAGCTACCCACTTGTGTCTCTGCTGGTCATAAGTATATAACTTAGAAAAATATCTAGCACATGGGAAGCAGTTTACAAAATGTTGTCAACAATACTATATATTTATTATTTTCAGATTTTATTATCTTTACTTTTACTTATGCAGTTTTTCTTTGTGCCTTGGAGATAATTCTGTTTTTCATCTTTAAAAGAAATAATCTTATTATTGACTTCCATTGAGTACCAAATAGTTGAACCAAGATTAATTATTTTAATCCTGCTTTCCTTCACCCTGGAGTTTTAAAGTTTTAAAATATCTGAAAATTGTCAAGTCATGCTCTAGTTACATCTTATTATGCATACTTACTTTGCAGATACAATCTAAAATATGTTATGCAAGTACTAGGTCAAATAATGCCTTATAACTTAATGCTTTACAGCCTGGCCTCTAATTATTATCTTGGGTTTTGTGATGTAGTGGATGCTATTTTTAAAAGCTTATGTTTGTTTCTAAAGATAATGAACTAACAAGCTGTGCTTCCTTATAAAACTATATTAAATAGTAAGGAGTTTGGGGGTGGCTGGGAGGTAGAACATTTGCATAGCATTACAAGTTCTGGGTTTGCTCCCCAGCAATATGTAAGTAAGCACGATGGACATCATTGACTTACTGACGTTGCTGGAAGTCGGCTCCTTGACTGAATAGGTCTTTGATTTGAGTAGCTTTCATGTTTTTAGAAGATTCCACAATAGGGAGTAAATACTGTAGTATTTCCTGAGTTTGAGCTATTCTTTTATCCCTGTAGATTCTTTTTTCATCATCTGTCCAATTTGTGCCGGTCCTCTTGCTTCGAAAGGATGTGCATCTTTTTGCTTTCCTCTTCAATTCATGGTGTGGCTCTAGGGAGCAACCACAAATAAATAAATATCTGTAAGTCTTTGCTGTTTACAGCTTATGGTTTAGTGACAATGGTTAAAAAGCAAGTAAAACATATAGTATCTTAGGTAATAAAGTTTACAGTATGAAATAAGGCTAGGGAGGGAAATGGAGAATTCCAGGAGGAAGATGGTGACTTATATATTCAACAAGTATTACGAGAAGGCCTATCTATGATTCTGACATATTGTAGGAAACATGGGTCAAGCCAAATAGGTATCATGGGAAAGAGCCTTTTGAACAAGGAACAGTTAAGTGCAAAGGCTTTTATTAAGACAGGGATACGGCAGTATGTTGAGGACACCAAGAAAGCAAGTGAATGAAAGGTCGCAGCTTGAATTGAGCCAATGTAGGGCCTCATAGATCAGTGGTTTTCAACCTTTCTAACGCTGTGACCCTTTAATACAGTTCCTCATGTTGTGGTGACCCCCAATCAAAAATTATTTCATTGTTACTTTTTTTTTTTTTTTTTGAGACAGAGTTTCTCTGTATTGCTTTGGAGCCTACCTGGAACTCACTCTGTAGACCAGGCTGGTCTTGAACTCACAGAGATCCATCTGCCTGCCTCTGCCTCCCGAGTGCTGGAATTAAAGGTGTGGACCACCAACGCCAGGCGCATTGCTACTTCTTAATTGTAATTTTGCTACTGTTCTGAATCATGATGTAAACCTCTGATATGCGGGGTGAAGATTGTGTCCTCTGTGAAAGGATAGTTTGACCACCCTCAGAAGGGTTGTGACCCCACAGGTTGAGAACCATTGCCTAGGCCATTGTCAGAACCATGAGTGTTAATGAGAGATGTGCCACAGTCTGAGATTTGCTTTAATAAGATCTTAGTGGTTGCTGAGTTGAGAATGGCGTGAACTGGGCAAAGCTAGATAAGCAAGGAGATCTCTTGTGAGACTACTGAAGCAATTCAGGAGGATGGTGGCTGGAACCATGGTAGTGGAGGTGGCTAGAAGCGTGAGAACTGGGGTGGAGGTCCTGGGTGTGTCTGGGGCTCTCTAAAGAACTGGATTGGGGTGAGAGACTAAGACAAGAATTAATGGTGCTTGCAAAGCTTCTGATCTGAGGAAAGGGAGTTAGGGAATACTGTAGAAAGGGCATGTTCGAAACCCCTTAACATTAGATAGAGAAGTGTTAATTGTGATATTAGAGTGCAATATCTATCTATCTATCTATCTATCTATCTATCTATCTATATACTTTTTTTTCCAAGACAGGGTTTCTCTGAATAACAGTCCTGGAACTCACTCTGTAGACCAGGCTGACCTCAAACTCACAGAGATCCACCTGCCTCTGCTTCGGAGTTCTGGGAAGTAAAGGCAAGTGTCAACACTGCCCAGCATAATAGTGCTTAAATTTTTTTATCACATCCTATAGCTTTTAGCCTGTTATTAAAATATAAATTTCTCCCAAACCAGAGAAAAAACAAGTATTGTTAAGTATTTAGAGAATTTGGAATCCCTATGCACTTGAGAACAGTATACTCTTTTCTCAAAAAGCTAAAAACAGATTTATATTTCCAAGTGGGTCCCACAAGTCCCAAAAGAAAGTATGATATAAAAGACAAATCTGTACCCCATGTTCACAGCAACATTATTCACAAAGTGGAAGCAACCTAAGAGTCCATGGATAAATAATAAATAAAAGTCATTTACCAATGACAAAATATTGACATTGTTAAATCTTGAAGTCATACACCAAGTAAAATAAGGTAGTCAAAAAGGACAAATATGATATCTGTCTTCTAAATGTTTAACCCCACTTATAAGGGATGTCAAGGTAAAATAGAACAGCTTCCAGGGGCTGAGAGAAGGGAAAGCAGTCTTTTAAGATAAAAAGAGTTTTGAAGATTGTTTGCAGAATAATGCCAAAGAACTTAGCACTACTGACCTGTACCTTTAAAAAATGTTTGAGAGCAAATTTTATATTACATAGAATTTATCAGTTAAAATGAAATAGCCATACTTAGGAAAAGAGCAGATTAAAAACCCAGAAGGAGAGCTGCCTATTAGTCTTGCATCTTAAAAAAAAAAAAAGTGGCAGTCTCATTTATATTATATTATAATATGTAAATTGCTATTTAACAGCATAAGGAAAAATAAACCACATTTAAAATTAAGTCAAGAAAACACACTGTGTGTCCTTTCTTAGAGATAGATACTAGATTGTTTACAGGCAAGATTATAATTTGTAGAATCTGCTTTAAAACACTCCAGGAAAAACACGTGGGAATACAGATAAAACAAAGAAGCTGGGATCCAGGAGAGGAGGGTGGGGCAGTGAGTTCGTTACTTTGTACTCAACTTTCATGCCTGAAAAATTCTCTAGTGAAGTTTTTTTGTTTGTTTTTTGTTTTTGTTTTTTTTTTTAATACAACTGTTTATTACCAAAAAGAAAAACACCAGTAAATTCAGTTGGATCTGAAAGATGACAACTGCAATGCCAGCGTCCATAAAGATGGCTGCACTCCATCTTGGCACAAGGACAGAGTTCAAAGCTGTCCTCAGCAAGTCATAAGACCTAAAAGTCAAAGGTGCGGGTACAGTAGGATGTTTGGCTGTCTTACTCTAAATAACAACAGACCTGAATCTGAGGTGTGGCTACTCCTGACTCTCAAGGTTAGGAAAGGAGAAGTTGAATCTGAGATGTGGCTACTCCTGACCCTCAAGGCTAGGGAAGGAGAAGTTGGACTAAGGTGTGGTTACTGAACCCTTAGAATAAGTGAGAAAGAAAAGTCTGTTCTGTATACATGATACTGTGTTCCTCTTTTTAGATAAGGTATGTAAGAGTGGTTAAAAATAAACTCCTGGCATTTCGGTATTGACAGATCTTCCTTCCTGACTTTTATTCTGTCTCTCTGTCTTTTCTTTATTGGCAATAGCTAGCCTTTCCCTCATCCACACTCCCCCACTCAGGCACGAACTTGGGGCTGCTCGGTTGGTTTCGATTGCAGCCCCATAAAGACAGCTTCTGACACAATATCTGTCAGTGCTGACAGATGAACTTGTACACAGTATCTCTAGAAGCCACTACCAGGCTACTGAACAAACACTCAATGCTTACTGTGTACCTAGCACTTTGGGTAGTTGGCAATTAAATATGAAAAACATAATCCTTAATTTCATTATGTTGGGTCAAGACTAGAGACAAACTAAAGCAGCAATGAAATGTCATGTTTGATTGTGCGTATGTATGTGTGCACATATGTGTGAATGAATGTGTGTAGTGCACCTGTGAAGGCCAGGTAGATTACTGGTATCTTCTACTGCTACCCATCTTATTTTGAGAGAAGGTTTTTTTGGTTTGTTTTTCCTGAACCTGAGGCTCACTGATTTTGGCAGACTGGCTAAGGAGAGCTCCAGGATCTGTTTGTCTGTCACCCTTTCACAATCCCCCTAACCCATGTGCTGAAGTTGCAGATGCTGCTGCACTTGTCTTTTTACATGGGTATTGGAGATCTGAACTCAACTCTTCAAGCTTACCAAGTGCTTTACCTACTGAACCATTTCTCCTGCCTCAAGAACGCATTCTCATAGGAAAAGTTAGGCTACTCGCTCAGGTTATAGATAGGTACTTGTAGAGAAACTTATGGATGGGAACAAAGGATAATGGATGAGGAAAGCTTCCCAATGCATACATAATTCAGCAGGGCCTTGATGGGTGAGAACAGGTCAGCTAAGTATAGTAGTGATCTAGATTAAAGTACTTCAAACAGCAGATTATGTAATATAGTCATGAAAAGTTTGGCAACAGTATAAGATTTCTGTGATTGGCCTAATAAAAAGCTAAACTGCCAATAGCTAGGCAGGACTTTTGGGACAGAGAGAATGCTGGGAAGAAGAGAGCAGAGATGCTGAGAGACAGGGAACAAATAAGACATGCAGGAGGAGAGGGAATAGCCACAAGTCACATAGCAGCACTAGCAACTGGTTAGTTTAAGTTAAGAGCTAGTTAGAAACAATCTGAGTTTTCCTAACTAATGGGAAGTCTCTGTGTGGTTATTTAGGAGTTGGCAGGTGGGATAGAGAAAGAACAACTAATATGGGATGTTCTTCTGTATGCTCTAAATATGTGTTGCTTTTACTGGTTGATGAATAAAGCTGTTTTGGCCAATGGCCAGGCAGACTAGCTAGGTGGGAAATTCAAACAAAGATATGGAGAGAAAGAAGGCTGAGTCAGGAAGATGCTGTGTAGTCATTGGGGAAGCAAGATTTGAGATAACAAGGCACAGCTTCAAGGTAAAATATAGAATAATAGAAATGGGTGAATTTAATTGTGAGAGCTAGTGAGTAATATGTCTGAGCTATTGGTCAAACAATTATAATTACCATTAAGCCTTAAAGTGGTTATTTGAGAACTGGCAGGTGGGATGAGAAACCTCCAACTATAGCTGACCACTGTCAATGAAGGAATTCAAAGGACAGAGACAAAGAGGATCTCTGAATTAAAGCAGTGGTATACGGATGGAGTGAGTGTACCTGGGAGAATCTTTAGGCATAAAATAGATAAATTTTCCTATGTTGATACATAGCCAGGGATACAGAAGATGAGGGTGTTACTGAGATAAATGGATGATGGCAATATACTGAGATGTAGAATGCAGGGGGAGAGAGAAATTATCAGTATGGTAAGGTGAATAGAAATACTCAAGAACCAGAGTAACAAAATGGAGGTGTCCAGTAGTCGGGGAATGATCTACTTTGGAGTTATACAATTATGATGATTGATTGTTGGCTGAAGACATATGTACACAGGACAGTGCTGAGAAGGAAAGTATGGGGTGAGAAGAGACAAGGAATAGGAGACTTAATGCTTAGATAGAGGTAACATCCTCCATGGATTCCTCACATATTTCATGACGTTTAATGTGTAGCCAGAGGAGTGAAATAAAACAGAGTAATGATAAAAAAGTTTCAAAGAGCTTGGTGAATCAAGAGGGAAGGAGAGAGAATTTAAAATGTGCTAGGAACATTATTAGTAAGCAAACTAGTGTAGTGAGGATGGATGGCTGTGGATGGTATCATCCTTTAATCAATATTGTGACACTGGAAGCAAGAATATAATAGGTTGAGATGTATACCCAAGATGATGTGAGAGTGGGGATTTATTATTAATTGATCATAAGGAAGGTAAGAAGTAGTGACTAAAACTATGCACTGAGGTAATTGCTGGGCACGGGATCCGACTACTCCTGGAAAATTAGTCTTTAAAAAAAAAAGGATGCCATTTTTATGAAATAAGGCTGATGGATATGAAGTTAACTTTTTATTGTAGGAGTTGTAGAAGTTGAGGGCATTTTGGCACATCAGCTGTTGGGTGTGTGTTTGTATGTATGTGCGTGTGTGTATGCATGAAATGGGAATTAAAGTCATCTAGTATGAATGAAGAACTCTTTAATATAGGATGTGAACATAGAAAGGCCAGTTAGATTCATCAAGAGTTGATAACCTAAGCTTAGAGGAAAAAAAGTTCTAAAAATCTTGATTGCTAAGTTCATTCCAGATACAGTCAAGTTGACAACCAAGAATAGTCATCACAGTTGGTGTGTTGGTGTGCAGGCAAGTAAACAATAAAGAATGAATGGAATGTGTTAGAGATTTACAAGAGCTGGAATAGAAATGATGCCTCTTATGGCACTTCACCACAGAGAAGGTGAAGAAGAAACTGTCACCTAAAGTAGGGATTATGGATTTCCGTGAGTTACAAACTTGACATTATTTCTGTTACATATGGTGAAGGTGAGTCAGATGGAACTCCCATTGGATGATTTTAAAATTTTTTCTTAGGAAAAAGCAACATGGCTATTAATAGAAAATATAAGAACCACAGAAACATTCTACAAATGTACTTTAACTCATAGGTGTAAGGGCTTAAGGCAAGGATAAGTTATTTGCATTTGTGGGTGTATCCTTTTTAAAAACAAGTATTCCTCAATGGAGAGAGAACATAATGAGAAACTTTCTTCAACCTATTGTTCAGCTGCAATCATTTGTTTTCCTTTTGCTGCTTAGGCCTCATCAATATTAATATATATTAATGGCATTAGAAAAAAAATTATAGTTGTAAGCAGAAAAATCTGTGGAAGTGAACCATCCCAAAAAGGAGATGACTTCTGAGTGTCATAACTTATTTCCAGAGCTGGTGGTTTGGAAGAGGAAGAGTGGGTAATGCAGGAGTGCGGGATTTGCATTGGTCAAGTCCAAAGAAAAGATGACTTAGGCATAAACGGTTGGCAGTGTTTGTTATGAATTTACTTCTCCACTCTGCTTGGTACTATCTCTCATCAGTAAATATAAATAAATACTTCCAGAACTAAAGTCTGACTGGACTTTTCAGTAACTTCTGACATAATCCACATATTTTCTTCTTGGTAAGTTCAATAATGGGAAAGGACAAACTTCCTTCTATAAGAAATAGAACAATGATGAAGACATGGTATTTTAAAGGGAGTGAAAAGCAGAAAATGAAAAGGGACTAGCTCCTTTGGGGAAAGGGAAAACTGTAATTTTTATTTTAATGTCATCAAGGTTCAATAGGATATTTGTTTGTAAATAATGTTGTTATGGAAAGAAGAGGATCTTAGCTCAGAAAAAAACTAGGTAAGGAAAACAATTATTTTAGTTTCTAAATTACATTAATATGTTTTTATATGTGCGGTGTGTGTGGAGAAGGTAATGCACATGTTGAGAGCAGAGGAAACTTCGTGGAGTCAGTTTTCTTCTGTCTATAGGTAAGTTCTAGGGGGTTGGACTCAGGTGTTCAAGCTTTGTAGCAAGCCTCTAGCTTTTCTCTCCCATCCCTAGATATGCTTAGTTGTATTGATATCTCTAGCACTCTACCCAAATTTCTCTGGTCAAGATCCCCGGAACTGCTAGGCAGTGGTGGTGCACACCTTTAAGCCTAGCACTTGGGAGGTAGAGGCAGTTAGATCTCTGTGAGTTCGAGGCCAGCCTGGTCTACAGAGTTCCAGGACAGGTTCCAAAGCTACACAGAGAAACTCTGTCTCGAACATCCCTCCCCCAAAAGATCCCATAAAATTCAAGTCAGTCCATTTCAATTGACTAATCGGAAGCCTCAGACTCAGATGCTCAGTCTCTCCTGCTTGACGCTTTCTTGCTTGACTCCCAGGACTACCTATTCTCTGCATTTCTCTCCTACACAGAAATCTTTTGTTTTGGTTCCAATTTTTTTCCTGACTTCAAGGATTCTTGAAGATTGGGTCCTTTGTCCCTTTTTGTCTATAATGCACACTCATTTCCTTATAAACGCCTTCCAGCGTTATGCTTCAAACCATGATCTATGTTTTCAAAACTCCCAAATGTATCTTAAGACCAGTTTTCTTTTCTGAACTCCATACTAATAATCAGCAGCCTATTCAGTAGCGCAACATCAACATCTAAAGGACACTTCCAATGTTGTTTGTCTAGATAGAATGTCAGCTCCATCCCTAGTCTTTTCTGTCTCAGCAGATATTAATTCTGTTAAGCTGTTTGCACTGGCCCAAGACCATGGCATTTCAACAGTTGTAGGGACTTGTGAAATCATTATTACAATGAGGGTATAGAAAAGATCATCCCTAAATGGATTCTGATGGTGTATCCAGTTTCCCATACAGCTCCTATTCTAGGGAGCTTCTTTCTTTCTTTCTCTCCCTCCCTCTCTCCCTCCCTTCCTTCCTCCTTCCTTCCTTTATTCCTTTCTTCTTTCCTAGACCAGGCTGGCCTCAAACTCACTGAGATCCAGTTGCCTCTGTTTTCCAAGTGCTGACCTACGTCTGGTTTTTCATTTAGCATGATTTTTAGATTCATTCAAGTGGAATGAATGTGAATTTGACTTTACTTTCTACAACTTAAACCAACATCTGTTATTATGATGAATCAGAATTGGGCCAGTGTTCTTTGGTCTTCTGTAAGGGGTAGTTCAGAATAGATACATCTCAAGACAATAACTAAGACCTACAATGGTTTTCAATTGGTTTTGGGCAAAGGTAAAGGTGAAAGTTAAAGGTTGTTTACAATTGAAACCTCGTGCCTGGGAAGCTTAAACTACCAGAATATAGTCATAGTATTAAGACAAAGTTCCTTGGTTATAGAGTAGTGGTAATAGAGCTATCTCAAAGAATTTAATTAAAAAATTTCAAGGCTATATTAAACCAAGGATTTTTAAATGAGATGAAGGTAAGAAATTTTCAGAGACAGGAGGGCAATGGTTATTAATTTTCTATTTACTAATGTAGTTCCTGTAATTCAGATTGGGTGAAATTTATTATGACATAATATAAAGGATCTTTGTACTTATTAAAATTATTAAACAGTAATTTCAAAAACCTGTTGGTATCCTTGTCTTCTCAATCCAATTTGAAGTTTGTTTATTCATAGGACACTTCAAGGATGCCACTTTGAAACAACTTTCATACATTTTGATTCCTTTGGACTGAACTTCTTCCTGGATTGGATTCTTACAAGTTTCTAAAATATATGTCTGTTGGTCTTTGTTAAGACTCTGAATCATATGTCGGGAGCTGAAAGAAATTGAGTATTGTAATCTCAATGTCAAATACTTACACAAGAGTAATGCAGTTTTTCTGTTTGCATTTTATACTTTGGTATAGGCAATCTTTGAGCTCTCACCAGCCTGTGATATAGGCAGGATAGCTAGTACAAGTACCATTTAAAAAGGGGGACAATAAAGATTAAGCCAATTTCTTATGATCATATAGGTAATAAGAGGCAGCATTAAATCTAACAGTCCTATCTTCTAATTCCAGTACTTTTGCATCTATCTATCTATCTATCTATCTATCTATCTATCTATCTATCTATCTATCTTATTCAAGACAGGGTTTCTCTGTGTAGCTTTGGAGCCTGTCCTGGAACTTGCTTTGTAGACCAGGCTGGCTTGGAACTCACAGAGATCTGCCTGCCTCTGCCTCCCGAGTGCTGGGATTAAAGGTGTGTGCTACCACATTTCTATAGTTTGATCCTATTATATTTTTAAATATTTATTTTTATTTATGTGTATGTGTTTTTGTGTGCATGAATTTATGTGTATCATATGTCAGCTGTACAGATAATTCTGCAAGAACAGTAAGTGCTTTTAACCACTGAGACCTTTCTTCAATTCCATATTTCTCTCTCTCTCTTTTTCCTCTCTCTTTCCTCTCTCTCTCCTCTCTCTCTTTTCTCTCTCTCTCTCTCTCTCTCTCTTTCTCTCTCTCTCTCTTTCAATGCAGGGTTTCTCTGTGATACATCCCCGGCTGTCCTGGAACTCATTTTTTAGACCAGGCTGGCTTTGAACTCAGAGATCCACCTGCCTGTGCTTCTGGAGTGCTGGGACTAAAGGCATGAGCCACCACCACTCAGCAAGCCCCATATTTTCTTATCTTGATGTTTATAATTTGGTTTCTTTTTATAGGATATCTTATCTTAAAATGCTAGGTCCGACTATAGTTATGTCCAAATATGCCTGCCATATTATCACTTATGTAACCAATTCTCTAGGCTTTTGGAATAAGAAAGTACACATTCAAACAGAATCCCCTTTGTTGCTGTTGAATAGAAATCAGACTCTTGAGAAAAAGGAAGGAAATAAAGGCACATTATCATCTCTTGTGGTGAAACTATATAGTTGTGTAAATTTAATGAATTCTCAGATGCTTATCTGTGATTACCTAAGTCACTGTCCAGATAGTGGTTGCTTATTCTTATGGACAGGAAGATTGCCAAAGGTAATAGACATACAATAGTTACCAGTTCAGACAAAAATTCTAAGCTGGTCAATGTAATCTTTGACTTCCCTTCCTGTGCCTTTCCCAGGCTTTAGACATTTGTTTTACCTCAGTGTGGTCAATGATCCATAAACTACAAGAGACAGCAGCAGAACACGAGATTGTTGTGCATTCATCCTACATTGACAATGAACTTGCCAGAAGGTTTCATTTTTAAAATGAGAAATCACTGATAATTCAATGATAAACACATAGAATTAAACACTTAACCAAGACTTTAAAAAATCCATCGAGGACAATTTGGGTATATTGAACTTGTTTCAGAACCCTTCAAAACTGCACCTATGGATACTCTTACATCTTAGTGATCTAGACAGGTTAAGATCTAAAGATAAACTTGATCAACAATTTTTTCAAAGAATAACCTTATCTGTTGCTTTAATTCAAAATCAAAACATTCTAAGACAGAAGAAAAAGAGTAATATAGTTAGGAAAAATCAAGAGTAGTTCACCTACCTTGAATGTGTTTTTTTGGGATAAAAGCTTTGTCCAGGAATTTTCACTAAAAAAAGGAGAATATACCATAAAATATCTGGTTACATTTTAAGATCAACAAAAGTTAGTTTTTAAACTTTTCTAGGCAATCACTTTGTGTACACTTAATGTGTACCCTAAATAAAATTTAGCTCATTTTTAGTTAAATAATGTTTTGTTCGCACACATGAAATATATGAGTACATATTCCTCTTGTGAGCCTTTTAATAAGATTGGCCCAAGAGGAGAAGAAACTGGAAAAATATCTATGTATTAATTACTGATTAGGAAGTAATGTATGGGCTGGGAGTGTGGCTCCAGGGGCAGAGTAATTGCCTAGCATGGGAGAGGCTCTGAGTACACTAGAACAAAAGGAAGGTTAAAAACAAAAGGAAGGTTAAAAACAAAGAGTCCAGTGTTGGTGGCCCACACCTTTAATCCCAGCACTTGGGAGGCAGAGGCAGGTGAGTTCGAGGTGTGAGTTCGAGGCCATCCTGGTCTACAGAGCTAGTTCCAGGACAGGCTACGAAGCTATGGAGAAACCCTGTCTTGGGGTGGAGGGGACAAATTAGAAAAAGGAAAAAGGAAGCAAGAAGTTATATCCCTTTTCAGTGATACCTTCACAAGGGAAGTAGATACAGGGTATAATGAGTTAAAGTTTGGCATGGGTTCCAAGTCAGTCTAGGTTATATATCAAGACTTTAAAAAAAAAAAAAAAAAAAGGAAAAGAGAAGAAGAGAAGAAGGAAGAAGAGGAGGAGAAAGAAGAGGAAGGAGAAGGAACTACCATCACCAAAAATCAAAGCAAAACAACCCCCACAACTTGTGAAGGATATTTACATACACATTAATGTGATCAACATTTTAGAGAGTTGACCTAGGATGTGTGTGTATATGTATGTGTGTGTGTGTGCGTGTGTATATATATATATATTATTTTTCTTTACCATTATAGAATCTTACTATTTAAGTAAAATAATAAAAGAACTAGTTAACAGTGGCAATTATAATTAATAGCAGAACAAGTTAACTAGTGTATAGTGATAAAGTGTACTTTTATAATATTTCTTCCCTCTGATACAGGGGGAACTCTTTTTAAAGGTATGGTCTTACATAGTTCAGGCTAGCCTCAAATTCTCCATACAAGAGACTAACATACTCCTCATGTAATATGCAAGTATATTCACCACCTATTATTTTGATTGAACATTGTTGCTTTGGAGGAAGGTGAAAATATTTCTCAATTGATTTAGTTCTTGTTTGTCTAATCCCAGATTTATGAGACTTATTCTTTGTATTTTTACCTCTTTTCCTTTAGGATGCCTCTGTCAGTTTAACAGGTAAATGAAGGCACACCAAATGTGAGAACAAAAAATTTATTCAATTTAAAGCGAGATGGCTACCTGGGACAGTCTAGTAGCTCAGAGTAAGTGTTGTGAGGTTTATAAAATTATGGCTATATTTATAGTTTTAAACTACATGAGGCTTAGTTAAACTGTTCTGGCTAAATTAAATTGTCTTGTAAAAAGTATATTGGATATGTATCACTCTCTGGGTAGTTTGTGGGGGAACAGCCTATTGTGCAAAAGGTTAGAAGACTTAATAAGCAATGTTTTAGGAATCTGAAGTATGCCAGATCAGCTTCATCTGGGGGGTACTTGTGTTTGAACAGAGTTCAGAGATTTAATTGTGGATGTATGTGTGAGTAGATCTGTCTCCCTAGTCATTTTTTTTTCAAGACAGTGTTTCTCTGTTTTGTTTTGGAGCCTGTCCTGGAACTAGCTCTGTAGACCAGGCTGGCCTTGAATTTACAGAGATCTGCCTGCCTCTGCCTCCTGAGTGCTGGGATTAAAGGCATGGGCCACCAACGCCCAGCTCCCTAGTCCATTTTAAGTGTCCAAACTAATTCTACTTAACAATCTCAAATTAGTTTCTACATGTTGTACCATGTCCTCTATTGTGTGTGTGTTTGTGTGTGTGTGCCTGTGTAAGTCAGAGGTTGATACCCTGTGTGTTACTTGATTGTTCTATTCTTATATATTGAGACAAGGTCTCTCACCTGATTCATCTACTCAAGTCAGCCAATTTACTCTGAGGATCCCACATCTGCCCTCAGAGCACTGGGATTATAAGCAGTCCACCTACACTCTACTCTTAAATAGTTAGATATGCCCTTAATTGTCATCAAAACAACATAATCATTTAGCATTCTGTCTCAAGGGATGAATAGGTCAAGCTGGCCTTGGGTTGCTATTCATTATTTTTTCAACATACTTGACTGAAAACTGTTTCACAATAGTTGCTTCATTGCTGAAGCTCTTTAGCAACAGAATGAACTGTATTTCATTTTCATAAACTACTTGGACCAAGTGTAGTCAAAAGTTGCATGAGCCTGGAAAGTTAGGCCTAATGAATTAGGTCTAAGAGTAGAGTATTCTCAAAGTTTTTATATGCCTTAGGATTTGATGAGATGTAAATGCAACTATTAGATAATGAGGTAAAATATTCTGTTTGTCTTTTGGCAGTGTAAATCTATAAGAAACTGATTCATGTCCATAATCAGTCATGTATAGGGAAAGGCCCACTGAACCTTACTTCTCTCTGTTGAACTCTTAGTTACTGAGAGAGGGGGAGTCATTGTCTTTAGTTGTGTACCCACTGGCAATCCAACCAAGCTCCAATAGATAGTTGTAAATCTATGGTCACAAAGTCAGTTCCAGTGAAACTTAGTGAGTCACAAAACAAAAGACATGGATGTGAGAAAGGGATTTGTATAGAGGGAAGAGAACTAAAGGGGTGCAGAGAGCGAAAAGAGGGGGTAGATGCTGAGAGTAGTGTGTGTGTGTGTGTGTGTGTGTGTGTGTGTGTGTGTAATTGCCAAAGACAGTTAATACAAAATTAAAAACAACTTAATGTATAATCAATTTCTGTTGGCTTTTTCCCCCTATGTATTCCCAGAGCCAGGAAGACGCAAAAAAAAAAAAAAAAAGCTCCGAAGTTTCTGGTAAGGTGAACTGCTTGGTTGACAATCTGATTTTAAGACAACATTTTATTCTTCATATATAAGCCTTGGTCAGACAAAGGCTATTATTGTTGCATATATTCAGATTACAGATGATCACAGATTCTGAACCCTCTGTACTCACCCAAGCCTTGATTAGGCAATGGCCTTCTGAAACAATGAGCCACATAGACATCTGGTACAGTGGGCCTTGGATCTAGAGAAGATGGTAAAGGATCACAGCAAGCAGAAATGAGTGACTATTTACAGTGTCTCTCTCCTTTCAAGATGAAAAGTTCCAGTAATGTGTGAACAGCAGTTTAACTCAGTGAAATTAACATGTGAAATCTTCAAATATAAATTTTTGCAGTATTTCAAGTAATTATACCTCTGGGGACAACAATTCCTTCTCTAGGAATATATCAGAAAGAAATAATTGTGTACACAAATGGAAAGATTTCCGTGTTGTTTGCAATAGAGGAAAGTCAGAAACAAAATAAAAGGTGAATAATGGGCCTAGCTATACAAATTAAGACTTATAGAGTAAAATATTTTGCTGCCATTTTTCAATGCAAAAATGTGTATAAAATACTCTAATTTTAAATGAAAAATAAACATGTAAAACAATAAGATTATGTCATTTATTAAGATGTGGTGTCTGTGTAAAGTCTTAGAAAAAGGTAAAAAGTATTCTAAAATATTATTTTTACTTTCATATCTTTTAAAGAATCTTGTGTGTATGTGTGTGTCTGGATGCACATGTATGTGATCATGTGCATGCCATAACACATGTGTAGAGGTCAGGGGACTACCTCAGGGTAACTGGTGTACAAGCTTATGGAGATTCTCTTGGATCCTTGTCCTATCTTTCCCTAGGTGAATTGTAATTACAGATGTGTGTTCTTGTGTCTGATTTACACGGCTTCTGAGGGTCGAAAGTCAGGAACCCATGCTTGGCAGCAAACATGTTACTCAATGGAGGGGTCTTCCTAGCCCCTTTTGTGTTTATCTTTATTTCTGATTTCTGACATTTTAAACAAAAGTTATTTATAAAGAATTACTGACTTCCTTGGTGATCACTATCATAAAGAATGGCTAGTTTAAAGTTCTAGTGAAACAAATCTTATTTAACCACCCTGTTCTAGGTATGGTTTTTATCTTTCAAGGTTTAATTTCCTATTTCACAGACTGAGTGAATTTATGCACATGGGTACATATACATTTCAATTAGGACACCTCAACTCTTTTTTGGGTGGTATAAATGTATAATAAATCAGCACACATATACATAAAATTAAATAATTATTTTTGGTAAATTATCATGATTGATAAAAGTACATATCTATTATACATTTTATGATTTTTCTTAAGGGGGACTTAGGGATAAGGTGATAGAAATTAAATATCAGCAATGCTAGGTCAGTTAAGGACATGAGCAGACAGCACTTTGCAGCAGAAGCAAATGGATGTTGCAGATTTAATTTCTTTTCTGGGATCATACTCTGTTAAGTTATGAAATGACAGGAGTACACAGTTTTAAAACATCTGAGGGCAACCTTCCATCACCCTAAGAGTGTGCCTCACACATGTGGGCTCTCTGCTGTCCTAGGTCACTGACTGCCCCTGCCACTGCTCCCTGAGGTGCGGCTCACACTATGGGCATTGCACCTGCAACACAATGCTTGCATATCTTCCCTGGTTAAAAGACGAGTTCCTGAAAGGAAGGGCCGGCATCATATGTGTCTTTTTAAATGTACTTGTTTATTTATTGTGTCATGTGTGCGTGCATGAATTGTGTGTATGGGGGGAGTACATGCCACTGAGAGCGTGTGGAGGGCTGAGGACCCATTTCCACACGGGTCTTAGGGGTCAAACTCAGGTTGCCAGGTATGTGTGGCAAGCACCGTTGCTTGCTTGTCAGTCATTATGTACATCTTAGAATATTTGGCACCAAGCACAGAGGCAACCTCAAAGTTATGGCATTAAATGAGTATTGTTAAATAAATACATTGTTTGTGAGAAGGTAAAACAGAAGTTTACCTTTCACATCAGAATTTGACTCTTCGTGTCTTTGGAGTAAATGTTCTTTATCATAAACCTAATGGAACAGAGAATCAGAAAGAAAACATGATATGTTATAAACATGAAACTATGCTTCTTACATGGTTATAATATGATGGGTTTTCAACAAACATTTCTTTATTTTATTTCTCTCACATTGGAAAAAAATCAGTATTTTTGTTCATTACTAAAGAGAGTTGTTTTCCCACACAGAACTCATGTATGTCAAATAAACAAAATTAAATTAGAAATTGAGAGTATGAAATGGATGAAAATATATACAGTTGTGTGAAAAAAATCTACCAACAAGTTTCAGAACAATGCCTAAATACAAAGGTAAATAATATTTTCTTGAGCTTGTCAAGAGCTCTAAAACAAAGGAAGCTGCAAGTGTATCACTTTCTCTTGTGAAGGGGAATCCAAATCTGACTTATTGCACTAATGGAGATACATACTGAACTTTGACTGTGAACCTTGAACAATCTACAGATCACTGTGACTGAAAACATCTTAAACATTTTCAAGCTTTTGTTTCATCGCCTAACACTACAAAGAATTTTCTGATTGCTCTAATGTCTTCAACCTTGCCCAGGATCATAATTTGCTCTTCAGGTGAATTTTTTAAATCTCCTTTGAATGGACAGGTCTGGAAGGTTTGTTTGAGGTCTGTTCTGAGTTCTGGAGGGCTCCTCCCAGCTGTCTCCCCACTTCTTTCCTGCAAAGCAGCCAGGATACAGTTTAGCATGTGCTTCTAATCAACCTACCAATCTCTGCCTAATTGCTTTTTACCATATTTGCATGAGTCTTAAGAATTCCCTAAGCTTTCTTTAGCTTTCTGCATCTGTTGCAAATGAAATCAGTTCTTTGGGAAGAGACTAGGACATTATCTGCTGTGTGGCCTGGCTTGCTCAAGGCAAAAATTCCAAGCCGTAGTTCTGGATCTGGTGCTGGAGACAATGACACTCTTCTGACTGGAACCCAGCTATAGTAGTCTCAAGTCTCCGCTATTTGCCTCTTTGGGACCTGAACCCACACTTTACAAGCCAAGGCAAGAATAATCAGGGGCCAGTTATTCAGTGGTGCAGTACCCAAGACAAAACCTCTAGCCAGAAACTGGGGTTGGACTGGGGTTCTTTGTCCTTTTCTCTGTACTCACCGGGAACTTAGCCTCAGAAACAGGTAATTGGAGGCACGATTAGCTGGGAAGATATCTCTGGCAGCTATGGGGAAGGTCACCTCTTTTCTTGGCTGTGCTATTCTGCAGTATATTTCTGTCTCAGAGAGCTAGGAGTGGATCAAAGGCAGTTTGGACTCTCAGATTTGCTATTGCCAATGAGTCTGAGGATTTATTGAATAGAATATTTTCCCTTTCCTATATAATTTGAGACTTTTAATGGTTGTTCTTTCTGTGTTAAGGAATGTTTGCCACCTTGCTAGTAAAGAGATTTGCTGAGGTCTTGGCTGTCATTGAGACACCCATCTCTCAGTACCATTTATTTTCATTCCTTCGTATTCTCTAGGTTTCCTTATTTTTAAATTTCTTTTTAAGTATCATGGATTCATTCTATAAGCTTTCTCAAATTACTTTAAAATAAAATAAATACAAATGAAATTCAAACATGACATCTTAGTAAGACTTGTCTCTCATCTGTCAAGGATCTTTTGAATTTTTGCAAACAGCAAATAATATGACCAAGTTCTATTCCTTTTTTCTGAGGAAAAATGAGAACACATAACTTGCTATTCTCTTGTATTCATATTTAAAGCATTTTAAATCATTGTAGCAATCATGATTTACCTCTCTTGTGTTATTCTGGCGCTTTGCTAGGGTGGCATTTCTTTCCCTCTTTGTTTTCAGATACTTTTTCTTGTTTTTTACCTAGGTAAGAGAGTATTTTAAATTAGTATTTAATGAATACGTTAAAGACAGCCACTTTGAGTGTCTAAATACAAGCATTTTGAGACTCACTTCCTAGAAGATGGAGTAATGACCCCTTTCCTCCCACTGCAACTGTGCACCCTGAATGTATTCAAGGCAAACACAGGATTCTATGAAAAAGTAATTGGGGCTTTTGAAATGTTTCCTAATCCCCAGGAGAGAAGACTACTTCATATCTATCTGCACAGTAAAAGTTTGTGCATCTTGCCTAGCGGGCCCAAAGCCTTGGTTTTGGTCCCCAGCACACATGCATGCAAACTCAGAATTGCTTTGTTTCTATGGCTGATTTATACTCTCCAGTCTGGTGTGTGTCATGATGGGGGACCAATAACCATGCCTGGATGAGACTCTGGGTGCTTTGGAAAGAAGACAAGTACTTGTAAATCTAGCATTTGGGCAGGAAGTTAATAACTGTGACATAGAGCTGAACTGTGGAATGGTAACTCACTGCTTCCAAATGTTTTGTCCTCTATAATAGGGTTACACATCCCTTGTCTTTGCTGTGGACCTCTGTAGAACCTCTCATAAGTGGAATATACCTCTTCATTTTGTTGAATGTTGAGCTTGGCTGGCTATATGACTTACCATGGTTAGTGGATTGTTAGTCAATGTGGTATATGATGTGGTTGTTATTTTGTTGTGTCGCTCTCCCAACTAGTACATAAGAAAACAAAAGGAAAGATTTTTTCTTGTTCTGTTCCCAGCACCCAGGCAGTGCCTGGTACGTACTTTGAGCACAACATTAACAGTAAGTGTGTAATTAAATAAACGAATATTGGGTATGTTAGTGTACCATGTGTGATATTAACAATTGTGGAATTTGAGAATTAATTTCACTTCCTGGGATCTTAATATTCTCATCTATGAAGTAAGGGGGTTAAAATAAAAATTCTATTTTTAAAGATATGCATATAACCAGAAAAGCAATTATTACTACACAATAATGATTGATGCACAAACATTTTTCCTGGTTGTTAGTAATAACAATAATCAGTGTACTTGTTTAACATATCCATACTGAAGCAAACTTTTTTTTTTTTTCAAGACAGGGTTTCTCTGCATTGCTTTGGAACCTGCCCTGGAACTAGCTCTGTAGACCAGGCTGACCTCGAACTCACAGAGATCCACCTGCCTCTGCCTCTCAAGTGCTGGGATTAAAGGCGTGCACTACCAATGCCTGGCTGAAGCAAAACTTTTAATCTTACCTGAGAGGTTAACTTGAGAAGATAAGTCTGAGTGTCATTGGACTCTGAACTGTCAGAGCCTCGACTACTAAAAAGAGAAGAAAATAATAATTACAGTTTTCAGAATTTAAAATTTCAACATTGCCTTTACTTTATCATTTTATTTGAATGGACAATTCTAATTAGACAGAGAATGATATTCACTAAAGTTATTTATCATTTTGATGGTTCCATACAACCTAGAAATGGTATTTTTATTTTCTGAATGTTAGAAGCTATAAATGTTTGGGACTATGTTGCTGGGATTTAGCCCTACAAATGCATGATTTATTCTTTCTTTCTGGTTCATTTCTATGCCATTAGGGTGAAAATGGCACCTGGTACACAATGAGGTACTATCTGCTTTGTTAGTAAGTAAACAAATAAG